>NC_139966.1:28302304-28902304 GCF_963993115.1 Abramis brama | reverse complement strand
GCATGCTATTTTCGTTCTCCGTTTCAGCTTGGCATCCTCTATATTTGCTGCACTGGGTTTGAGGAGTGCTGGTCCCTGTAGTATGATGTCATTGAACACTCGTAAGGGTTCAGCAACAGATGTTGTTAGACAGTTGGACTGGAAAGAGCCATCAAATATGTAGCCTGACTGTAAGCAATACTTGTGTAAGATCAAGGCAGCCCTCATTAACAGCAATGCTTCATCATGGTTTATCTGGTTGGAATCGCGAGCGGTAACTACTCTCTCAGACACTTGTTCCTTGCTTGCAATATATTTCCTTGCCTTTTCGGTACTCTGTCCAGTCAGGGAGATGGCTGAGGAGGTGTTCCTTAAACCGTGTTGTGTGGGGCTCGTAATAAAGACATGAATGTCCGCGGTCTTCCATAAGGTCCCTGTAGAGTTGTCGTAAATAGGAAATTGTAAAAGGGCTATTTAAATACTCAACTAGGGCTCGAGGATCCTCAGAATGAAGTCCTTTGATGAGTCCTTCGTTCAGAAAATATCCCATATACAGGAAATGATGCATATGTGTATCCTTCACGCTCTCAAATCACCCACAATCCTATGTGCGCAGCTTTGCTATCTTGTTATAAAATAAAAAATAAAATAAAAAATCTCGCCCGTTAGCGGAGTCGGAGTGATAACGGGGCAATATGCTTTCAAATTTAAGTATATTTATGTTACCATACATTTGTTGTAACCATTGTACATATAAGTAAAGTTTAACGTTTAAATGCCAGTACAAATTACTACCGTATTGATATTACAAATTATAAAAATTGATGGCTAACTGAACCGGACCTGTCATTTAACAATTGTTAGCTTGGTTGCCGTCACCAGCATTTCTTTTATAAATAACTAGTTAAGTTGTATAATAGTAATTTAACGTTAATATTATACCATTCACAGCGTTATTCATAGCTTTCTTGTCTTTTTTAACAGGGACTAAGGACCAAACGGAGGCGTTCGTACGTCTCCGTGTAGAAAACAAGCAGCTGTTTACCAGGGGGAGAGACACCGCGGTGAACGGATATCGTGAGAAGCAAATTTTTTAATGTTCAGAAGTGATAGCTGTGTAATCTTTTTATTTCTCCCTCCGTCATTCACATAGGCTTATTTTGGAGAAGATGGAGCTCGAAGGGAGGGTTTCCCATGCCCAGGCAAAAAAAAAGTGGGACAATTTCAAAACCAAGTACAAGGTGGGAGACGAGTATGGAAATAATTGTTTATACACATTTTAATGTAACTTGTGATTTTTGAAGTAAGCCTTGAATGTAAACTTCACAGACTTGGGCCTGCTTCCAGTAAGTACAGATGCAGTGTAGTGTACAATAGAACTAATACATTACCGTTCAAAAGTTTGGGGTCAGTGAGAATTTTATTTGTATTTTTTGGAGGAAAGAAATCAATACTTTTATTTATCAAGGAATAATTAATTTGATCGAAAGTGAAAGTAAAGACATTTATAATGTTACAAAAGATTCTATTTCAAACAAATGCTGTTCTTTTGAACTTCCTATTCATCAAAGAATCCTGGAAAAAAAATTGTACAACAGACCAACAACTGTTTTCAACATTGATAATAATAATAATAATAAATGTTTCTTGAGCATCAAATCCTCATATTATACTGATTTGTGAAGGATCATGTGACACTGAAGACTGGTGATGCTGAAAATTCCACTTAAATTCCACTTTACTATATATTCACATAGAACAGCTGATTTACACTGGAATTGTCACAATAACGAGTCCCAAGATCCAAGTGCAAGTCACAAACAGTTTATTAGACAGAGAAAATACTCAGGTCAGACAAGATGCAGGAGACTGATGAAACTCGACAGACGATACCACAAAGTGGATACTCGGGTGCAATGCAAGAAACTGTCAGTGTGGAATCACAGACAAGGATGCTGGTCGATGTAAAACCCCAGTAATCAAGCGCAATGCAGGACTCAGATGAGAATGCTGGGATCAAATACAGCAAGCAACTCTGACGAGGTAACTGGCAGTGAGAACAAGACATGAGTAACGAACCGACACCCAGCATAACTCACTCCAGCTAGATATAGGCAGTAAACTAGCTGCAGCTGAAGTGACTGATTGGAGTGATGAGCTGGTCACTAGGCAACAAACAAGCACCACACACATAGACCCAACACCTACAACACACCAACAGATACACAAAATGAACACAAGGATTTATGAACCGTGACAGGAATAATATTTAATACTATACCTAATTTTTTTAGTTGTATTTTTAATGAAATAAGCGCAGCCATGGTTAGCAGAAGAGAATTATTTTAAAAGCATTTAAAATTATACTGACCCCAGACTTTTGAACGGTAGTGTACACCATCACAACTTTTTGATCTTCACTGTTTAGGAATGTAAGTGTCCTGCCACAGGTCAAGGGACAGAGGATGGCAAGGCGATGGCAGCAAATTGGCCCTGGTTTACCCTCATGGACGAGGCATTAGGGCAGTCTGCAGCAGTCTCGTCCCCCTGCCTGAGCATGTCAGAACACCTCAGAAAACAGCTCAGACCCCAGAGGGTTAATTTGTCGCCACCTCTGCCGTCAAAGACGTGGGATGGTAAGTAACGTTAACGCTCCTATCATTAATTTAAAAATAATTACATCCATTATGTTATGGGTCAAATTGACCCGCACTGTTTAAACACACTTGACAGTCAAAGAATCAAGTAGCCAAAACCTTATTTTGTCTTGTCAGCCCTCATAGAAAAAAAGAAATACATCAAGTAAGGGATAATGTATAGTGAGGCGGTTGTTATAGCGAATACAACCCCGCAAACTCTAACGCGAAGCGGAGGGGTCTTGAATCAGCCTGAAGGGGTTGTATTCACTGTAACAACTGCCTCGCTATAGATTATCCCGCTTATTACATAGCTACCTACCAAATAAATCAATAATTTGACACAAAATATTTATTTAAAAAGGAGTTAATTGATTTAAAAACTATTATATTGCCTGAGTGAACAGAACTGCGTCCATAGCAACGCTCTGTTTTTCATGGCAATGGTGTGCCGTATACTTCGCGGTGGTCTGTTATCAAGAAATAACAGATGGAATTCAACCAAGCCATGTAATAATATTTGATATTTAAAAATATATATAATTTAAGAACTATTTGTTAAAGAATTGTCCTATCTCAAAAACAAGATTTTTTTTATTTCCCCAACTAGGCTTTTGAGCAAAATGATCCCTTCAGTCTTTCTCTCCACATTTTGAACATAATGTATGTGTGTGCTTTCTGCATATGTATTTATTGCATTCAACACAAGTGGTACTGGTTTTACTGTCTTGTCCAGATGAGCAGAGCTGGCATCTTTTCCATTGACACTTTTTATTTTGAAAAAATAACTTGACAAATTGTCAAATTGACCCACAACATAATAGTGTTAAGCTTATTGACTGGTAACATTCTAGCTGTTAAAACACATGCAATGGTAAAATATGTGATCAACAAAAAAAGGGAACAGCTTTAAATCCCCCCTCTGCAAATCAGTTGAGCCGACATGTTTAATAGTTTAACAAACATTAAATAAATGGCAAAACTGAAATTATACTTAAACCTTCCTCTCTTCTACATGTTGTACAGGCTCGCCACTACTGTGCTATCAATGCCACAGTGCCAGTACTGCAGCGGTACTATGGAGGGGAGGACACTCGGCCAGACTTCAGGCTGGGCAGAGAGGCCATGCGGCAGCTGATGGTGGCCCTAAAGACTGACAGGCAGTAAGGATGGGGCCCGAACCTGGAGACACTCGTGTTCCTGTTCTGGCTGGCAACCGGTTCAGCCTACAGAGTTGTCTTCAGGGTCTTTAGCATGCCTCTTCCCACAGTGCACAGAGTTGTCCACAGGATGGTGGATGAGGTGGTGGCTGTGCTCCCCCAATTTGTGCATCTTCCCCCGCACACAGGAGGAGCTCCAAGTGGTTGGGGATGGTTTTGCTCGCTTGGCTAATCACCAAGCATTTGGCAAGGCAGCAGGGGCAGTAGACGGCTGCCACATAAAAATAAAATGTCCCGGCGGCCCTGATGGTCACGATTACAACAACAGAAAGCTCTTCCCTTCAGTGGTGCTCCAGGCAGTCTGTGACCATCAGGGTCGGTTTATTGACATCTTTGTGGGTTACCCAGGAAGTGTGCATGATGCACGCATCCTCAAGCCCCATCTACACTAGGGGGGCACTACACTACACTAACCAAACAGTTGATGGACCCCATTGACTTCCATAGTATTTTTTTTTTCTACTATGGAAGTCAATGGGGTCCATCAGCTATTTGGTTACCGACACTTTTCAAAATATCTTCTTTTGTGTTCAGCAGAAAAAAGAAATTCATACAGGTTTGAAACAACTTGAGGGTGAGTAAATGATGACAGAATTTTCATTTTTGGGCGAACTATCCCTTTAACCTCCGCCTGGGTATTTTCTCCTAGCTGATGGTGGCTACCCATGTCTACAGGAACCCCTGGCCCTTATCACACCATATAAGAGGCCAGTGAGAGGCATGGCAGAGCAAAGGTTCAACTACCATCATTCCAGAGGTCGCACAATCATTGAGCGTGCATTTGGAATGATGAAAACCTGCTTCAGGTGCATCTTTTTAGAAGCACTTGAAGTACATCCCTAAGGTAATAAATCATTGCAATACTTCTGTAGTGAATTTCTTAATCAAATCATAGTATCCTACTCAAAATAACAGTTAACCCTCTGGGGACCAAGCTGTTTTTGGGGTCCTTGAGATGTTCTGACATGCCTTGACATTTGTGCTTTTTTCAGTTATTTATAAACATGTTAATGGCAAATGTGTAAATTCACTCTATATAGCACAAACAGGGCTACCATAATATGCGAGCAACGTGTATGTAGATGTTTGTATTTTTAAGAGAATAATGTTTATGCATGGTTATTGGAAAAAATTAAAATGAAAGTTGCTGAATTAAGACCACAAAACACATATTAAATATGTGTCCACAAGACTTTTGACTAATGGATGTTGTCCCTTTGAGTTCTAGCTTCAAAATTATGTAAAAATAGTCTTGCTTTATCGTTCACAAAAAAAAAATACATTGATTTAAATGGTGTAAAACAGGTTTTGCTTGGAAAGCCAATATGCGAGGGGGAGGAGTAGTTTACACCTTAGATTATGAATGTCCCACCCACTCTGCATAATTAGCCATTCACTCAGGTGTGAAACTGACTGAGCCACAATGCAAGGACAAAAGATGTATTTAGAAGAAGACTTATATTGACCATTTAAGATTTTGCTTACATCTCTCTTGTAAATATGTTTTGCTATTTTATTAAAAATGTTACAATTACAACAATAATTACAATTTCAACAATATTTCAAGTGTACTCTTTCTTTGTAAAAAAAAGAAAAAAGAAAAAGATTATAGGCCTACATTTTATCATATGTATTCATTAGTTTGAATATAGCCAACATTGGAACATCTAACATCTTAGTCTATGAATTTATTTTTGACAAAAATAGTAATTTTTTTTGCAGTTTAATACGTTGCTTATACAAATACATTTTATTTCAACATATTCCAGTCGATTTTTACTCATCTCAGTAGGCTATAGCAAAGCAGTTTATTCTTTCACACACAGACGCGCGATTCATATTTAGGCTAAACAGTCTTTACAAATATGTCCCCTTCATTCATCTCACAGAAAGGCGAGTCATATTATAGAAATGCGATTCATCTTTTTGCGGTTTACATAGGCCTACACTAACGTTATTCCATAACGTTATTCCACACGTGAGAAAAGAAAACAGCCTACCTCACTCCTCAGCGGAATCTGCTCCTCATTTTGCCAGATGAATAATTAAGTGTGGACTATGACCTGCTGCGCTTACATCCAAGTATATAAAAGAAAACAGTTTGTTTCTATGACTATTAAAGATAAATAACATACATCAAAGTTACTAGCTGGCAATTATCCTTAAACTACTGTAATGCTGTAACCAACATATTAAAAGTCATTTTACAACACCATTGGTAAACACCCATACAGTCAAGAAGGTAAATGGAATATACTTAATGTACCAGTGATGTACTGTATTATGGTCTTAACTGACCATAAAAGTACATTAAGTATATTTGATTTACCTTCTTGATACAATATTAAATATACTGCAACTGTTGTAGAATCAATTATAATCTTACATGACAGATTGGATTACCACTGGACTAACCTAAACTTTCTTCTTCTGTCTGCAGCCTTGAAGCAACAACAGCAGCTTGTTGATGTTCTTCTTGGTCTTCTTGTATATAGTTGTAAATGTTTAAGTTGTTGTATATAGTTGTAGATATGAGAATGTTGTTTAAATGAATTTGCTGCTTCATGTATATAGTAGTCAATATAGAAATGTTGAAAAAAAAAAAAAATGTATGTAACAAATATGAAATTAATGCTTTTTGTAGAGCTTGGAATACCTAATCACAAAACGTTGTAAATAAGGGTGAAGATATTGTTCAGTACATTGTTTTAGGCTTCACATGCTAGTTATTTGTTACCAAGTTTTTTTTTTCTATTGCAGTCTAAACAACAAGGTTTTTAAAAAATGGATATACAGTTTATATTAAATAATTAAGGGGCAAAGACAAAACCAGTTCAATTTAATTGACTTTATTTTTCCACCAACCTCTCCAACAGCAAAAAAAAAAGTGGTTTGACCTCTCTCTGGCCTCTGCTTCCCTCCTCTCATCTGCCTCCCTCTAGTATTTAATATCCTTCTTTAGTAGCTGTAGGATTGGATCCTCTCGCTCCCGTCTCCTCTTCTCTCCTTTGTACCCTGCTCTCTCTTTGCTGCTGTCTCTCACTCTCTCCTCCTCCTCATCTCTCCCTTCATCTACCTCTTGCAGTGCTTGGCCCTCATGCCTAAAGTCTGATTACACTGTATTAACACAAACTCTGCTACAATAATATATCAACAGCATGTATGTAAAAGTTTGTAGTTTTGAGATAATGACATTTATGCGTGGTTTGTGAAAATACAAAAAAAAAATTGTCACTGAAATAAGGCCATGAAACCCATACTGATTATTTCTTCACAAGACTTTTAAAAATAGTATCACGTAGCCTAGAATATTTGCTTCAAAACTATGTGAAAATCATCCTGACTGCTCATTCAGATAAGACAATATATTAATTTAAAATTTGTAAGACGTGTTTTCTGTAAGAAAGCTTTACGCGAAGAGGCGTGATCACATCATTAATATGTATGGATTTCACACCTGAGAAAGACAAAGACCCTCCCTAATGGCCCTGCTAGGAGCTATCAGGCCTCATCATTCTGAGCAACCTTGAAAAAAGAATGGCTTTTAGATTGTTTGGATTTATTTACAACACATCATAATCCAAAGATACACAACAAATGACAAAAAAGCACATTATTGAAAACAGTGATCCAAAGACAGAAACCTTTGTGCCATTCCTAAAAACATTGTACATACCTTTCATTTCCAAGGTGTTTGATTTTCACTTTACCATGTTAATGTACATAGACTCATGTGAATGTTAAAGTCAGCAGGACTCAGTTGCATCTGGGTCCTGTAAAAAAAAAAAAAAAAAACCTGTGAACATACTGATATCAAGAGAAACTACTATAGTTTCTCTTGATATCAGTATGTTCACAGGTTGTTGTTTTTTTCTGCACGATTTTGGGAATAGATTTTAGATTTTTCTGGTTAAAATGGCTTTTTACATAGAAATGTTTCCAACTATGTATAATAATGCTGCATAAAATAATAATAACAATAGCCTATAGCAGCCTATAAATCTTCCAAAAGATTTCAGAAACAACTAGGTTAGAGAAAAATGTATTGATTATCATATGTTACTTCAAATGTTTCCATTTGTTATGATGATATGAAATGAGATTAGAGTAAAACATGAAGCCTTTGTTTGGTGTTTGTTGTTTGTTTTCAAACCCACAGCGCGCTCCAAAATATGAAACATTCAAACGGAGAGCGCGCTCCAAAATATGAAACATTATGGTTACCATATTATACATATCTACGTTTGACCAGATATCCACAAACACAGTATAGTAAACACGGGTCTAAATATTATAATATTCACCTTATATCTAGCAACAGTTCAACTGCAATGTGAAGTTTATGCAACAATAACATAAACTAATAATTAAGAATTTCTTACCTTACATCTTGTCTTCAAATCGCGTTCTTCTTCTTCTGAGGTAAATCCAATGTAAGCTCACTGCGTGTCTTCGCTGTCGGCGAAAAGCAGAGACTTATGAAGTGTGGTGTTTTGTTTTTGAGGTAACGAGCGCGTTCACGTTCCATGTGGACGATTTGCACGTGAATCTCTTTTGCGCGCGTGGGCGTGGTCGAATTAAAAATAATGAGCAAGCGTTTGAGAAGCTGGACATCTTGTTGGTTTTATACAAATTACTTAAACAGAGAATATTTGTTTTCAGTTTGAATCCGATCCTTTAAAAGTACACACTTAAATGTTTATAAAGATATATGGCTCATAAATGTGTGACAAGTATTCACTGAGTTTTGTTTCAGTTTATAGACGTGCTCAAGAAAAAAAAAGTTCACTGCGACGGAGAGGCAGAAAGCACACCCTGTTTATTTTCTTTATTTTACAAAAGCACAATATTTTGATTTGATTGTAAGTGGACACATACAAAAGTAGAAATATCACAGATTCTTTTTTCACATTTCTTTTTTCTGTATGACCATAAATGACGCAGAAATTTAAGTTTATTGTGCTACTACGTGAAGAAAATCCAGCAAAACGCGGGGGGCGCGTTTGTCGCAGGAGGTTAACATTCTCCTCCTGCGAGGCTGATGCTGCATCTCCATCTCCATATCAGCAAAAATGCTGTACAGCAACCAAACCAGTAGCACTTCCATTTTTGCAGCGCCGAAAGTGGACCTTTTCACTGACGTAATGATGTGCACTTGCTAGCCTGTTTCATTTACGTGTTCTCCGAATGCTAAAGAGGAGCCTCGCCTAGCCTCTGAAGGAAATGACTTGGAAGGACCAGTCCAGCCAAGGAAGTATCCTTGGCATTGAGAAACAGCTACTGGCTCGGGCGCCCTGGCTAAATCATTTCAGTATGCCGTCAGCTGCATCCGTACCAAATTTGGTGCTTGTAGGTGAATTTGCGCAAACAATGGGGTGTAAGGCCCCATACTACAGCCAAAACTGTTTTTTTGGACAGTGGCCATATTGGAATTGGAGGAATAAGGGGTCCAGATGCACTGGGTTGTAAATATTAACATTCCTATGTGTTTCCCATGATCAATTAAGCTGAAAAAGATATCAAGTTTGTATTTGTAACTCATGTGGTTCAAAGGTTATAGCCGCCCGAAACCCTTTTCGGACAGCGGCCATATTGGATTTGGCCGCCATCTTGGCCCCGAGGGTCGCTGGCTCCGCTGGGTCGCTGGCTCAGCTAAATCATTTCGGTATGACCTGAGCTACATCTGTGCCAAATTTGGTGTTTTTAGATGAATTTGCGCGAAAAATGTGCTTAAGGCCCCAAACTAAATGGGTTTAAGCAGGATAGACAGCAGTTTCATTATATTTATTTATAGAATCATTTATAGAATTTGACAATAATTATAGATTATAGTTTCAAATGAATTTTGGAAAGTGGATTTTGATGTTGTGTGCTTATGTTGTTCCAAACCCGTAAGACTTTCATTCATCTTCAGAACACAAATGAAGATCTTTTGATGAAATCTGAGATTTCTGAAATATCTTAATTTGTGTTCCAAAGATGAATGAAAGTCTTGCTGGTTTGGGATGACATGAGGTTGAGTGTTTAATGACAGAACTTTCATTTTGGGTGAAGTATCCCTTTAACTTTTGGGAATTTGCAAATCATAAAAGTGTTGTGGGAATGCAAATGTATTAAAATGTTTCATTTAGGTTTACATTGAATTTAGCATGTTAAGGTTAGGTATAAATTATGATTATCAGAGTTTTCTAGCAAACGACTCTGGTCAGTCCTGTTTTACTGAAACTCTTGGAGTTTGTGTTTTAGCAAGAAAGTCCAGCCAGTCCTGTACTCGGGTCTCAGTGTTTGAATAGATATGCTGAGTGGATTAGGGTGGGCAATGCTCTCAGTCTAAAACCAGTTCCTAAACCTGTCTTTTTCGGTTCCTGCCCCTAAATGTATATAAACTGTAAGCGAACATTCACGTCAGGCTTGGTGACTGCAGCTGCCGACAGCTCGTGTCCTCAATAAAGAAACCTGCTGAAGAAACAACCAAGTCTCCTGGTTTTTCGATTCTAAGTTCACAACAACTTGGTGCCGTGAACCCGGATGGAGAAAAAGAAAACTCAAAGAACTTCAAGCTCAAAGACCTGAATCCAGATTGAAACAGCAAGCTCAACAAAAGATCTGCTTTCCAGACTGCATCTTTTGGAATCCAGAGCGAAACTTCCAGCTAAACAAAGATTACCAGACTGAATCTTTCCAGCTTCCTCCAGATTGAAACTTCAAGCTCAAAGATCTCAAAGCCTGACTGAGTTCCAGAATCTTCCTTTACAACCAAGGGTTGGTGAGTTTTTCACTCCATTCAAAGAACTGCTACAGACCAGTATATGTGTTTTTCCTCTGCGCCGTTCAGAGAAGAGTTAACAGACAGCTGCAGGGTTTTGTTAACTAAGTTATCCTTTAAAAAAAAAAGGGTTTTTTTTAGAGATGAAAGATACCCTCTGCCCGTTAGGGAAGATTAACATTACAGGTTAATATTGTATACCCTTTGCTTTAGGCAGAGAAGAATTAGCTTTACGTGCTAGTTATTTCAGTTGATCCTCTGTTTTTGTAGGCAGGGAAGATTTTAGCGTAAATTGCTAATATTTTGGTTTATCCTCTGTTTTTTTTTGTAGGCAGGGAGGTTAAGTGTGAAGTGTTGGTCATTTGGAAAGTTAACAATAGCTGATGTGTTAACAAGTGTACCCTAGAGAAGTTTTAGTTTTTTGTTTATTGTGTGGTAACAAAGAAAACTCACAGAAATGTTTAGAAAAAATGCCAGACTGATCCCCACAACGGAAAAAGGTGGCTTTGCGACTCCATCGTGGTCAGAAAGCGAATTCAAAAATATGTTAAGAGAACAAATGGACCTAATAGTCACTGAAAAAGTTAGACAGGAACTAACTCAGAAATATGAAATTCACCCAGACAAAACTTGGTCAGTAGATGAGTGTAAAAAGGTGCTTGGAGCAAGCATCCGCAAAAACCATATGAAGGGCATTATTTGTGTTCATAGAGAATTTGTGTTAGCAAAAGCCACAGAACAGTCTAAGCGCAACTCAGAGCTAGAGAAACAGGTAAATGAGCTACGTGCTAGAATATCTTCGTTGACTAAGAAATTGAGCCGCAACAAAGAAGAATCGGGCATTTATATAGCGCTTTCATATGTACTACTGTACACCCAAAGCGCTTTACAATCATGTCAGGGGATCTCTCCTCAACCACCACCAGTGTGCAGCATCCACTTGGATGATGCGACGGCAGCCACAGTACAACGGCGCCAGTGCGCTCACCACACACCGGATATAGGTGGAGAGAGGAGAGAGAGTGATAGAGCCAATTCAATGTAAGGGGATTATTAGGAGGCCATGATTGGTAAGGGCCAATGGTGTGTGGCCATGACACCGGGGTTACACCCCTACTCTTTACGAGAAATGCCATGGGATTTTTAATGACCACAGAGAGTCAGGACCTCGGTTTAACGTCTCATCCGAAGGATGATTTCAGTTAGTCAGCCAGATAACATTTACCCTGACTTACAAGCTTTGTTTGAAACAGATGTAGCCATCCAATCAGTAACTGATAAGCCAGTAGATTCAGTGAAGGTGTGTGGCGCTAGGAGAAGGTCTCAGGGAATTGAGGGAACTGAAAGTGTTCCTCTCAACTCTTCTGTTGTCCAAGTACAAACTGTTGCCAAAGCGCTAGGACCCAAAGATATCGAGAGACTATCCCAGAGTTTACCCTCAGCACGCACAGAATTTTCTGAATTTAGAAAAGCATTGATAAGTAAAATGCGTCTTTACGACATGTCGTTGCCAGAAGTCACACAGCTGATGTCACAAATTCTAACTGAATCTGAATTCAACAGTTTTGAGTCTGCTGTTACTTCCGAACTGCAACATGTCAGTAAAGGCGATTTGAGAGAAGGTGTTTTGAAAATCCTAAAGAATCTCTTAGGACCCAAAATAGATTGGTCGAAAGTTACTAGATGTGTACACAAGAAAGGAGAGACTATAAGTGAATACACTGAAAGATTTTCTCAGGCAGCTGCCACGTACAGTGGAATAGTGGAGGATTCTGAAAGTGTACTAGATGATAGAGGAGCTCTAATCCGAATTTGGGCAGATGGTCTTATAGCTGAGTACAGATCAGCCTTGCCATTCCTACATGTTACGTGGGCTAACGGAACTCTCAGAAGTAACCTAGACAGGTTAGCTACATGGGAAAGAGATGCTGAGGTTAAAACCCAAGTGAGAATAGCAGCAGCTACATTTAGCACAGCAAAACAAGAAAACCAGTGGTCTAAAAAAGAAGACAAATGCCACTACTGTGGAAAATTAGGACATTGGGAGAAACATTGTAGGAAGAAGTTGCAAGATAATAAAAGAAATAGAATGCATAATTCTGCTCCTTCTCAACCTGCCTACAACCCTGATGTAGTTCAGCCAATGTCCACTGAAACTTTAGGACAGCTCGCGCAGGCTCTTCTAAGAGCACAAAAAGAACAGGAAAAAACTAATTGTTGGGGCTGTGAGTAGCTACCTTTCCCCTGTAATCCATCATAATGACAAAAGAATTTTTGTGAAAGGTAGCATAAAAGAGAGAGAGATTGACTTTTTGCTCGATACAGGTGCAGAGATTACAATAATTCCTACAAAATTGGCTAAAGGTTTAGACATCCCGTACAAGAAAACAAAACTTTCTTTAACTGGCGTAATAGGTGAAGATTCTGTTTTGTATGAAACCCCGCCCATAGAGGTACAATTTGGCCCGAAAACTCTGACGACAAAATTGCTATGTGCTCCATTGAATACAGGTGCAATTTTAGGCATGGATCTTCTGAGACAAGTACATCTAACTTTAGACATGTCCTCAGAATCTGCTAGCATTAAAATTTCCTCAGCACACATTTCTACCAATAATGCAATCCCTCCAGAGTATGCTTTCTTACTGAATCATCCAATTTGGGCTAATGACAAGGATGATTGTGGTTTATTGACAGGTGTAGAACCAGTCAAATTGACAGGAACTCCACCCCCGGTTACCAAACAGTATCCGATCAGTAAGGAAGCCATACAGGGAATCAAACCTATTGTAGAAAAGCTGCTGACGCAAGGAGTGCTAGTTAAAACCAACAGTCCCTGTAACTCACCCATATGGCCCATCAAGAAATCCAATGGGACATGGAGACTCACCATAGACTACAGAGTAGCCAATAAAAACATTGATAAAATCACCCGCTAGTGGCAGATCCATCTACAATTTGTAATGGCTTACCATTAGAGTGTAAGATTTTTTCAGTAATTGATATGTCTAATGGATTCTTTTCTGTACCATTGCACTCTGACAGCCAGCCATGGTTAGCTTTCACAGTTGACCATGAACAATATCAGTGGACCCGATTGGCCCAGGGATTTCAAAACTCCCCGACCATATACCATCAGGCTGTCAGACGTGATTTGTGTGACCCAGAATGTCCAGTAAAACAGTCCACTATGATCCAATATGTCGATGATATTTTGATTGCCTCAACAGATCACGAGGTACATCAAACTGAATTGGCAGCATTGTTGGACTATTTGCATAAAAAAGGACACAAATGCAACTTTCACAAAGCTCAAATTGCTAAAAAGCAAGTCACATTTCTGGGTCAAACAATTGGTGCAGGAAATAGATCCATTACACAGGATCGAGCGGCTTCAGTCAAATCCATACCTCCGCCTACTACCATTAAAACACTACGCTCATTTTTAGGAACAGCAGGTTACTGTAGACCGTGGATTGAAGAATATGCCTCGATTGCTCAGCCTCTCTATGACTTGTTGAAAGGCCATGGTAAAGATTCAGATATTGTTTGTATGGAAGAACTTCACCTCAAAGCATTCAATGATTTGAAGAGAGCACTATGTCAAGCACCAGCATTAGGAATTGCCCAATCTAATAGACCCTTTGTGCTTTATGTCCATGAACATTTGGGCTTTATGACTGCACGTCTAATGCAAGATCATGGGGGCAGTTTACGTCCAATTCATTACTATTCTTGTAAACTTGACATAGTAGCTCAAGGTATGGGACCATGCCTCAGAGCAGTACAGGCAGTTCATCTAGCGCTTCAGGCTTCATCAGTAATGGTGTTAGGTCAGACGGTAAATGTAAAATGCCCTCATGCAGTATCCGCACTAATGAATCAAGCAAAAGTCACTTCTGTCACTTCCTCTCGTTGGGGAAATTGGTTAACTACTCTCACAGCCCCGAACATTGTTTTACAGCGTGCACCGGTCACGAACCCCTCAACATGTATGATGTCTGCAATGACTGAAGTTGTGTTAGAGGATGAAGGCGAAATGACTCATGATTGTGTTACGCTTACATACGCAGCGACAAGTGAAATAGCAGAAACTCCCATAGAAAATTCAGAATTTGAGTTGTTTGTTGATGGTTCAGCTCAGGTAATTGAAGGGAACAGACGAGCAGGTTATGCAGTAACGTCCACCACTGAGGTGGTAGCTTCAGGTCGTCTTCCAGATCATTTTTCAGCTCAGGCTGCAGAACTGGTAGCTTTAACTAGAGCATGCACACTAGCTTCAGGATCAGTTGCAAATATCTACACAGATTCCAGATATGCTTTTGGGGTTATTCATGATTTTGGCATCATTTGGCAAAGCAGACAGTTTCTAACTTCTGCTGGATCCCCCATTAAGCATGCTGAATTAGTGAAAGATCTTATGTTTGCCATGAAACTTCCAAAGAAATTAGCGGTGATCAAAGTGAAAGCACATCTCACAACTAACACTACAGAAGCTAAAGGTAATGCTCTTGCAGATGTAGCAGCTAAACAGGCTTGTTTCTATGTAACTGTACAAGTGTGTTCAGGTAGTACAGCACAGAAGACAATTCTGCCTCCTGAATCTATCATTGATTTGTACAAAGATGTTCCTCTATATGAAGCATGGACATGGTTAGACAAAGGAGCCACCGTTGATTCATCTGGCTGCTGGACCAAAGGGGGAAAGTATGTTGCTCCCGAATCACTGCTGCCATATTTGGCTCAACAAATACACAATTTGGGTCACAGTGGTCCAGCAACGATGAATCACAGGTTCTCAAATCAATGGTGGAATCCAAAATTCAGACAGGTAGCCACAGAAACAGCCAAAAGGTGTGTTACATGTCAGAAAAATAATGATGTACCAGCAGCCATTACACCAGCAGCACATACCCCAGCTCCACCAGGACCATTTCGTCATTTGCAAGTTGATTACATATCGTTGCCTCGTTGTAAGGGAAAAACTGACATTTTGGTAGTATTAGACAAGTTCTCAAGATGGATAGAAACTTATCCAACAGGGCGTGCTACAGCTGCACATACTGCTAAATGTCTTGTCACTGATTTCATTCCCAGATGGGGATTACCAGATTGCATTGACTCAGATCAGGGTACGCACTTCACAGGACAGGTAGTTAAAGAAGTGTCTAAAATGTTGAAGATTAAGTGGAATCTGCACTGCCCCTACAGGCCACAAGCATCAGGACAGGTTGAAAGGGCAAACAGAACAATCAAAACCAGGCTAAGCAAAATGCATCAGGAAGGAGTGTCATGGGTTGAAGCATTGCCAGCTGTACTGTGTAGTATGAGAGCATCACCTAACAGAACAGTAGGACTGAGTCCTCATGAGATTATTACTGGACGCCCAATGCAAATGCCAGGTGTGATTGATCTTAGAAATGCTGATGTACACATTGCCTCAGATGCCCTGATTGCTTACTGTGAAAACCTCACAAAGGCAGTACAGAGTGCCAAAGAGAGAGTTGAGTCCTGTTGGCAGACTCCACCAGAAGGTGGACACACAATCATCCCAGGTCAATGGGTCATGATAAAGTCATTCAAAAACAAACCATTAGAGCCTAAGTGGCAAGGACCACATCAAGTTATGTTGATTACAGCAGCTGCAGTGTTGTGCCAGGGAAAGAAAACATGGACTCATGTGTCACATTGCAAAGTGGTTCCTCCCCCTACAGGGATAGGATAGGACACATGGACCAGTGAGGAGCCCAGGAAGAACTGGAAGCAACAGGCTTTCGGGGGCCAACCCTGTGGTGAAGATTCCCTTATAGGCCCTTCCCAACCATAGTCCATCCTCACCTCACTGTTCCTTTTAGGTGTCTCATGAATTAAGAAATAGGGAAAGAAGGAACCACAATTAGCAGATACAGATTGAACAGAGGATACAACCCTAATGTTTGTAGTCTTTACAATGAATACTGGTCTGTTGCAGTTGTTTGTTTGTTTTTTGTTTTTGTTTTTCTCTTAAACTCTGTGCCGACACCACTTGACGGTTATCCTGAGAACCATATGCACTGACCTACACACCTGCATATATCCAACCTCCAGAAAACAACTAGACCAACTGCAGAGACTACAACCAACACAGAAGAAAAAAAATACACAACGCAGAAACTCATCTACGGGAACTTCAGTCATCCAGCAACATGATCAAGATTGCCTTAATACTAACCATCATGGACATAGCGCAAAGTGTAGACCCCAGAAACAACATATTCTTAGAACTGATGAATATGTCAAGAAATGCCTTGTTTGCTGGAAAGAACATTTACATACCCTTCACATGCCACACGCACCTTCAGTAGGAGCCGGAATCCCATAGGTAGCGCACCCTATCTCCAAATGTGACACGTGTACCTTATTCGATCATCATACCAGTGGATTATTCAACAAGGATACATGTCACAATGTAACCATTCCTCCAGTTTCTCAGTGTTGCATTCCTGGACTACCATCCTGCAACCTAACTTCAGCTACTCCCATCATGACAGATCTACTCCTGCCAATGATGTTCCACTGGTGCATAGAAAATTATGCTCCAGCATCGACTCCACTGGGTGAAATTCTTCGTGAACGTTGCAGTTTTGTGATTGAAAGAGGAACAGATGAGTCCCATGTGTACGTCACTACTACAGAAATGAAACAGGAAAATGATTTAAACGAGTGTCTCTCCAGGAACCCATCCCTACCGAAACTTTTTGCAATAAATCAGTTGTGTATGATTACTCCACCAACTGGCACTTTTTGGCTATGTGGAACTTCTGTCTACAGCATCCTACCCAGCCAATTCAACGGCAGGTGCACCCTGGTGTATGTTCTGTCAGCTATCAGAGAAAATACACACTCCACCCCAAGCTCTCCACAGCTACAAAATTCAGCTCCTTCTATCAACAAAGATGGCTGCATTCCAGGACTCACTTGTGTTCAAACGTGGTGGTCAAGAACTCTTGGAGCATTAATCCCATCGTATGGTGTACCTGAGTGCTGCACCGGGTTAATGGATCCAACAGAGAATTTGAACAAAATCCAACAAGACATTCTTGATCTTTCAACAAAATTACACCAGATGACTGAAGACAATTCTTCATGGTTCGGAAACTTGATAGGTAAACCCTGGCTGTGGATTAAAGAAATAGCAATGCTGCTGTTATTTCTCCTACTGGCGTTCTACGTATGCTTCCACAGTATCAAGTGTTTCATTCAACATGACTCACGCCTCGCACGAGAAAATGACTGGTCCAACCATAAAAGAATATTACCCGTAAGAACTTCACGGACCCTAATTGCATGTTTGTTTCTGTGTCAACATGCAATTACAGATGAACAACACAGATCATGTTTTGTGCCTGTAACTGACACAAGTTACAAGATTGACTTGCTTTGTGCCTGTAACTTACACAAGTTACAAGAATTAACTTTTAAGTGTATAAATTTGTATTTTGTGAGAGTTTTTTTAAGACTCTCAAAGGGGCAAGTGTGGGAATGCAAATGTATTAAAATGTTTCATTTAGGTTTACATTGAATTTAGCATGTTAAGGTTAGGTATAAATTATGATTATCAGAGTTTTCTAGCAAACGACTCTGGTCAGTCCTGTTTTACTGAAACTCTTGGAGTTTGTGTTTTAGCAAGAAAGTCCAGCCAGTCCTGTACTCGGGTCTCAGTGTTTGAATAGATATGCTGAGTGGATTAGGGTGGGCAATGCTCTCAGTCTAAAACCAGTTCCTAAACCTGTCTTTTTCGGTTCCTGCCCCTAAATGTATATAAACTGTAAGCGAACATTCACGTCAGGCTTGGTGACTGCAGCTGCCGACAGCTCGTGTCCTCAATAAAGAAACCTGCTGAAGAAACAACCAAGTCTCCTGGTCTTTCGATTCTAAGTTCACAACAGTGTTTTAGTTTGAGTTTTCCAATATGTCAATGCTAAACGCTTCATCTGTAAATTAACATATCACATTTTCTAATTTGTTTTACCATTTTCTCTTTCCCCTTTTCATTTTCTCTGACAGTGACCAGTATAAAAAATAAAATAAAATAAAAACTCAAGATCCTTCATGGAGTCTCCCAAGGACTGCTGGGTATGAATTCAATTTTTCATTTTTAGTGTCTGTTGTTTTTGACAAAGAGAGATTGCCAGTAGATAATATGCAACCTTCACAAAAAATATTATGTTCCAGACAGTTCCCAGTGCATCAGGCATGTGAGAGTGAGCAAAATGAACAGTGTAACCACATTAATACTGCATTAGCTCAAATGATATATAGGGAATTTTAATAATCAATCAGGGATATGATTAATATTGTAGTACAAAGCAGATGGTCAGTTTCTGTTTTCTTGATTAATTTACTGGATTCTAATCTACATACAGCAACCCTGTCCTTTGGATTGTCACACTAGGCAAATGGTATCACCATTTGATTAAATGACTGGACTCTAGTGCTCTAACAAACACTCTGTTCTTCTCAAACCGGACACATAGCAAATGGTTCATGTGATTAGATTACTGGAGACGTGACGAGCAACGGCGTCTACCATTTGCATAAATCATTGATTGCCGATCTGGGTAAACAAAAACGCTTCTGTTTCACTGCTCTGCAGGGATCTTATGACCAGCGAGGCGCCAGCGTGGCGCAAAAACCTTGCATGATTAACCCTTCACAAACAACAAAACTTTGTTCAACCAGATGTTCATCACATCTCAGGAAAACACACACACACACATACACACGCACATACGACTTCCCTCGAGTCAGAGAGCAAAAGTTCACCACAGGGTGCAAACTCCGAATGAACTGCAAAGGACTTGCATGCACCCACACACACACACACACACACACACACACACACACACAGAGAGAAAGACTCGAACGCATCCATAACCACGTGTGACCAAAGACTACCCTTTTTAAATTGTATTGAAATGTGAAAATGTATTCCTTGTTGTGTGTCATGATCCCTATACTCAAAATACTATGACTATAAGCTTTAGTGGTATCTTAATCAATGTGAGTGCATGTAATCATGAAAAATCATGTATCTTTGTGTTATTAGCTCACAGAAGTATCATTCCTGGTATTGTTTTGTTCGGACGAACCCAACGGTGTTGAATCTTTAGCCTAAAGTACCAAATGATGCATTCTGTCAGTAATACCAATTTATAACTGTATTAGGAAGAAGTTATACCTCTGCTAAACATCATCTCAGGAGGCGTGTACTTGCGGACAAAGAGATTGTACCGCCACGCCTCAGCCCAAATGATTGGCTCACACACGTAAAGAGGTGTGACTTTAGCCCTTTCAAAACACGGCGCCAGCTCTCTTCTCTTTGCAGTCCTACGCCAGAGAGATTCATCTTCTTCACTACAAGCTTTTCGTTTGCTTTCTATTTTCGTTTTTAATCTAAGTCTTTTCTTTTATCTACCTCAGTTGATTTTTGTCCTTCGTTCAGTGTACTCACGAACGGAACGAATTTAAGAACTAAAACAACTTTTTGACAAAGTTTATCTACACGTTGCAGCCGAGCTCTCGCAATCAGCATCTAACTCCGCCGGACGCATCCTTGACCACGCTGCTCCGAGCATTCTTCGAAAACAGCTGCACAAAGAGGGCCACATCTCAAAGTAACGTACAGGCTACAGTCTTAACCCATTTAATCCCACCGGTCACAATAGTGACCGTAAAAAAATTTTTCATTTCTAAGGCTATAAAAATGTTACTGAATGATCTATCAATGCATTTCCAGCAGATATTGAAATAATAAAGGGTCTCAATGAAATATGTGCAGTGTCGCATGTTTACTGTAAATTGTCACATGACCAGAGCTGTTTATTTCCTGTTTGCGCCAAGAGAAAAGGATGGCAGCAAGAAAGCTCCCAAAGAAAAGGGTGGTAAAGTATGTTAACATAAAGATAGGACATAGATTTTTGGTACATATCATGTTTAAGGTGTCTAGTATTGATATATGCATTTGCAATTACTCAACTTTGTTTAATGTGGTCATAGTACTCACAAACATGTCAACGGCAACAATAGTGACCGGTGGGATAACCCATTGTATCTACATACTAATACACATAGGCTAACTGTTCTACCTTACTTTCTACCTAATTTTACACACACACACACACACACACACACACACACACACACACACACACACACACACACACACACGGTCACGTCTGATCTCCACAGACAGACACAGACACACACACACACAGACACACACACACAGACAGACACACACACACACACACACACACACGGTCACGTCTCCTCTGATGTCTGATCTCCACACACACACAGACACACACACACACACACACACACATACACAGAAACACACACACCCACCCACACACACACACACACACACACACACACACACACACACACAAACACAAACACACACACACACACACACACACACACATGGTCACGTCTTCTCTGATGTCTGATCTCCACACACACACAGACACACACAGAGAAACACACACAGAAACACACACACACACAAACACACATACACAAACACACACAGACACACACTCAGACATGGTCACGTCTCCTCTGATGTCTGATCTCCCCACACACACACACTCACACACACACAGACACAAAAAAACACACAAAAAAAAAACACACACACACACACGCACAAAAACACACACAAACACACTGCATAGGTCAAATAGACCTATATTAAATCAATACAATGGTTGATACAACACAGTATCCCACCGGTCACAATTGTGACCGATCATAAAACACACTTTTTCACACACTTTTCCATGAAAATTTCAAAAAATTATGACTGATTGTTTCAAAGGGATACTAATGACACATGATTTGGATATTTTTGTGTCTGGGAAAAATTTGGGATTAAATGGGTTAATATTGCGAATCTGAAAAGAAAATGCTGTTTAAGGTTGTCTAGAAGTCTCTTAAAGCCTTTGGTGTCTCTTTTAAAGTAACTGGGTTAACTGTTTCATCCTGAGAAGATTTCTTTCTCTCTCTTTCTCTCTCTCTCTCTCTCTCCCACACACGTTCTCTCTCTCTCTCTCTCTCTCTCTCTCCAATATTTTCGTATGATCATCATTTTTGTATTGTTGTTTTGTTATGCATATTTACTCCTGCGTGTATTAAGTAGTATATGTAATCTTTAGTGTTTTATTAAACTCCATAATCTTTGAATTGAATCTGTTTCATTGTTCCATTATTTGGAGTCCCTGAAGATACGATTTTAAGCTACAAGACTCTACTTGATTTGATTATTGAGATATCTAAGTGCCTTACACGAAAATATCCATCCTACTGGCCAGAGGATGGTTATTGTCGTCGTTTACAGGCCTATAGATCCTAAAAGGAAGTCGCATACAGTTCGCTAAACGGACAGATTGCGCAGTAACTGAATTTGAATTATATGAAATTTCCCCTGACAATTGATATAATTGTACCGACCTATATGAATATTTACTACGAGCAATCGTGTTAATTATTCATATACGGTGAGGTTTGGACTATTCCTCATTTGTAATAATTTAATTGTGTATGCAATATACATATTCATCATCTTATGAATATTATACCTCATTCGAGTGCTAATTCCCTTTAAAATAACTCATTGTTGTTACAATATATATCGCATATTACAGTTAAATTATCGAAGCTGAAAATAGATCGATTGTAAATATGAATGATTACCACAACGGGTTATGGTTCGTCATTAATATATCAATAGTCTTATTACAGATCGATTGTATGAGATAACTTTAATGGAATTAATTTAGTTATCGAACAATCTGTTTGTCCAGCAAACGGCCGTAAGATTAACTTATCAACTTCTCAATAAAGTTATCACTTATTATAATTCCATGAAAATTAGTTTCTGGCCATGAAAATTATTCTCCTGTCCTTATAAAATTTAGGTTACTGAAATAGTAACAAATCGTAAAGCTTTGTAGCTAGGATCAACAAATCAGGGACTTTCCGTAATGTAAGCAGACAGACAGAATCAATCGAGGATATATTGGATTTTAATAAATGGAACTACGAATATAAAATACTACAATTTACACGAGTATGCATACACAAAATACAGAACACATAAACGAATGCAGGATAACGAATAGCAGCTGGGAGAGAGAAGCTGAGAAAGAGAGATAGAGAGCGTGAGAGAGAACGAGCGAGAGAAAGTAAAAGTGAAAGAGAATCTCAGCATGGCAAAAATCACAGACAAAATTAACCTTGAGAGACACCAAGGAATCAAATCACATTAAAAGTTCCATAAAACTAATACTAATAAATGGTTCTCTTTGTGTTGCTGAGGAAAGCAGAGTTTGTGTGTGTGTCCTTAAGAGCAGGGCGTGCTTTCTCGTCTCTTCCGGTCGAGCACGGCCGCGGGAGGTTCAAAGGGCCCTATCTTGCACCCAGCGCAATTGACTTTGTACACCGACGCATGTATCATTCCTATTTTGCACCCGCGCAAAGCACGCTTTTCCCTCCACAGAAGCACGTTGCTAAACTAGGGAATGAACTTGCGCTCCCTGGGCGGTTCAGCGCAAAAAAGGAGGCGTGTTCCGGCGCAAACGTTCCTTCATGCTATTTTGCAGGTTTAGAAAACAATTGCGCCACTAACCAGGAAAAAATAGTTTAAAGTCAGTGGCGCGTTGCGCATGTTATTCATAAGCTATTTTAAGGGTGCATGCTTGGCCATAATCAATGTAGCGTGTGCACAACGCGCACTTTGATTCTCTCATCTACACAGAATCAGCAGTTTTCATTTTTGCAAATCATACATTATTACGATAGATAGATAGATAGATAGATAGATAGATAGATAGACAATTTATTATAAAAGCATATATCTAGCTTACACATTTACCCAAATTATCATACGCCTTTTTAATCGAAGTTAATTTGGGTGTGTTTCTCCATCCCCAACGTCCCTGACGAGAGCGTTGCTCTCCTTGGCTGTGAACCGCTCTGGCGCGCGCCTGGCAAATCCGCCGTTATGATAGGAATCCGCTTTAGAACAAAGCGCGTCTGCTCTTAAAGGGAATGTGAGATGACGCTCTGATTGGTTTATTTCACGTTACGCCCAAACCACACCTATGAATAATGAAGCTCTTCAGACCAACCCATTTTAGATTTGCGCCTGGCGCAAGAGTCATTTATCCCGCTGGGAAAATAGCAACAGCGCCAAGACCCGCCCACAGAGTTACTTGCGTTTTGCGCTTTGACACTTGCGTTTCAGATCGTTAAAATAGGGCCCAAAGTGTCTCTTTAAAGTTGAAGTTGCCGATTACGTTCATTTCACTGAACGTAGGAAAAGTCTGGAGACGAAAAGAAAAACAAAGAAAGAAAAGAAAAACGGAGAAAAACTCCCTAAGGAGTCGTGGGACAACTCTCACAGAAAAAGTGCTCTGGAGAAACTTTCTGTGTCAGTCTCTTATGGAGAGGATGGGTTCACGCCTCTGTTTGCGCGAACAACCAATGACCGTCCGAGAATCTGAAGCGGCAAAAGTTTCCTTTGTCCTGTCGGATGGTTCATCTACATAGTTTATGACGGCATTTAGAATTCGTCATTTCTACCCAGAAAGATGGTACACATAGAATAATACATTTTACTGTAATCTCCTGTATATGGTTGGTTCAGTCAAACTGAGTCGGTTACAGAGATACCAAGAACGACAGGAAAAAGAGGTAGAAATACAAAGTTATATTAGTACGCACGAATAGGAGCATTTATAGTTCACTCCTTCACCTAGAAGATCATGTGCGAAGCTAATATGAACTGGGAAACACACAAAAGTATATTGTATATATATGACATGCTTATATTCTAAGTTAATGTTCAAAGTTCATGTATGTGTGTGCGTAAAGGTGCAGGGAGAGTTCGTAATCTCTCTGAAGCTGGCAAACGTGACTCGTGTGGAATGTCTGCTTTTCCTGGGTAAACTCAGTGGGCCCATAAAAGGTGTCAGAGGGGTAATTTGCTCTAGACTTTCTGGCGTTCAGGCCATAATTTGCATCTGGGAGTCAGGAGGTTAAAAGCTTTAGTAATCTTAGCAAAGAATGTGTTTATTTGCTATAACGAACAAATCATGATTTCTTAGTCCATAGTCAATATGCTACAACAGGCATCAGGTAGTGAGAGTGAGCTTCCCAACATTACAGACTGACATCTTAAACTTTCAGTCCAAAGGAAATATCCTCATCTGCGGAGACTTAAACGCCAGAACAGGGCGAGAAATTATGTAAATATTGTAGATAATGACCACATCCCAAATAACACCACGTTTCACTCCTCATTGAATATCACACCAAGAAACAGCTATGATACCTCAGTGAACATTAGTGGAAAACAAATGTTGAAACTCTGTAAAGGTTTAGGATCATACATTATTAATGGCAGAACTCGTGGAGATACATTAGGTAGATTCACTTATTGCTCCAGATTAGGAACTAGTGTGGTTGATTATTCAATAACAGATATTGATCAAAGTTTTATTAATGCCTTCACAGTCAGACCTCAGCTCCCGATGTCCGATCACTGCCAAACTGTGCTTTATCTGAAAGCCCCATGTCAAATAACCAAAACTGCTCCACCTGAATCTGAAAAACTGTTTCACTGTTTCTGAATCAAGTGGAAGCTCAAGTGGAATCAATCCAACTCAAGTGGAATCAATCCAACTCAGAACAATTCAAAGAAAATATGAACAATCCTACTATATTAAAAATGCTAGATGAATTTATGTCCACTGATTTCACCTTAGATATTAATGGAATAAATTTAGCAACAAAAAAACTTGAATTACATAATCATAACATTGATAACTCTATCTAATATTAAACAGCAAACCAAACATAGAACCAATCAACAGAGAAAGAGAAAGGATGTCTGGTTTGATGATGAATGTGCCAGTCTCAGAAAAGAACTAAGGAGACTTTCTAACAAAAAGCACAAAGATCCGTCCAGCCAGACATTACGGCTTTCTTACTCAGACTGTCTGCAAAAGTACAAAACACTTCTGTGGAAAAAAAGAGAAAAATATTTTCAAACTAAAATTTAAAAAAAATTACGATTCAATAGATCAAAACACTTTCTGGAACCTATAAAAAAACTCGAAAAACCCAAATTAGAGATATCACAACAGAATGGCACAATTTGGAAATCTTACTTTGAAAATATGTATCAAAAAATTTAGCTGGCTGACCTCAACCAACCTCAGAGTAAAATAAAGAAAACTTTAAAAGACATGGAAACAACTATTAAGAATGATCAAAATCCATTAGATAAATCAATAACAAATCTAGAAAAAATATGTAGCGCTCCAAACAGAAAAAAAGTTCTTGTGCTGCAGGTCCTTGTACTACAGGTGCATAGAGCCAATGGCATATAGAATAAACAAGAGGAGTGTCTAGCCGCACACTGATCCACTCAAGACTGAAAGTCTACAAAAACATTTTATTTTTCAAATTGCATCGTGCAAAAAAGTGCAAAGTGCATGTGGGTTAAAAACAGAATAGACACCAGCAAACGTTTCAGCACATTGCTATCTTCAGTGCTCATTTAGCAAACAACATTCACCCTTTTTAAGCAAGTCAGCAATTAAGGACAATCAGCTGAATGCAATTATCTCAAAATCTCAATTGTCTCAAGTAGAATTACAAACAAGTATATATGTTTCAAATGAACAGCTTCCAATGATAATACAGCATTACAGACACACACACAAAAAAGAAAGAATGTATTTTACAAAAAACAAGAAAATTCAAGTTCTTCATTCATACCCTCAGGAAATAAAGATTTAAGTTCAAAGATCCAAAAAGCCTCCCTTTGCAATAATTTTCTATCTCTATCTCCATCTCTCCTGTGAGGTAGAATCCTCTCGATGCCCAGGAACTTCATGTCAGACAGAGAGTGGTTAGCAGACTTAAAATGGCGAGAAATTGAAGATGTATCATCCTGTCTCCTAATGGCACTTGTGTGTTCAATCATTCTTGTGCGTAATGCACGTGTAGTTTTGCCAACATATAGTTGTGAACATGGACAAATGATAATGTAAACAACATATGTACTCTTACAAGTAATCAGTTGTCTAATCTTATACGTTTTTAGTGTACGAGGATGTGTGAATGATTTACATTTGACATACTTAGTACAAGAAGAGCAATTGTGACATGGAAAATTACCCTGGGCATCGACAAGAGTAGTAGGAGAGGAGATGTGGGTGTCAGCATGGACAAGCTTGTCCCTCAAATTAGAGCTCCTGGAAGAGACAAAAAGTGGTTGTTCACTAAATACATTCAATACATTCAATAACTGGGGATCACTTTGAATAATGTGCCAATGATTCTTGATAATGGTTTTAATATCATTACCCAGTGGACTAAATGTGGATTTAAAAATGCTTGAAAAATTCTTATTTCTTTTTTTCATAGTCAAATTTCTCTCCTCCTGTTTTTGTAGGATAGAAACCTTCTCAAGTGCAGTGTCAAGCCACTGGTTGGGATAGCCTCGTGATTTAAAGTCCATGTACAAGCTCTGGGCTTTAGACTCAAAGTCTTCTCTCCCAGAACAAATGCGGTGAAGTCTCAAAAATTGGCTGTAAGGTAAACCACGTTTTAGGGGCATTGGATGAGCACTGTTAGCATAAAGGAGACTGTTCTTAGCTGTATCTTTTCTATAAAGAGAAGAGACTATTTTATTATCCACAATTGATATAGAAGTGTCCAGGAAATTGACATCAGTGAACCCCACATGATATGTAAATTTAATGGAGGGCCTAAGACAATTCATGTACAAAACAAATGTTTCAAAATCACTTGCAGAACCTTTATAAATGACAAAGCAATCATCAATGTATCTCTTAAACAAAATAATATTGTCCAAGAAGGGGTTATTGTTGAAAACATATTGGACCTCTATTGGTCCTCAGGTCACATATCTGAAATATTAGAATATATTAAAAATCTTAAATTGAAGAAAGCATGTGGACAAGATCACATTAATAATGAAATGCTTAAACTCAGCAGTCCCAGCATGATTCAAACAATAGCCAAATTATTTAATCTGGTGTTCTGGTCTGGAAACTTCCCTGAGATCTGGTCTGAAGGACTCATCACCCCCATATTTAAGAGCGGTGATCGATTCGACCCCAATAACTACCGCGGGATAAGTGTGGGCAGTGTGTTGGGAAAACTGTTTTGCAGTATCATCAACAGACGCATCGTCTCACACATCTCATCACACAACATCTTAAATAAAGCACAAATTGGCTTTTTACCAAAACACCACACATCAGACCACATCTATTCTCTCCACACTCTAATCAACAAGAACATAGGAATCAACGACAAACAAAGGAAAATATTCACATGTTTTGTAGACTTTAAAAAAGCATTTGATTCAATTTGGCATGATGGTCTACTGTACAAAATCCTAAAAATTGTCATTGGCGGAAAAACATTTGGCATTATAAAATCTCTGTACACCAACAGCAAAAGTGCGGTGAAAATCAGTAACCACAGAACCGCGTTCTTCCAGCAGGGACGTGGAGTGAGGCAGGGCTGCAGTCTGAGCCCAACTCTATTCAACATCTACATCAATGATCTGGCATCAGCGCTGGAGAGCTCTACTGTCTGTACACTCTACAGGGGTCAGAGGTCACAGGGTTTTTCCTACATTGAAAAATTTTCGGCGGCCGCCAAAATGATTTTTTGTCCCGCCAAAGCCTTATTTGATCTGTAATTGGGTTTTGTGTATAACAAATCATTACTGAGAAGAACATACACATCTGAAATATGGGTGGGAGAAAAAATCGATTCTTAGATGCATCGCGATGCGGACGTGGACGATTCTGAATCGATTCACAAATGTCAAAAAATCAAATCTCTAAAAAACAACGTAATATTGACGGAACGCAAAAGGCAGAACTCTAGCGGGTGCAGTGCGCGTGCAGTCTGTGGCGCGCACATAACAGACTCACGCACTTAACAGACGCATGATGGCTGAGCGCCAAAATCGAACGGCACCCGCTTCGTTAAAAGCTAGCGTATGGAAAATTGGCAACTTCATTGTTACCTATTTAGTATTTTTAGTATGAAAGCTGCTTTCAGTAGCCTATTTAGTTTTCACATCAATATACTGTAAACCGATCTGTTATACGTACGTTGTACTGCCCTGCAATATGTGCAATGCCAGTCACAAAAAGTTAAATTCTGACTGTGCTCTCTGCAGATGTTCTTTCACTTTTTTTGTATAAGCTGTTTTTGATTGTGGTATACAGCAAATATTTCAAGTCATAACTCTTTATTATTTAGTTGTGAATAAGAGAGGCTTAGTATGTTACTAATTATTCAGAATATGCGTTAGTCCACAAGCATTATATGAGAGCTGCTGGTACATAATTCTATATTTTTGAACAAAAACTGTTTGTGATTTTGCTACAGCAAAATGTTTTTTTGTCTGAAGGATTATATTGCTCATTGGAAATAACATGAGGATGTTGGTTAGAAGTCTATTATTAAATGCTAGAGATTTAGAATATGCTGAAGTTTGTATTAATTTACTACAAGTACGCTGCTAGTACAGGCACACATTTATTTTCCTGTTGGTTCTTTGCTATGTTCAAATCACTTCCATTTGTTTTATTAATAAAATTAATATAGGAAGATGGAAGTAAGTTCGTTATGGGTCATCATAAATACTTTGCTTTAAAAGTACCAAGTAAGTAATAAAAATAATCGATAATCGTTACCCTCTGAATCGTAATCGAATCGAATCGTGAGGTGCCTAGAGATTCCCACCCCTAATCTGAAATGAGAAAGTAAGTGTGCTTACCTCATTTAGCAAGAGTGTTTAGTAAAATTTAGCCTTAATAATCCACAGTATGTATAGGCCTATGACAATGTGTAGTAAATTACCTAAAAAAAATAAAAAACATCACAAACTGTTTCTTTGTATTTATTTTAAATTTAACATTTATTGTCAATATTGGGCTTGCGGATCATGTGGGTACTAGGGTACTCTTTGCTGTGTGTGGATGACCATGTCGGTCAGCCACCACCGAAGACCAATTTTGACCCAGGAAAAACCCTGGGTCAGATGTCTGCTGTACGAGGACGATCTGGTCCTGCTGTCCCGCACACCTGAGGGCCTTCAGCAGAGCCTGTCCCTGCTGGAACAATAATGTCACGACTGGGCCCTGACAGTCAATCTGGACAAAACCAGAGTCATGGTGTTCCAGAAGAAAGCCAGATCTCAGGGACACAAACACCAGTTCCTGTATAAAGGCCAGGTCCTGCAGCACAGCTCTAGCTACAGCTATCTGGGCATCGACATCAGCGCTTCGGTCTGGCTGTGAAAACACTCGGTGAAAAGGCTCGGAGGGCTTTCTATGCTATAAAGTCACGATGTGGACACTTAAAATTACCCATTAAAACCTGGATAAAATTATATAATTCAATAATAAAACCAATCATTTTATATGGATGTGAAATTTGGGGACCAGTACTAAATTGTAAAAATTGGGATAAAACATCAGTAGAAAAATTACAATTGGAAATTGGCAAAAATATTCTCGGGGTTCACAGAAATACATCCACTGCCGCCTGCAGGGCTGAGCTGGGCTTGTACCCGCTGAACATCGAGATCCAGAAGAGATGTGTTCAGTTCTGACCTCATCTCCATCAGTCTGATCCGGAGTCAGTGCAATATAAAGCCCTCCTCGCCAATGAAACCTCAGCAGAACCTCATCCTCTGAACACACTCGCTCTTCAACTCGTCAATCAGCATATACTCCCCACTGACTACAACTCCCCATCAACCCTAAACCTATCATTAACGAAATCCGCAAACATCTAAAAGTCACTCATGATAAATCACTAAAAGCACATTTTGCCCTCCAGAATAAACTCCAATGTTACTCGACCCTCAATAGAACCACTAAATTGGCCAGTTATCTATTTATTAAACATTTTAAAGAAAGACAAATCCTCTCCAAATACAGATTAAGAGACCATGATCTAGAGATAGAGAGAGGAAGACATAGACAAACATGGACAGAGAGAGAGCAGAGGATCTGTAGACACTGTGATCTACAGCACATCGAGGATATGCCAATATAAGAGAAACCTTTCTGCCCAGATTTGAAATCTTGATTCCATCATTCTTTGAACTGAGTGACACTGAAAAAATGTTCTTCTTACTGGGAGAAGATGATAGTACAGCTGCACTAGCGGCTAAATATGTGTTAGCTATTCACAACGCCAGAGTCAGCTAGAGAGACCCACTGTATATATTCATTTATGAAGATAGATTGTCTATTTATCTATCTATTTGTATATGCTACTGTACATATGACATGATCTATACATTTGTTTTATTATTTACATTCATTGTTATTATTATATATATGTTGATGCTTTGGCAACATTGTGTTACACAGTCATGCTAATAAAGCTCATTTGAAATTGAAAATTGAAAAAAATTGTGAGCAAAATGAACAGGCATCAGGTAGTGAGAGTGAGCAAATGAACAAGCATCAGGTAGTGAGAGTGAGCAAAAACAGTGCTCATTAGGTGATTCAAACAATAACTTAGAAAACAGCAGTGGTGAAGAACCTTTGGCCTCTTTTAGTCCTACTCTAAGTGACAGACTTGCTCAGTGGACCAGCGAGTTCCAAATTAAACACAATGCCATTGATTCACTCTTAAAAATTCTGAGAAAAAAAGGAAATCCAGAGCTTCCCAAAACAGCAAGAACATTGCTTACTACCTGTGACAGAGTAGACTTGCAGGTAAAATCTGGCATGGAATATACCTTGGGTGTAAAGAACAAATTGTAATTTTAAGTAATATAGGTGAACTAGACATTTCTTTGAACATTGATGGTTTGCCACTGTTCAGAAGTAGCAGTCAGTTATTGTGGCCTGTTCTTTTGCATTGTGCTATGGAGCCTCAAAGCCAAAAAACCTTGACTTTCTTGAAGATGTTAGCGATTTTCATGATTTGATGGAGAATGGATTGGAAGGTGGATACGAAAAAATCAGAGTTACTTCGCGATGTGTGACCTGTGATGCTCCAGCTAAAGCTCTGGTTAAAGTTATTAAACAATATTCAGGGTATTATGGCTGTGACAAATGTAATCAGAAAGGTGTGTGGGATGGCCACAGAGTAATATATCCTGAAAGTAGCAATCTTACTCTCAGAACAGACCTGTCATTCAGAGAGAAGACTCAGGAGGAGCACCACCTCCTTTCAGGGGAAACACCATTTTGCCAGCTGTCGATTAACATGGTCAATCAGTTTGCGGCTGATTACATGCACCAGTGTTGTCTTGGAGTAATGAGGAAATTGATTCTTTTGTGGCTGCATGGACCAAAGGGAACTAGGTTGTCATCCAGCCAAGTCAAGGAAGTCAGTGATAGACTTGTGGCACTTAGACCATGCATCCCAAAGGTGTTTGCTAGGAAGCCACGCTGTGTGGGAGACTTCGATAGGTGGAAGGCCAAAAAACTGCGTCAATTCGCCCTCTACACAGGGAAAAAGGGTGTCTTGCCTGACAAAATGTATCATCACTTCTTGACATTTAGTGTGGCATTGTGTATTCTCATCAGTCCAGGGCTTGCTAAGGAGTACAATTCATATGCTGGTGAATTGCTGACATTCTTTGTGGAGCAAGAGAGAGCTCTATACGAGAGAGTTCTTAGTGTACAACGTACACTCTATGGTGCACCTTGCATCTGATGCCAAAAACTTTGGCAGCCTTGATGAATGTAGTGCTTTCTGTTTTGAGAACTATTTGCACCACCTGAAAAGGTTGGTTCGTTCTGGCCGGAGTCCTCTTTCACAGATTGTAAAACACCTTGGTGAGATGGACAGGCAGAAAAAAGAAACGGCAAGACATGCAACCAATTTGTGGCAACAACATTTTTGCTCTCAGTGATCTGGAATGCTGTGAGGTTGTTTCCATGTTGCCAGAGGAAGAAAGTGGGCCAAAGATGTTGCTCTGTCGTGTCTATGGCCATCTGGAGCCTTACTTTTTGGAGCCTTGTGATTCAAAACTTGTTGGGATTTATAAAGCCCAGATCAGCCAGACAAGAATGAAGAAACTGCCTGAAGAGCTACTGGTAAGAAAGGCATTTATGGTAGAGGACAGTGGCAACTTAATTATTCTAATAATAATTATTAGAATTATTATTAAGGGGGGGTTGTATGGCCGGTTTGGACAACAACACACATGCATTATATAATTGCATTGCATATAATGTGTGCTGGTCAACTAGTCTAAAATTAAGAAACCCCTAGAACACAGTAAAAAAATGTAATAAAAAAATATATAAAAACATAGGAACATTGTGTACAATTAAGATAGGTTAATTAATTTATTTTTCCAATATCCAAATATGAAACTAAATACCACAGGGAAAATGGCTTATATTTGTGACGTGCTGTCTTTGCATTTGAACATTGAACATTTTAAACAGGACACGCATTAGCTGAATAAATGTTAGCCAATACAAACATATTTATAGAAAACAGTTGACAATGAATAGACAGGAGTCCAATAATAGCATAACAAATCACTTATTCTAAAAAGAATATAAGTTAGACGAAGCCGACATATAATGAGGGCTGTGTTAACAGTAAAACGTCCATCATTTAACGAATTTTAAAAGCAGGGATGGATAATACAAAAAGCTTTTTGACAGAAAAAAAACAAGCAAGAACAAAATGTAAATTTAGCATTATTTTACAATGATCTTCTCTCTCTGTGCGCGCGCGTCTGTGTTTGTGTGAGAGAGCTCGCGCAGCACTGATGCAACGGTACTTTTTAATCCATAAGTAACTAACGTGCTAGTTTTCATACAAAATAAATATGTAACATAATTAGGTACTTTAGTTATAATTAACACAATAACGTAACACATACATTTCTCAACACTGAGAATGAATGAATAAATAAACGCCTATTTCTCCAGACTTGCGCTTATCAGTAGGCTAATCCACAAATCATAGCACTTTCATAATCACTAAGCCATAGCGATTTCAAGATTTATAGTTCAGCATTACTTGAGCATTTTATTATTTGCATGACTAAATGATGTCTTCCTCTTTTCTGAGTGACCATGAATAACTTAACGGAGTATTTTAAGTTCAGAGCAGTAGTGCAGCCATGAGAAGCTCTTAAACCAGCTTTTGTTTGACAACTTCTGAACCTCAATGAATTTGGGATCAGGCTGAAATGGTTCAGTTGTTCTGTATTTTTCAGGTGCCTGCTGTCCTGGCTCTATGGAAGGAGTTGGCTGTATTGATTGCTGCAACTGTGTGATCTCCACAGTCAAGTTTTGCCCTGCCTCACTCAAGCTATCAGCTGCCTGCCTCTGTAAATAGTTCATTAAATTTTTAGCAATTTTACATGAGCATTGATGAATTTATATTTTGTAAATAGTTGTTATGTGTTACATAGTTAAGTGTTTTCTAATTATTTATAGCTATTTAAAAATGCAATATGAATTTAATTTATACATGACTAATTATAAATAAGTATGTGAATGATTTTCTATTGTTTTTTTTTTTTTTGGGGGGGGGGGGGGTAAATAGTTTTAATAATCTAATTTATGTGAACTATGTGAAATGTTTATAGTAATATTAAAGTAAAAATATGTATTGCAACCAGATTTTTTTTTCATAATTTTTTATTTAAAATTTATTTGTAGTCTACAATGTTAATACTGTATTTTAGTCTTATGGTGCGTTCACACCGGACGCGAATAGCGTGTCAGGCGCGAGTGATTTCAATGTTAAGTCAATGCAAAGACGCGTTACGCGCATAAAAAATTCCTGCGGCGCGAATGAGGCGTTTAGCGCGGCGCGGTAGACGCGAATTCGCCTCATTCGCGCGTCAAGTTCGCGCGAATGACGCGAATTGAGCGTCTGGCGTGTTAAGCGCGTTACGCGCTAATGATGTGGTCGCCTGACGGGCCCGCGCTGTACAGCCCGGCGCGAGGTTCACCCTCGCCCGCACCTAATCTGTGATTTATTTTTGTTTTGATAATAAATGGAGCCAGCCTTCAAAAGTGAAACCTGTCCTGTGATTTTTGTTTGTTTTTATACACTAAATTGTGTTTGTTGTCTTTACATTAGATTAATAATGTTTCATATAATCTAGAATAGATATGGAATAAATAGCATTCAATACAAAATGAGTATCTCTCATATATTGAAATCGAGTTTTGTTTTTATTTGCTTTATTGTGCATTTTAGTCATATTACAAAATAATTTATTGAGGCCAAACATAAAATAACATTATAAACTGTCACTTCACCACGTGACAGCAGCATGCAAGCAGGCTCCTGATTGGTTAACGCGGCGCGAATTGACGCAGAAGTTCAGATTTTTCAACTCGGGCGGCAGACGCGAATTCGTGTCAAACGCGTGAATGCACAAATAGCACTAATAAAATCATTCGCGCGTAACGTGCTTAACGCGCCAGACGCTCAATTCGCGCGAACTTGACACTTGACCAAATTATTTTATTGATATAATGAATATCTGATATAATGTGAATTTACCGTCCTATTGAAGTATTAATATCTATTTTGTACCATTGTAATACACTGATAACCACCAATCACAGCAGTGATGATAGTCACATGATCAATCAAAGCTCATCACAAGCAGCTCTTCCACAAGAAAGATAATACTAATATATAGAAGCTGCATAGTGTCATTTAGAGTTCTGCAAAACAGAGCGGCGCGGGACAAATTTTGAAAGGTCATTGCGGGAGCGGGCGGGATGATGAAGGTGCACTTGCGGGTGCGGGCGGGGGGGATGATACGCTGCAATCCCACAAATTAAATATGAGTGTAAAGTAAAATATATAAATGATTAAAGTAGCATACATAATTTGTAGTTGTGAGGGAGATTCTGTTTGGCAGCAATAAAAAAGTTTTAAGCAGCCTAAACTTGGATGTTGTCGTTTGGGGTAGGGCGGGGCCTAATCTCACGCACACTTGTTTAGAGACAATTCCTTCCCGCTGCTCCGTGTTCGAATTCGAAAGCTTCAAGTTCAAAATAGACAGCATGGACGAGGAAAAGAGCACCTCTAGTGCTTCAGATATAGGCCTAAGCGCTTCAGATGTAGGCACTTCTCTAAAGAAAGGCACATTTACTACAAAAACAAATATCACGAAACCTCAAATCAGACATTTGGCAGTCTTTTTCGGTTGTGCATGATGAAGAGGGGAATCAACTACCTTTTGCCTGCTGCGATAAATGCCAAAAGGTGTTAACATACAACGGACACAAATCGCATTTTTTTTCCAAGACCTTTCGTGAGACAGAAAGTGAACATAGAGCATCACAGTCCCTCCCACAGCCGGTGCCGGAAGTAAAAATTCAATACAATTTCTCCATTGACAGTTGGGGTATAAGCCATAAAAACGTAACCATACATGGTAGACTTAAAACCAGCTACGGCTGTACTAAGCGATTGTATATGCTCATATAACCGCCAAAACTTCATGGGGCGCTAACCTTGTTTTGAGATAAATGCCTTTTATTCGCGATGTCTTGGAGAAGTACTTCATTACCCAAAATCCTGAACAATCCCACAGTGATGCATCTGATTGGTGGAGCTCGTGTAACTGTCTGGTTAAACCCCGCGAAAGTCCATGAAGACAAGATCATAAAAAAAAAAAAACTGTGTTGCGTTTTTTGCACGGTAGATTTATCAGTGCAATCATGATCTCCTTGGCTGCCATGATGGCTTTTTTCAAGGAGGAAAACAAAAGTGTTAAAAGGGGTGAAAACCACTTCAAATCGGGTCATGTAGTTGAGTGTAGCATGTCCGAGGGTCAGCTTGTGGGTTTTTTAAGGGCCAGCATGAGGCACAAGACCTACAAAGTTGTGGTGAGTTTTGCAGGGAGATGGCAACGTTAGTTAGCATTATCGTTAACTTTAGCTAGGCTACTGTAGCCTTCATATTGTTAGCCTCATAGCATAATTGCCTAAGTCATTTTTTGGCTAAATTGTGATATCTGCCTAACTTTACTGTCCTACCACTGCTGCATCATCCTGCCTTTCTGCCTATGTTCTTAGCCAATCACAACACTTATTAGAATCCAAAAACACTATCTGCCTTAGTCATCTCTTTGACTTAGGCAGTTTTGATACAAACAAAATGGCAGAAAACATGGGAAGAAAGATGTCCAGAAGTGATGTATTAGTTCTTCTGTTTGATTCGTTTTCATCTGGTAAGAGTTCATATTTCTTCAATTGTCTAGATACTAAATGTAATTTCGGTTAATCAAAGGGATTATAAACTGTATTTTAACTTGAAATCACATTTTTTGCTACAAGATATGATGAAGTAGCTAGCCAACATAGCCTATATAGCAGCAATATATTACCTCATTTCTGGTCAGAACAAATCTTTACATTTAAGAAACGTCACCATAAAAAGACATTTAGGCAATTTTAGGCAAGTGAAGTAATTAAGCATTTACTTTTTAATTTAAGTGCAAATAGATTTTTTTTAGAAATAAGACATTTTGACTAGACATAAGTATTTGGTAAGATTTAGATTTTTTTGCAGTGAACCTATGAATTTAACATGATTTACTGTGTTAAAATACTCAACAGCATTTTCTGCTTTATTGTCAGGAAATAAAGATGATACCCTTGTAGTGGAGTTAGAGGATTTAGATGAGAGTAGACCTGAGAAAGAAGGTCATGACGTAGACATGGGGCAACAGATAGAAGAGGAAACAGCCAGTAAAGCCTCCAGAGCTTAATCAGATCCTGATTTAGTGAAATCGATGACACTGTCTTGTCTAGGCACAGAGGCGGGGCCGGTAGTGCGAGGCGCAGAGGCGGGGCCGACAGGGCGAGGACTCCGGGTACGTCCTCCGGATTCTGGCGAGACTGACTGGTCCTCTTCCTCTTCCTCTTCCTCCTACGTCGGCGAAGGGGCGTTGTAGGAAGTGGTGACTTGACAGGCTCTGGATCAGCCGCGCAGGCGTCAGGCTCTGGATCAGCCGCGCAGGCGACAGGCTCTGGATCAGCCGCGCAGGCGACAGGCTCTGGATCAGCCGCGCAGGCAACTGGCTCTGGATCAGCCGCGCAGGCGTCAGGCTCTGGATCAGCCGCGCAGGCGACAGGCTCTGGATCAGCCGCGCAGGCGCCAGGCTCTGGATCAGCCGCGCAGGCGACTGCCTCTTGATCAGCCGCGCAGGCGTCAGGCTCTGGATCAGGACTGGCTCTGGATCAGCCGCGCAGGCATCTGGCTCTGGATCAGGACTGGCTCTGGATCAGCCGCGCAGGCGACTGGCTCTGGATCAGCCGCGCAGGCATCAGGCTCTGGATAAGCCGCGCAGGCGACTGGCTCTGGATCAGCCGCGCAGGCATCAGGCTCTGGATAAGCCGCGCAGGCGACTGGCTCTGGATCAGCCGCGCAGGCGTCTGGCTCTGGATCAGCCGCGCAGGCGTCTGGCTCTGGATCAGCCGCGCAGGCGTCTGGCTCTGGATCAGCCGCGCAGGCGACTGCCTCTGGATCAGCCGCGCAGGCGACTGCCTCTGGATCAGCCGCGCAGGCGTCAGGCTCTGGATCAGCCGCGCAGGCGACTGCCTCTGGATCAGTTGGGCCGATGAGAGGAGGGAGATTGGAGAAGTCATCATCCCTGGAGATAAGCTCGGTTGTGCGTCTGGCTCTGGATCAGCCGCGCAGGCGTCTGGCTCTGGATCAGCCGCGCAGGCGACTGCCTCTGGATCAGCCGCGCAGGCGACTGCCTCTGGATCAGCCGCGCAGGCGTCAGGCTCTGGATCAGCCGCGCAGGCGTCAGGCTCTGGATCAGTTGGGCCGATGAGAGGAGGGAGATTGGAGAAGTCATCATCCCTGGAGATAAGCTCGGTTGTGCAGATGCCTGGCTCAGGTTCTGGCTTTACTGGGCAGGCGACTAGAGGCTTGACTGGGAGATCCAACGGGATGTGGAGATCGGGCTGGACGAGAGGGTCAGGCTGGATGAAAGGATCGTCCACGACTCCCACTGTGAGGGAAGAGCCACACACCCACAGGGTGTGGTCGATGAACTCAGTGAAGGGGAGATGAAGATCATCCAACAGCAACATCTGTTCAAGTGGACTGCTCAACCCGCTCCAAAACGCCATCTTTAGAATTTCAAGATCTTTACTCACATCTTGATAGTAGACGAGGAATTTTTCCACATACTCCTCCAAAGACACTCTGTTTAGTTTTTAAGGTTGGGTCATTCTGTCAGGGTATTGCAGGTTGAAAACGAGGAGACAGGATTTCAATGCAGCTGGTTTATTCAAAAACTCAGATTACAGGAATACTCTGGAACTTAGGAAAACTCTCTTACACAGGCTTAGTGACAATGAAGACAATACAATGACCCAACAAAGACTCAAAGAAAACACATGGCTAAAATACACTGGGAAACAGATCAGAGAGATAAGACACAGCTGGGGCAAAATTAACGAGATAATAAATGGGGTGATTAACAGGGCACAGGTGAGACAGATTAACTAATGGAACAGACAGGGGAAAACTAAATCACAGAACTAAACTCAAACAGAGACGTGACAGCACCTGAGTGGAACTTTGATTAAGGGTGGAAAAGGAAAACAGTGGTTAAGGTTAGACATTAAGAAACAACTTGGTTAAGGTTGGCAATTTACACATCTTGGTTATATTTAGGAAAGTAAAACAACTTTTGTTATGTTATGTTTGTATTTATATGTAAGAGAAAAATGCCTAAGTCATGGCATATTCTGCCTAAGTCACTTTTATTTGTTAGGCAATTGATGATGGGTCTTTTTCTTTTTGCATACTTGTTCACACATCTGGTTGAATGTACTGTTATAATATCAATAAAAAATAACAATGTGATTTCTAAAAATTTAGTTTTTTCTTGTTTTCCAAAAACATTGAAATATGACTTAGGCAATTATGCTATGAGGCTAACGATATGGTATGAGTCATATCAAGCATTTTATGATGCCACTGTCAAAACAATATTTAGCTTAGGCATACCTCTTCATGTATTTACTGAACATTTGTGTAATAATTCATGGCAAGTTAATAAACTGAATATGATGCACTTTCTGGTTTGCTGACCATCACTTTTTAATTTTCACTTGTTGTTATTAAGAAAATACATTAAATGTTATTAAAATTAAGGATGAACTATAACTTCATGAATAAATTGAGCATGGACCACAAGTGGGAAATTGTTGAGGCATTTGTCAGCAACCTGCCCGTGGGCCACTGAAACTGATGAGCAGAACGCCGCGGACCGCCAGATCTGCACCCGTGAGCCGTGGTCCACCAGCCTTGCTATCCGACCCTCACAGGCGGTTGGTCTAAGAGCGTGACCCGGCTACCAGCAGTTTCATAAACACGTCCACACACAACACAACATGCTAGACATTACATTGATTGCAGTCAGGTAACGTTACAAAGCACTGCACCATGTTGCTAACGTTATCGTTAACCGCTTTTCACACACGCACACAATATAAAATACACGATGATAAATATAAAATTCAATACACAATACCCATAAAAACACTATTATTTACACGATTACTACTGAAAGAACTGCTATAAACTGCACAAGAAAAAGTTTGCGTGGCTTTCGTCAGATTTGAAAGTCGCTCTAAAGGCTCTTTCGCGGTTGGCTTCAGTCGACTTCAGTGAGGCGCGGTGGTTTATGGGATGAGTAGTTCCTTCGCTCGGAAATGAAAATATGTACAGTCTTGTACCTTTGACTTTTTTTGGATTTTCTCATCATTTTTTCACTCGAAATGATATGTTGTATGCCTATGAGTTCAGCCGTAGCTGGTTATCCTCAGACATGCTCTAAAACTCTTTAGATACGGATTTTCCAAAACGTCAATGGGAGAAATGAATGGGAAATTTACTTCCGGCACCTAAGCGCTCTCGGGCTGTGGGCGGGACTGTGATGCTCTATACATCCTGCCTGCCGTCTTGCGGGCATTTGCAGGCGGGAGCGAGACATAATATCACAGATGCGGGCGGGAGTGGGACTAAAAATGACAAATCTTTGCGGGAGCGGGACTGAACACTGCGGGAGCGGGACTGAAAATTGTGTCCCGCGCAGGTCTCTTGTGTCATTCACACACACACTAAACACCATCACAATAACACACAGGAAATTTTAAAAATGCAATAAACATTAATTTAACAACATTAAATGTAACATAAAAAACGAATGTACATAACTGAAAACTATGAAGAAACATAGTTATTTCAACAAAAATAGATCAAATGTGAAGTGTCACAGGGAATTATGGGAATGTCAATTTACGTTTTTTCACTGTAAATTATACAATGAGTTGTTCTTTTTCACTTTCAAAAACTGTAAATTTAACGGTATTTTACAGTAAAATTGAAATGTACCATTAGATCTATCACAGTTATTTACCGTATATAGTACGGAAACTTTCTGTTAACCAATTAACAGTTTTTCACTGTAGCATTTTTACAGTCTTTTACCGTTAAAATTGCGATAATTTTTTACAGTGTACATGTAGCCTACAATTTTGAGTCACTTGTAACATTAACGTTACTTTATTTGATCTTTTTTCTGCTATTTTACTCCTAATCCACTATAGCAAAGAGACAAACACTGCATTTTTTTTACTTCACTGCATTCACTTACAAAAGACTTTTCATTTTCAGCTCAATAACACAAAATATCACTTGAAATAATTTTGGAATAGCCTTATAAGTTATGCACTTACCTCAGACAAATGCAAAGACGTTTTTCCGAGCTGATGCCCTCCCGGTAGTTTGTGTCTCTCTTCGAAATAGAAGGTCCAATTTTCCGGAACAACATCTCAAACTGTGTCCTGCTCATCCGAAAATACTCCTTGAACCGGCTGCCGTTCAACTTTATTTCTTGGACCAGACGATGGTACTCTCCGAGATGTTTTCTCACTCTCAAGATCTCATAAAACCACCATAGACCGGCGCGGCCGTCCTCTCTGTCTACTTGGTTCAGCCATCCCTTCATCCAAAGCAAGGACCAGAGCAAGTACTCTACATTGTGTCTACATTTTTAGACAAATTATCTGCGAAATCAGTTACAAGTAAACTGTGCCGCGGATACTTTGTATCATAGCAACGAAGCGTCTGAACTGAAAAAACGCTGCGCTGCCAAAACGCTCTCAAGTGCCCACAGCTGGGCATTTTCAGCAGAGCGCCTAGTGTTTTCAGCTGGCTAAAAACGCTTTGGTGGACACACGGCATTATTCTCTATGAGTGTACACACACCGGCGGCGCCGTTCGGCGTCTGTCCGCGGCGCCCAGCAACGGCTCAGGACCTTGTTCAAAATCCTGCTGCGCCATTTACATAGTTTTATATTAAATTTACATTTATTTGTCTCAAATCGTCGTTAATGTATATTGACTTCACCCTGTTCTGCAATATACATTTAGTGTTACATTCATTTATAGAAATCAGCTGCGTGGATGAAAACTGATCTGTTAACGGACGCTCTGAGGTAAAGTGTTCAGACTGCAGACTTAGCAACGATTGTATTTAATTGTACAGTAACTTACAATCATAACATAGTACAGACATTATCTTAATTCCATAATGTCCTTAAACATAACAATATTGTTGGCCATAAACTGAGAAAGTGCGCGTCCAGTGTGCGATACCTCGAGTTGATACCTCCGCTTTGCGCCGGGGTCCCGATCAGCCTGTCGGGGTTGAATTCGCTATAACAACCGCCTCACTCTACATTATCCCTTACATATTGCTTGTGTAAAGCCTGGTTCATACGGGACGATTTTAAAATTGTTGGCCGATTTTCCAAACCTGAGAGACCCCACACACGGGGATAAAAAATCACGGGTCTAACAGTTTTGGTCGTACAGTGTGTGGTACGCAGCCACACGGCAAAATCAACACATCACACACGAACCGATTTGACTCCCGAGCATTCCCAGGTCAGACGGGAAATCTCGCAAAATACCTTGAGTTATTTTGAGTTATACCATCAAATTATTTTTAACTCCTTTTATGTTCAAAGACAATGTATCACATTGTCGACTTCCTGGACACGGGAGACATAGAGGTTGTTCCAGCCTCATAGACACAGACTACGCCCACCGGGGGGGAAAACAATCCAACCGTCTCCATTGACTTTGCATTGCGGGAGGCTGTCTCCTTGTCATTTATGACTTATAACAAAATACAGAAAAATGCCTAAAAGCTGCTGTGTGACAAGGTGTACAGCAAACAAGCTAAAAAACCTAGAAATACATTTTTATAAGCTTCCGAACCGTAAAAGCCAGACCTTAAGGAGACAAAAGTGGATACAGGCAATAAGACGTGAAGCATCAGCAGGAAGAATGGGTAAATTGTGGGATCCTGACACTCAGTATGTCTACGTGTGCCAGGGCCGGAGTGGGGCCACTTTTCAGCCCGGGAGTTTCAGGCCCAAGACCGGCCCACTTTTTCCATGGTGGAATTCCAAATTACCACTTTTTCCAAACTGGATAAATAAAGCAACAGTTAAGCTCTTACTATTGTGTAGTTTTTATTAATACCATGGTTCAACAAATAATGTAAAGGTTAACATGCACCTACATGTGATTCTATTCTATCTTTGTGAAAAAGTAAAACACAGGATGTTTCATGGGCTGAAATATACAGCAGTTATGTTGATCTAAACTGTTTTTATTTTTCTCTTTAGACGCTGTCATCAACGCATACAACATTAGACGTACACAAATATTGGAGACCATGTCAAAATACATAAAATATGCACCAGAGAGGATGGGTGGTGGTGGCCGTAAGACGACTCTTCCATGAAGACTCAATTCACTTTAAAAACAAAAACAAAAAAAGATTGTTTCTAGATCAATATATAATTCAAGAATGAAACCTAGAGTAAAATGTTTGTTTGTTTCATTAGTGATTTACTGACGTTGAATGATGTTACTTGATGATAATTCTGGCATTTAGTTTTCTAAGAACTTACTTGAAACCCACATTAAAAAAAAAGTTTTAATTATATTGGGTTTAATGATGCTTCTAAAATGAAATCTATAATTAAATAGTTTCATTATAGTTTTGCTGTTGAACAATGTTACTCGATGAAATAATAGTTTATTATTATTCTGGCTTGTACTGTAAGACCTTTTTTAAAGACCTGTTTTTAAAGTCCGCGTGAACCGGAAGTTGCAAACGACTTTTCTCCAGTGTTGTGACGTATTTCCCAGTGAAAAGGAATATTGAACAGAGGGCAGGGTTTTACTCTAGCGCTCCTCCTCTCCTCTCTCTCATTACAGGCTAACGATTTGAAGGGAGTGGTTTAGCGTTTCCCAACCCAAGCCGTCAAACCTACGTCATCAGAGAAGGGACGCCATTCCAGACCGGAAGTAACTTTTCAGACTTTGATTAAAGATTACGACGGCAAACAATTTTTTTCTGTGTTTTAACTTGCACGGATTAATTGTTCACCACAAGACTAGTAATATGTAAATATGGTCAATTTTGATTTCAGTTGGACTTTAAAGACCTGTTGATGTTACTTGATGAAATTATATATTTATTATTATTATTCTGGCTTGTACTGTAAGACCTTTTTTAAAGTCTTGTTTTTAAAGACCTGTTGAACAATGTTACTTGATGAAATAATAGTTTATTATTATTATTATTCTGGCTTGTAGTACTGTAAGTCCTTTTTAAAAGACCTGTTGAACAATGTTACTCAGTGAAATTATATATGTATTAATATTATGGCTTGTAGTTCTTTAAGAACCCTTTTAAAGACCAATTTTTTTAAGGTTTAATGATGCTTCTAGAATTAAATCTATAATTCAATTTGTTTCATTATAGTTTTGTGTTTTGCTGTTGTTGAACAAGACTTAATTAAATAAAAAAAGCATATATAAATATATGTATTCTAACAAAACTGTGTTTTTATTTTTTAAAGGGGGGGTGAAACACTCATTTTCAGTCAATCTCATGTTAATCTTGAGTACCTATAGAGTAGTATTGCATCCTTCAAATCTCCAAAAAGTCATTAGTTTTATTATATTTATAAAAGAAAGATAGGCTGTACCAAGTCTTTCCGGAAAAAAACGAGTGGCTGGAGGCGTGCCGTGTGGGCGAAGCTAAAGCTGTGCTTACGCGCCGATAGCTAACAACACTCAGACATTTGAAGCAGACAAGCAGTTTTACTCACCGCCTGCGGTTCCAACGCACGACCGACCGCGAACCTTTATCGTTGCGACTGCTCCATCCTTAAGCATTAGATGATCTGCAAATCCGGCGTCGAACTGGGCTTTGTTTATAAAACAATCATCGTCGAAATGCAGGGAACAAACAGTCTTGCATTAACTCCGTTGATGCTCTGGAAAAACAAACTCCATCCACTGGTCCCTTAACGCCGGGTTCTTTGGGAATCTGTGCAGGGTTGTCTTGCCCTGGAACCAAAAACCCACTTCTTTGGTGACATTGACTTCCCTAAAGCCGAGCAGAGCGATTTGATGGCGTACTGCTTTCGCTCTCGTCTCTTGCTCTGGTCTACGGTTGCGCGCGCCTGCGACCTTCCAGGAGAAGTGCCCTTAGGACCCGTATAAGGAAATTCCGCCCCATCTGACGTCACACAGACCCATAGTCGAAAAAAACTTTCCGAAACTTGTGACAAACCGAAAGGAGCATTTTTGGCACAGAAATACTCCTTCAAACGTACAATTTAATTTTTGAAACTTTGTCCATGTTTAGCATGGGAATCCAACTCTTTAACAGTGTAAAAAACTCAGTATGCATGAAATAGCATTACACCCCCCCCCCCTTTAATTCCGGCATAGTGACAATTTTTTTTCTCCTATACAATGTGTAACATCTCACCCCTGCACTACAGATCTGTACACAGTTTGAATCAAATGTTTTCCCATTAGATGCCACTGTATCTAGGATAGTATTGCAAATTATGCATAGCAAGTTACATAATTACAGTTGCTTTGATTTTCTGTACAAATGTCATGTCTTCAGAGAGTACAGTGAAAAGGAAACTCAATCTATAGTTTATTCAATGTTGAAAAATAAGATGTTGATATAAGGTTGCATTTTCAATGTTGTTTCGTTTTGCAAAATCAATACATAATTCAACCTTAATTCAACCTCGACGTCACTGCAAGATGGTGAAACAACGTCACAACATCAACAATGAAACAACGTCACGATTTCAACGTTGAATCGTTTTGCAAAATCGAATCATAATCCAATGTTGATTCAACCTTGGTCCCTGACGTTGATTCACCGGTGAATCAACGTTGAAATGCCGGTGTGATGAACAATTGAGTCCGATTGAAGAGCATAGACTGTAAAAAAATATGGACGACACCCCTTCACTCTCTTTCATTGGTGAGAAGTGAAGCCGCCAGTGTCCCGATATGGCGCTGACATCTTGGGGCTTGAGTCTGCGCAGTAGCGATTTCGGGACCAGACCTGCGCAGTAGTGAGCAGGAAGTAAAGCCGCAAAATCAAGGCCCCGCCCTCACTCTCGCAGAATCAATCGCAAGCACACGCCCCTGCACTTTTTTAAGTGGAGTCACTCTGTCTGCTCCGTTCCTCCGCTCCAACTTTGATGTCTGCTGATTGCAGTACCTCATTAAAATAAGGTAAATACAACTACTAACCACATAGTCATATTTAAAAAGTAAAGCATTAATATATCCTAAACTGTAAAATACGAGTACTCATATTACTACAATTAAAGTACTATCACAATTTGGCGGACAGCTAAATCAACTTCATATTTAGCTCATGCAGTCTGTTTTAGCTAGGTTAACGTCCTATAATTTAATGTTAACATGCATTCAATATGTTAGCAACTAGTTATTAATGCAACACACCTCTGCTTTCTCATACAGAAGCAATAGCCTATATTTGTCTTATTTTTTTGTTATCCTCATTTTAGACAAAAATGGCATCAAGAGACACTACATCCTCATTCATCCCCACAGAGGCCAAGAGTAAGTAAAAATTATGTGAAAATATCTAGAAATAAAAATCTTGTATTGTGATTTCACCATGACATTTTTAATTTGAGAATAATTTGAGAATGATCTAAATACACTGAAATTTAAATTTCAATAAAATAATTATATTTGGTAAAATATGGAAAAATTACATTTAATATTACACCAGATCCTTTTTTTAAAAGGTAATGTTGTTTTCTTTTTGTTTTACAATAAACAGGACCCAAAATATACATTATTGGGGACAGCTACATTCGCCGTGGGGAAAAACATGCGACGGAGACCATCGGGACCAACCTTGGTCTGAATGCCCAGGTCTGGTGGTTTGGCTGGGGTGGCATGGTTTGGAGAAATCTCCTCTCCTTCTTCCATCAGTGCCTTCGAGGAAGAGCTGTGTCAGATGTCCTATTGGTCCACTGTGGCGGCAATGACCTTGGGACCATCAAAAGCGTGAAGCTTGTTGCAGGGATCAAGTAGGACTTGCAAGACCTCCATCGGCAGTTCCCTCAGATGAAAATCATCTTCTCTGCCATCACCCAGAGATGCCGGTGGAGGTCTTCCCACCCCAAGAAGATTGACAAAGCCCAGTGCTTTGTTAACAGTGTGATGTCTTCCTTTGTTCGTACTCTTGGTAGAAAGATTGTACATCATCCTCAGATAAAGCATAGAGATCCTGGACAATTTTTTGCATGATGGAGTTCATTTCACCCCTCTGGGAAATTATGTTTTTAAAAAATATTGCCCGGTGTCTGAAAGACCAAATCCAGTAGAGTGATGCTGGATTTGGATTTCATACCAAAAGTTTTGGCATTAAAAGTTGTCCAGGATTTTTATACTTTATGTGATGATTAATGTGCACTCTTTTGTTCATGTACAAAGGTAGGCATCACACTGTTCTGTCACAGCTCTTCCTCTCCCTTCCTTTTCCTCTTTCTGTAAACCCCTTGCTTTACCCCAGCCATTCCACCTGATATGACTTCCTCAACTGTTTCCCCACGGTGAATGTAGTCAGGAGTTTGTATGTGGTTGTTTATTATTTTTGTATGAATAAATACTGTATATATTTTAACTTTTAAGTCTCTTTATTTTTTATTCCAGAGTAAATGTATTGGCTCAACATAAAGACCTCCACATGAGGTTTTATTGTCTTCTGTCTGTCAAAGAAAGCATACATTACTTTAAAAAATAAATTTCTCATACTCCTGGGATGAAGACAGAAACTAGGAACTATAAGGAAAACATAGGAGAAGTTGATGACATTTTTATAATTATTTAATCCGTATCGACCTGTCCATCTTGTCTATGTTTAACTTATTACATTCTTACTACACCTATTGCAGGTTTAAATGACAATACATTGTGTGGCCTTTTAGAATGTAATTAATCTAGTTAATTTTTTGGATCGATTGTCTGCACAATTAATAAGTTTAATCAACCTAATATCATTGCTAAGTTATGTTACAGTTTTCGTTGCATGCTGAGGTGAGGGAGTACATGGAGCGTGGAGTTTACCGAGAGAACGCTGACAACGGACACAAGAGAATTGTCAGGCGTTCTTCTAAGAAGTTCATTGTGCAGGGGAAGTAGAAAAAATATCATTGCCTTTTAATGTGTTATGTATTCTGTAATTTACAGTATCCACTACGTTTGCTTATGATAAAACAACTAATTTTACATAATATTTTCTTCAATAAATAATATGATTTAACTACTGTGTGTTGCATTCCCTCACATTACCTCTTTATGTCTCTAATACAGATGGACATCTTTATTACAAGACTGCAAACGGATCAAACCGTCTAGTTGTCATGGATGAGCAACAGAAGGAACGAGTCCTTCGGGACTGCCATGACAACCCAGCTACAGGTGGGCATCAGGGGAGAACAAGGACATGCAATAAGATTGCAAGCGCATACTACTGGCAAGGCATCTTTTCGGACGTCACGAAGTGGGTAAGATAATTGTAGACTCAAATTCCCGACCCACGAGATGGTTTCATACAGCCCCTCAAGTGTAAATAATTAACTCATGGGTACGTTACGTAGAGGCCAAGACATATTATATTGAGGCCACAAGATCATATATTCTATTAAATACTTAATGGTGTTAAGTCGTGTCCTCAAGATCCTATGTTGAGTTTGAGACCCCTGATGTAGTTGTACAAAGTAATGTGTTTCTTTTGTGTGCAATGTTACAAACCTACAATTTACAAATGTTACAAACCTACACTTTTTTTTTTTTTTTAGATTGCCAATTGTCCACAGTGTCAGCGTAATGATACTATTAAAACAGGGGCTCCAGTGTTGCACCCTATCAAGGTCACTAAAGCCTGGAATGTAATAGGAATGGATTTGATGGGACCATTTCCAACCAGTCCTCAGGGGAACATTTATGTCCTTACAATGACTGATCTCTTCACCAAATGGGTTTTCGCCAAATCCCTGAAGTGTAAGACCGCAGTTGAGGTGGCTAAAGGGGTCTTACAAGCATTTAATGCATATAGACTGGTTGAAAGAATAATCACAGACCAGGGGAGGGAGTTTGTGAACCAGGTTATTATTATTTAGTCAAGAAGATTTTATTATTACATTTTTTTGGCTATATGTTATAAGAATCTACCATGTCTTGCATACCTTTTTGATAACAGCTAAATGAGGACATATTTAAGGTATTGGGTGTGAAGCAGTGTGTCACATCAGCTTACCACCCTCAGGCAAATGGACAGGATGAGAGGACTAATCAGACTATAAAGAGGTCATTGTTAAAGTACTGCAATGGCATGCAGAATGACTGGGACGAAAACCTGGAGGATGTGGTGCATGCCATCAACACCTCAAAGCAGGTGATTGGAACTGCTTAAAAAATAAATGATTATATGCAATTGATTATGTAAATGTAATTTGTTGAAACACTTTTTTTTAGGGCTCTACAAAGTATACACCATTCTTTTTGATGTTTCACCGGCACCCAATCAAGCCGGAGGTTCTAAACACAAAGGTAGTATCTGAGACAGATTTGCTTTGTAGCAGAGAATCCGAATGTTGTAATGAACACACGGATAGCAGAGGTGACAGCAGTACAGGCAAAGGTGATTGTTTGTAGTATGAACTACAATTAAGTAATAATTCACAGTATTTAAGGTATTCTATTCAGTCTTTTTATTATACATTATTTTCATAAGGTGCATGATTACATTGAAAAAGCACAGGGGAAGCAAAAGGTGGAGTACGAGTCCCGGAAAAGAAAAAATGTGGAATCATTTCACATCCACGAAGGAGAGGAAGTACTCAAAGCAAACAAAAGAAAAGAGGGACACAAAGGTGGACGTTAAGAGGGGAACTGGACAGGCCCTTTTCTAGTCAAAGACATTACCGGAAAAGGGGTTGGTACACTTGCAGACAAATCAGGCAACATTCTCCGTGTGCCAACTCAAACCATTCCTGCGGCGTGACATTAACCTGGATGGTAAGAAAGGCAGTACATTACAGTAGATTTTCCACTTTTTGAAGTAAATGTTTATGGCAAATTTAAAATATTACATACACAACCTTTTTCAGTGAATATTCATGATGACCGTGATTATTACTGCCTGAAGACAGACATGGCAGGAGGTGATTTGATTTGCTTTTAAAAATGTACAACAAGTAACTTTGGCAAAGATTTGTGACTGATCCAAACCTGTTTACAGAAATTGTTCAGTTTTCAATGGATCGCTTTCACATCTTGGAGCTAGAAGAGGTAAGATGTCAAATAAATGGAAGTCTGTTATATATTATATAATATTATATATGTAAGACAATTACAAAGCATTATTTTTTCTAGGAAATGTGTATGAGAATTTTGAGTGAAGAAAGTGACAGAAAGTAATTTGCTGTATATATTTTATATTTCATTTACTAATATTAGAATGATGACTCATTCAGTTTTCGAGATGCCAGGCCACAGTTGAAGATTTCGAGACACTTTGTCCACAGAAGAAAAGTTTCCCATGGCTGAATGACGACGTTAGAATTTCAATTTGATACAATTTGAGACATATTTGTAATATATCTAGTTAGTCCCGGTTTCCAGAAAACGTCCAAACAAAAATCTGCGAAAGTTTCATCCCAAAATTTCACTGTCTGCGAGTCTCTATTTGCCACAGTGGAATAAATGCTTTGTGGGATCTCCATATCTCAGCTCTGGAAGGCTCTAGAGCCTCCAATCTTGCAATCATGTCTATGTCTCAGCACCCTCTAACAGAATCCAAGGTTTCCAGAATACCCAAGAAATTTTTTGGGTCGAAAAAAAAAGTTTCTTGGATATTTTCGAAACGTTGTATTCTGTTAGAGCAGGGGTGGGCAAACTACGGCCCGCGGGCCACATACGGCGTTAGGCTGTTTAATCCGGCCCGTCGAGTATTTAAAAAATGGTCTTAAGATCGCATTCATTTTGCCTTTTTCTTGCAATAATTTGCGTTATATATATATATATATTGCGTTGCATATATTTGACAATCGGAATATCAGATATTTCATGCCATAGCTAACAAATGTAAAAAAGGAAAAATGACATAAAAGCAGATCATCATTCATTCAGCGCTGTTGTGGCTGCGGTGTGTCACGTAACAAGCAATAACGCGTCACCATGGAAACCAAACAGACCACGACTTAAGCGCATAGACTTGTTGCACGTTAATGTTTTTTCCTTTTTTGGAAACTCACAGAGAAAAAAATGTTTGGTAACCGCTTGCACACCCGTTTAGTTTTTCCTTTGATTTGTCTGCTATTTATTTCTTTGCTCCTCTGGATTTGTGGATGTATCCTGACTGATTCCGTTTACCGACCTTTATCGCCCGGCTTTCGAATAGCTGCTACACTCCCCTGTGTGCCATGTACAGAACCCAGTTTTGTTCATTAAATGTTCTGATCTGCCTTTGTTTTTTATGTTTTATTTTATTATTCTTAAAATAAATTTGTACATTCGTTTATTTTGTTTTTTCCCCACAAATGTATGACTTTTGGAAGTGCAAATTGATTGCCATATGCAGTTTTAATAAAGTTGAATTAACGTAACCTTCTGTCATTTTTACTTTTCTAAGTGTACACTTGCAGGTGTTGTTTCTAATTTACTATTAGGCCCATTAAATAATAATAAGGATAAACAATATTTAAAAAGTATAGGCTATAATTATTAGGCATCTGACTAATTAAAAATTAACTTCAAAACATAACATGCTAAATGGGGGATTATCTAGCATAAAAAATGTATTATCAGAATGTCGTCTCTCAGTTGTTGAATTTCGCGCAGACGTTGCCACAAACGTAAATGTGTTTGCTCAGCCCGATCTCATGAAAGAGCGAATACCACAAATTGTATTTGTAGTGCTTATGTTACGCAGTTTTCGCGTGCATATGATACGCACTTTATGGCGTGTAATAGGCACGCACTCCACACCCCTAATCCTAACCAAGGGGTTTAGAGTGCGTAGCACATGCATGCATGCATGCAAAAAAAACAAAAAAAATGTTGGCGTATAAATGGCACGAGAAATAAAATTTGTGGTAAAGATACGCACTTTCATGAGATCGTGTTTCATAATCTGCTACTGGGCCGGCCCTCTGTCAAATTTTAAAACCCAGTGTGGCCCTTGAGCCAAAACGTTTGCCCACCCCTGTGTTAGAGGGTGCTGAGACATAGACATGATTGCAAGATTGGATAAATTTTGGGATGAAACTTGGTGCTATGGACTCAGGCGAGCCCTCCATATGCGTCCAATGGCAGCTTATTTGTATGGGAGTTTGTACACGAACCTCCTATATGTACTTCTTATATTATTCAACAACATTTTATTGAAATCTACTATTTCTTTTAGAAATAGACACAAGGATTCTTGACACAAGGATTGCACAGCTCTGTAAAGCACATGGTGGAACTGCTTTACAGGTGCACACGTTCATTCTCTGGTGGTGATCCTTCACTATCAAGAAACATGTGAATGACAGTCACATTTCTTGTCTGAAGGTAAATGAAAATCTATGAGATAAATTTCAGGTTAAGGGGACACATTTACTTACTTATTTACTTAAAAATATTTTAAAGGACCTTGATGAGAATGACACGGTCCTTATTCCAAGAATTGTCGGTGGACAGAGCCCTGAAAAGGGAAACCACTTCATTTTGTGGGTATGTGTGGATAAAAAAATACATTTTTGCTCAACAGTTGTTACTCTGGTTATTTTATAAAGGTCTTGGATGGTTTGCTGAATCATATTCAAGTTTACGACCCCACTGGCAACTACAAGTAAATTTCTGCAATGGACCTGGCTATACTATGGTATTTTGTGCTTTGTAAATGACAAAATTGTTATCTTTATTTACTAATGTACATTTCTTCATTTCTTTTTTCTTTTGCACAAAAGCAATGCCTTCCGAAATACTTGGGACTTGGGAAAATGGACTGTTGAGTACCCAGAACAGTGGAGGCTGGCTGACTCTAACAACTGTGGGGTTTTGTTTTTTACAGTAAGTTAAATAAATGCTTTTATTTATTTATTTGTATTACATCTACATTACTTTAACAACTGTGTTTATTGCATTAGATGGCAGAAATGGAGGTGAGGGACAAATGGACCTCTATGAAAAACGAGGTGATACAGGGAAAAGACCTGTGGCATCTGAGAAGATATCAAGCATCATCAATGGCAGCATATGCTGTTCAGCATATGACGTATAAAAGGCATGTGTAAAATGTGTGTCCTCTTTCATATAAACCAACTTAAAAGTTTAATAATTCAAGTAGATCAATGATTTTTAAAATATAGGACAGTTGAGGAGGTGAAAAAAAAAGGAATTTGTTCTCTTGTCAGTGACACTGAAATTCAGGTACATTTTGTTGTTCCAAGGAATTGTGAAAGGCTCACTGAAACCCACGTGGAACAAATGGTGGCAAATGAAGACTGGAAAAATTACAAAACCTAAGGGCTTTCATCCAGCCTTGTCAGCACATGTTGAGGAACTTCTAGGACACATCGACAACATTGTGTTTGAGCAAAAGAAGGACAAAAAGCTTAAACATATCAACCTTTTAATGTGTGAACTGATTCCTGAGGTACGTATTTTATGGGATCATGCTGGTACAAATATGTACTGGAAATTTTTTATATCCCCCCCCAAAAAAACAACAACATAATTTTCTCACCCTGCTGCATTGCGCCTTCTAGCTTGCCCATCAAAGTAAAAACAGTGAGTGATGTTTCAGCACTAAAGACTTTGCAACTGACTTTGCACTAAAGTCAGTTGCACGTGACATGTTGCAGCATGTTTGTGTGTTTTGCAGAGTTCCCTCAAAAGCCAGTCCATGACACCAAGTCCAGCCTCCTCGCCTACCAGGTCACGACCCCACCATGCAAAGGGGAAATTGACTGATTGCATCATCTAGGCCTTAGGATGGTTCCACAAAGAATCGACTGCACATACAACATGAATTTACTTCAAACTAAAGTTTTCACTTTACATACAGCAAAAGACACTGCATCCATTTGTGTCTCATTAGCTCTCAAAAAAATTTAACCTTACAGTTCATTAAATATTTTATAACTCAGCATTAATTGTTTTTTAATCTTCACAATGTATATAGCCAGATGACTATCACAAAAGTATTTATGAAAGTAAAGACATATAGAGCATGCATTTTACCTGCTTAAAAAGAGACTGAAGGGAGTAGCCCCCCAAAACAAACAACAACTGAAAGAGGCTGCGGTGAAAGCCTGGAAAAGCATTACAAAAGAAGAATGCAAAAGTTTGGTTATGTCAATGGGTCACAGGCTTGATGCAGTTATTGCAAGCAAAGGATTTGCAACAAAATATTAAGTCTTATTCACTTTAATCTATTTTAAGTGAATCTGTTCCAATACTTTTGGAGGGGACTGTATGTAGCCTATTGAGTTAGATTAAAGTGAGAAGGGGCATAGCACTTGCATATTGTTGTCCTATTGTTAGTTTAACTGCTTCCATTGTTCTCATTTGTAAGTCGCTTTGGATAAAATGCTAAATGAATAAATGTAAATATAAATGTAATGTAAAATTATTTTTAAGGCAATCAGTTTGCATTGTTTTAACAAGATGTTTAACTAAATACAACTGAAATTTCAAGTTGCAGGAAATGTTACATTATTTAGCTCAACTTACACTAAATAAGCATTTGTTACTACAACATACTATTCTCTCACTTTACAAAGTTTTTTAAAGGTCCCGTTCTTCGTGATCCCATGTTTCAAACTTTAGTTAGTGTGTAATGTTGCTGTTAGAGCATAAATAATATCTGTAAAATTATAAAGCTCAAAGTTCAATGCCAAGCGAGATATTTTATTTAACAGAAGTCGCCTACATCGAACGGCCCGTTTGGACTACATCCCTCTACTTCCTTCTTTAATGATGTCACTAGAACAGTTTTTTGACTGACCTCTGCCCACAGGAATGCTCCCTCAACTCTACTGGCTACTTGTGCACTTCTTATAACTTGCTGTTTACTCAGCTCTTACGGTGATTTTCTGAAGTAAAACTGACGCTTCATCTTTTGTGTGATGTACAATAAACTTTATTAAACTCATCAGTATATGTTTGATCATCATTCAGACAGCAGACTTGTAGGCTATTAATAAATAATGGATACATAGCCTACAAGCAGATGACAAATACGTTATAATAACCGTAATTAAACTACTAAACTATACCTTTTCCATCTCTATACAGCACTCTGACTCTGTAGGCATTATTGTCCGACTCGAAATGACCGCCGTTACTGAGAGTTTCTGATATTATCATCATTCCGTGAGATGAAATTGTCCTGACAGACTGAGCGCGAGCTCGTGAAGCTCCGCCCCCTGGGTCGTCCAGCAGCAGCTTATTTGCATTTAAAGGGCACACACTAAAACAGCTCGTTTTTCTGTGCCCCAAAAAATGACAATTTAAACATGCTGTAAAAAATGATCTGTTGGGTATTTTGAGCTGAAACTTCACATACACACTCTGGGGACATCAGAGACTTATTTTACATCTTGTGAAAAGGGGCATAATATGGGACCTTTAAGGCAATCACTTTGCATGCTTTTTTAAGGGAGGTTAACAAATTAGAATTTACAATGTAAAAGAGTCTGAAATCACATAATAAAATAAAAATTGTGAGATGGGCTTATGACAAACAAAAGCTAAGTTAAATATAAATACTATCAGTTGAATGTAAAAACAATACAAAATCTAAAACTAAAAAAAAGGTGTTACTATAATGGTGCAGGTGGCATTTTGCATCTATGACTTAAATTAGTTATTAGTTACTTAATAAGTTAATCATTAATTAAACGAGATTTAAATTTATTTCCTTAATGTTTATTGTATAATTATTTATTTTATTTTTTTTCTCCGTGATCTCCAACTGCTTTTAAATGCTAGTAAGACTAAATGCATGCTTTTTAATCGAACACTGCCCATAGCTGCAAACCAGACTACCATCACTACTCTTGACGGGGCTGATTTAGAATATGTGGACTCTTACAAATATCTAGGTGTCTGGTTAGACTGTAAACTTAATTTCCAGATTCACATTAACTCCATTAACTTCCATTAACACATCTCCAATCCAAAATTAAATCTAGAATCGGCTTCCTATTTCGTCACAAAGCATCCTTCACTTATGCTGCCAAATACGCCCTTGTAAAACTTACCATCCTACCAATCCTTGATTTTGGCGATGTTATTTACAAAATAGCCTCCAAAACTCTGCTAAGTAAACTGGATGTAATTTATCATAGTGCTATCCGTTTTGTTACCAAAGCTCCTTGCACTGCTCATCATTGCGATCTTTATTCTCTCATTGGCTGGCCCTCACTATATACTTGTCGCCGAATCCATTGGCTCCAAGTCATCTATAAGTCTTTATTAGGCATATCCCTGCCCTATCTCAGCTCCCTGGTAACCATAGCAACATCTACCCGTAGTATGCGCTCTAGCAGGTATATTTTACTGGCCGTCCCCAAAGCTTACACCTCTTTTGGTCGCCATTCCTTCCAGTTCTCTGCTGCCTATGACTGGAATGAATTGCAAAAATCCTTGAAACTAGAGGTTCCTATTTTCCTCACTAACTTTAAGCATCTGCTGTCAAAGCTGTTTATTGATCACTGCACCTGTTTATAGCCTCTTATTTCCGTTTATTGTGTACTTCAGTATTTTTATTTGCACTTCATTGTTTGCATTTTCATATTTCCAATGTTAATTTAGTGTAAATGTGTAATTTATTTGCTACTATGGCCTATTTATTGTCCTACTTTCTTAGTTATATTGTATTTTGTACTATATTTTGCTTTTTGTATATGGATTGGTTTATTAATTGTATGTTTAATTATTTCTATGTGTAACTATGTTGTTGTTTTCGTCGCACTGTTTAGCTTTGTCTTGGCCAGGTCGCAGTTAACGTTTTGCCCTACTTAATATTGATAACAACCATAAAGTATAAAAAAAATAGTAATATCCTCACAGATGCGAAAGGATACTTAATTTGTTACACACAGCCTACTCCTGAAGCGCGCCCACTTCTCTGACAATGCATGAATGAGCGCTCAAGAAAATTGCAGAACACTCACGGAAAAATAAAAGTTATTCTCCATTCATTTTAACCGGTGGATCTCACAGCTTATATAATATTATATCCTCCTGAGACCCAGCAATTGAGTTTTCCTTTGTAGAGGACATTTTTTTGAGATTCTAAGTTTTGAGATTTTCAGAGATACCAAATGTTTGGAGTTAAGAATAAAAATAAAATGTTTTAGTTATAGAGTCTTGTTTTCATTTTCTTATTAACTGAGTTCTGGTAACTATAGGACATACAATTTTAATAAAACGAAAATCCCGCCATGTGTTTCTTATACTCCAAATAATGTGTATATATATACAGTATATGTGACATTTACAAAACTTTTTTTGTTATGGGTCTCATGAGGATATTGGATTAGGTCTTAACTGACATGCAGCAACCTTTTAAACCTGCTGCTGTCTAACATTAATGTTAATCAAACAACCAAAGACAAATATAAAATCACTCACTGCTCTTGACTGAATAACTTTTATAGCTTTTTGTAAACGATTAATCTGTATTTAATTTATACAGTGAAGAGTATGCAGTTTAATTTATTTTACATTTGATTAATCATTTTCTGTACCAGAATATTTACTGTCACCAGTTCAAAACAATAAAAAAGAAGGCAAAAGAAACTTCAGGGCTAGGCCAGGCCAAAATAATAAACAAAAAGAAAACTACAGAAACTAAATATCCTACCAGGGACCAAATAAAACAAAAGAAAATACAAGAACTTCTCCTTAACCAAGCAAAAACAGGAGACAAGTATATAAAAAAGTAATGGTACCTAGCCCCAACAGCGTTCATGACTCAGGCAGTTTGTTCTTAGGTTAAATGTGGCCAACACTAAAAGAGAGAAAATTGAAGGGAGAGAAAAACAACATTATCAATGACTCAAACTTCACAGAATTCACAATCAAAAGCTATGAAAACAATTTCAACAGCTTTCCACAAAGTGGGCAACACATGCTCTGTCTCTCTCTCGCGCTTCCTTTCCTGTTTCCTCCTCCACCATGCACTGCACTGATGGCACGTCCAGGGCAGAACAACCTGTGAGAAACGGGACAGGAGGAGGGACAGCGGAAAAAACGGAGGGAGAGAAACATGCACTGAAATACAGCTTCAGGCATAACAGACTTATGGCTCTTATCTGTTAGTGGGTTGGGTGGTACATCAGATGTACTCAGCATTCTTCTAACTGTTGTGCATTTTGAGATGGCATTGTAATCAGAGCCTTAACTTTGGTTTTATACCATGAAAATAATTATCTGCTCTTTTTTTCAGTGTCGATTGCCATCTGATTGTTGTAAGTATAAATCTAACAGTCATCCTGTATGCCTGATTTGCCATGAGATACTGATTAATAAAAGACATATTAACAAGCTATTCTCACCGGACGAGAAGCGCAGCGTTGCGTTGTCTATATTTTTTTGCCAGACACCTCAGTATTTGGGTTTAAATCAATTAAAGCTACATCATGTTAGAGTCATCAGTAATGTTTTAATAAAGAAGTTTAAGGGATGGTTCTTTTAAAAAAACTACCTACATCCTGCATCTCTGATTTGCCATGTTCAGAACATATCGATTAGTTACTAATCATTGATGAAAAATGAATTTTATTTTGTACAGACATATGCAATATCTGTTCAGTCATGTTTCTTCTTTTTCTCCATTTTGCTTTTGTGTCAACAGCTGCTAAATAAACCTCAAAAGCTCCTTTAAGAGCTCTTTCAATCGTTAAGTGTCTTTATCCATGTAAGTATATTTGGGAGAGTATATTATATGAATTTAGTATTTGGGTTTTAATTCTTTAAAGCTAAATCATCAGCAATGACAGCTTGAGATGTTTCCCTTATTTGCACTTATGTTAGCTGTCCATGTTAATGTTCATTTACCTGCTTTTACCAGTTTAAAATTGTGACTGATTGAAAATTATCTGCAAAGATGAGAAACGTAAACATAATTAATGCAGTTTCTCGTGTCACCATAATATTTTGCTGTCTAGTCAATAAATAAATACAAATCAATATTATCCTGTACCACAATTTCCGATTTTACAATTGTCATCCTTTGCTGTAAGGTGTTTTTTGTAAGATATCTTTTGCACAATCTTAGTTTCACTTTAGATTTATTCTAGATATTCATATTAGATTAATTTGCAGCATACATGCATCATTCAACATTTGAATAACAGTAACAGTATTCAGCTTAACTGTAATACTGTATATTCTTTTTATTATTTTCTTTTCTTAGATTTTGCATCATCCTCCTCCACTGTTATTTTTTCGGTAACACTTTACAATAAGGTTCATTAGTTAACTACATTAGTTAACATTAACTAATAATGAACTGCACTTATACAGCATTTGTTCATCTTTGTTAATGTTAATTTCAACATTTACTAATACTTTATTAAAATCTTGTTAACATTAGTTAATGCACTGTGAACTAACATGAACAAACAATGAACAGCTTTATTTTTATTAACTAACATTAACAAACATTAACAAAAACAGTAATAAATGTATTGCTCATTGTTAGTTCATGTTAGTTAATACATTAACTAATGTTTAATAAAGGAACCTTATTGTAAAGTGTTACCATTTTTTCTTCTTCTATCCATCCTTTATTTCAACTAGGGTAAGTTATCTTTTTTTTTAGCATCACTTAAAGGTGTTTTCTAAATTGTTGGGTCTGGCTACTTCAAGGCTGCTGTCAGTAGTGGTTTAATCCGTTGTCTTCTGTAGCAATATTGTTGAATTCGGGTAAGAGACCAAAAAGATGCAAAAGGAGTCACATATTACTCTGTTTCTCACTCAAAACCAACCATCACATCTGCAGAACTTTTAACTAAACGAATAAGACTGATGACATGGTATACCCGAGTTGTAACACAAATAAAAGGTCTTTGGATTTTCCCCTTACTTTAAAACGAATGCTTAATTCGTGGTTCATTATTATTAATGAAAACACATCAACAATAAAGATAGTAAAAGGACAAATTATATTTAACATTAATGAAGCGAACTCTAAATTCAATACTAGGCCTAGAGCAGAACAAATTCATACATTTAAAATACTACAATCACTCGACGCCATTGAACAGCTACTATCGTGCAAAAACTGCAACCAATCCATTATTCAGGATTAAAATTCAAACAGATTAGTTTAATATCATAATTATTAAACCGATATGAATTAAAATTGACTCACCTTATTCAGGCGGGAATCAAACGAGATCCGACGCTTCCAGTCAGCACCTGCTGTCTATCACAAAAAATATATATAATAATAATAAAACGCACTTTAAGATTCAAAATGAATCCTAGCATAGCAAAATATATTCGATTTTAAAAAATACCAACATTAACCATTAAGGTAATAAAGACCCTATGGCTTGATGTCATCTTACTCAGCTTATGAATGCAGCTATGAAAAAATGCAAATTCATTATTTAGGATTAAAAATCAATAAGATTAGTTTAGTATTACCGTCATTAAATCATTATGAATTCAAATTTGATAACCTTATATATAGCTGCTGAATCACCACGAGAGGATAACATCCCAGTGTTGATGCTATAATTTGATTTACTTTACAGATTTATTCAAAGTGTTTATCTTCAGGTAACATGTCCAGTTACTGGAGTAAACGTAGAAAAATTCAAAGAGGAGTTGAGCAAAATCTGAAGTCAGCATCTATAGAGACAGATGAAAGAACTGAGGAGAGACTTGACTGTTGTAACAAGCAATTTTGAGCAAGTGGCTCTTACAACTCCAGAGTCTGACAATAGAGTGGAGTCAGTGGATGATTACACACTAAGCAGCAGTGAGGAAAGAGATAGTGAGAGCTTTGCTGGGAACACAGAGGAGAGCAATGATGAAAGCATAGACGAGGAGGAGGATGATATCAGAGCATTATTTTCTGATTGGGCAGTCAGGAAACAAATTCCACATTCATCATTGACTGAACTACTCAACATTTTGTGCACCAAACTACCTGAATTAGGCCTTCCTAAAGATTCACGGACTTTGCTGAAAACAAAATCAGTGGTGAAAATGAAAGAAGTCTCTGGGGGGACTTATTTTCATGCTGGCATTGAACATGGTCTGTTGTCACAACTCAGAACATTAGTTCACCCAATGTGGTCTGAGTCCGTGTCCCTGCAAGTCAATAAAGATGGCCTTCCTCTATACAAGAGCTCAAACTCTCAATTCTGGCCTATTTTAGGCCTAGTAGAAAACTACGAGGACAGGGTCCAGACAAACAAGTTACCATTTGTCATTGGGATATTTTGGGGGGGGAAAGAAACCAGCCAGTCTTGATTACTTAAAAGACTTTGTTGAGGAAATGCAGCAACTTGAAAAAGAAGGTTTCTTCTTCTAAGACAGAAATATTAAAGTCCAGATCTCTGCCATTGTTTGCGACGCACCAGCAAGGGCCTTTATCAGAAATTCTAAAGGTCACAATGGTTACTATGGATGTGACAAATGCAGTCAAAAGGGAGTTTACTACAATAACCGTATGACCTTCCCAGAAACAACAGCCTGTCTGAGGTCCAACCATGACCATTTTGAGTCTTTTTCTGAGGACTCACACTACATTGGGAAAACACTGTAGTTTTTGTCAAACACACACACACAAAAAAAAAAAAAACTTGGACGAAAAATACGATAAAACCTGTTGGAAGGCATCTTTTGCAGCGATTTTTGTGTGAGCATATCAGTGAACACCCCTGACCACTCAGTGAGTTTCACGTCTTTGTAAACGAAAGTTTAATGCATTTTAGGAAGGATTGTTCCAGTGCCCATAGGCTGCCATTCTGTAGGTGGGGGGGAAGCGAAAGAAACCTAAAATTCTCGGGACAGCAGCATGTGTCCCGAGAATTTTAATCTTAACCGTTCTATTTCATCAGAAACAATCTGTAAACAGGGCTTTAATTGTAAAATACCGAACTTGTCCTTTAAGGCCTGTCTTCTGACCCCAACCGCACCAGTTCAGCTGGGTTGAAAGATTCTGATCAAATTTTTTGTGCAGACTCTCCAAACTGTTTCCTAAGTTCTTGCCACCAGACAATGACAGTTAAGTTAACTGTAAAGTAAAAGATAAATTTGACATCCCATTTCACAACCTGCTGTATTACATTGTCTTTGAAGCACTGCTCTCCCATGCCCACATCCATGGCTGAAGTGCCCTTGAGCAAGGCACTTAACCCCTCACTGCTTCCCGAGTGCCACTGTAGCACTGCTCTGGGTTAGTGTGTGCTTCACCTCACTGTGCGTTCACTGTGTGCTCTGTGTGTTTCACTAATCATGGATGGGATAAATACAGAGACCAAATTTCCCTCACGGGATCAAAAGAGTATCTATACTCTATATATAGGTGTCTTTTCTGATGATAAATCAGGGCTTTTGTGCTTTAGAGACAGACACAGACGGGACATACCACTTTCTTCTTAAAGGTGCTATCGGTCCTAAGTTGGTCATCAAAATTATCCAGGTCTTGCAGTGTAAGCAGTGGTAGCATGTTCAAATTGAAATCTTCATGAGGAACAGAATTATTTTTTTTAAGTAGTTTGATTACGTAATCCATTTTAAGCTGCAGTTCTCCGACCTGCTCCAAAAGGAGCCTTTCAACAGCTGGGGGAAGTACAGGAAGAAAATATACAAAATTATACAAAAAACAATTAACAAGCAATGCTCATAATACAGTAGTTTACTGACAACAGCAGAGATAACCTGCCCAAAATACCTGTGCATCCAGCAGGAGCTGATCTGGCAAATCTTTGACCTGTGGAAAACAGACAAAATATAGGTGTTAACAAAAATGCAAAGTATGAAATGTGTCTTGTTTTTTAATAAAATAAAACTGTGTGTGAGAGAGAGAGACAGATAGACAGACAGAGAGAGAGAGAGAGATTCTCAAGTTTTTTTTATAGATCACAACCTTTGCGTGGGAAGTGGCGTTCGCATGTTGTCAGCCCCGTTTTGTGCGTACGCACGCTTTATAAATGAGGCCCCAGCTAATTTAATGTGGTTATCTATGTTAAGAGGGAAATACAATGAAAATCTAAAGCGTTACCAAAGCCTTTTACAAACATCATGTTATTTAACCAATATCGCTCGAGTAGGAGTGTGATAGAGCTCTATATCATCACGGCTGTGATTAGACCAGAGGCACGAGGCCACAGGCCTAAATGACTAACCTTAAAACAAGAGATTCCAGGAAACAACTCTGGAGACATTGGAGGACGAAGTAAAATCTAATAAATTAAAGAAAGAACATTAATATGTTACTCGCAATTGTTGACACACAATATTACAGTACAATCATTACCAAATGTTAGGAATTATGTTATAAATATCTAATCAAAAGTCAAAATCGATCACTGAAAAAACAGAAAAGACAATTATTCTATTTTGTTTAAATTACAAAGGTTAATAAAGGCTCTATATGAATAGGTGTGTGTCCAAAAAACACTTGCTTCACTTACTATCACTTTACTACTTCATAACCACTTCTTTGTCTGACTGTCTACAGTGGCTGCAGCGCTTGTACTAAACTGAGCTCTTTGATTGACAGGTCTACTTTTAACGTTACCATAGAAACGCACAACAAAAGAGCTGCCTCTAATTTTAAGCATGTCACTTCAAAATCATTAAAAATGCCTTAAGAGTGTAAGGGGTTAATATTATAAATGGACAGATGTCATTTTTGTGTGGAAAAAAAGACAGTCCGTCAATTTTATGACCGTTTTAACCTGGCTGTTTACCGAATGATTCTCCTCAGACTGAAAGAGAAAAATTCGAGGTCCCCTCATGTCTAAAAATACTGTCTAAAATAACTCACTGAAAATATTTAATACGCGAACATATTAACAGTCAGTTAATAATAACTAACCAAGTCAACAGAACTAATAACAACTAACCTAGTCTAAAAACACACAGCAGTTCCGCATCACAATCCGTACACGAAAACTCGCTTCCGGGCACGTAAAAACGTCAGAGCGACCCTTAACGGATTAGACCAATGAACTTTTGATGTGTCATTTACTGGGGGAGGGTCTTATCTTCGTTTCTTAGCTTTGATTGGTTTATTTTTGGCCTATGAAATGCTCGTAAATGGCGATTTGCTTGAGGCGGCGCTGGGTGGGGAACTATGTTACGCGTCACAAGATTCCATACAGTCAGTGTTGGGAGCGTAACATGAAACCGTACAACGGGGCGTCATGATTTCGACGACGTGAAGGTATCGTTTCTATATAAATTTATGTGAATTACCTTAACTTTTGCTGTTTGTTACTTCATATGCTATGTACAGTATATTATCTGTTGTCAGGCCGAAATAACCGATTTGGATGTGTATTTAGTTTCAGTATAAACGTGCAAGCGTGTTTTCAACGGTGCGTAGGTGTTTTATTTGATAAACTTAGCTTCTGCTGTTTATTATTTGATAGGCTGTGTGTATTATGAAAGCTTGTATCCTCCACCAAAAGTCCTTCATTTAGATCATCATTTAGTTTCAGTAGCTGCTATACTTTTTTTTTTTTTAAGTCACTGAGGTAAACCCGTCAATAACGGTCACTGTATCAAACATGGCTTTAGGTTTTAGGAAACTGTGTGCTACAAGAAAACACTGATGCACTTTTGATTTTGATAAATGTTTTAGGAACATGAACATATATATTAAAACAAATAAACAAAGAATGCAGTATATATATATATATATAAAATAGGACATGTAATTGATATATATATATATATATATATATATATATATATATATATATATATATATATATATATACAAAACTATTTATAAACATATTTACAGATCGCGACTCATGGCACACTCCCTGCACAGCCATGCCTCCTCTGGTACCACATGAGTGACAACCCCCTGAATCATTCCTGAATCATTGTCCTACTCTCTTTTAGGTCTGCTTTAATTTCCAAGAGAACTTTTAACACATTCCTCCTGAAAGGAGACAACTCTAAAAATTAAGTAAATAAATATATTAAGAGAGAGAAACTACTAGTTCATGAATAAACACCATCAGCAGTAACTAACAGGTTTACTGTTTAAATTAAAACATGACATTTTTGTTTTTGATTTATTACCGCAGGTATGTTCATTCAGCAACCCCTGTGATGTTTGTTGTGCTCTACCTGGATTTTCTGAAGAAAACAACACAACAGGGGTTTTTTTTCATACACTTAAAACTCATCTGTGAAACAGTTAGACTAGTCTTAAAGAGGTTAGCAGTTTGAAGAATCAGCAAAGATGTCTGAGACAGTTGGACTGGAGTTGTGGTTCATGTATCTCTCTTAAAAAATTAAACAAGTAACATTAACAGTAAATACCAGCAGAAAAAGTTAGGATGGATGTCAACAATTAGGGTTTCTAGTAATATAGATATAAATAATATATAAAATACAGCAATGCATGTGTAGTAATCAGTGCATTGAGATAACGAAAATCTAAAAATAAAATAATAAAAAACACTTTTTGTGCAATCGAACTTAATTTTGTTTGGTTGTAATTTGGCCAGTAGCACTTTTGTTCAAAAAGCCAATTATCTGGGACATCTGTGCTTTTGTTTGGAAATTCTATCAATGCATAACCCTGGTTCACTTTATCCATTATTGTCTGGGAAAGATTGTCAGGAGAAATGTTGACCCCAGCTGTGATTAGTTCTGGGTTGCTGCGTGTTCAGCTCCCTTAACCATACCAATCACAGTGGAGTAAGATTCAGGCATGAATTAATTTATTTGTATGCAATGAAAATAACAAAGTGTGGGCGTGGCATCAGAGAAGAAAAAAAATTAATCTACATCTGTCAAAGAACGAGGTTTCCTGGCAAACTCTTGTGGGATAAAAGAACAGAGAGCAACAAGTCTTTCAGAAATCTCTGTAATACGCTGTTTTGATAACCTTGTTCTAAGCTGTTTCCCTTTTATCCACATTTAAATTAATCTCCTCGTCACTCCAAGACAGCAGGTGTGCATTTACCATTTTTACTAGTTCGATCAAGGGGCTTAAATTATTGTTCAGATGGTGTTCTTCATTTGTCATCATTTCTCACACACACACACACACAAACTCAGATTTTACGAGTTTAGGAGTTCATAAGTGTTTGAATTCATGAGTTAATACATGTACGAGTTTGAGTTTAGAAACAAAAAAGAAAGTTTGAAGTTGTTTAAAGTTTGATATATAGATAGATTATTAGTTTAAATGAGTCTCAGTGGCTAATATAGTATAGAATGGCAGTTTGATTGAGTCTAGGGCTTCAAGGAGTTTACATTTGAATTTCATTTGAATTTGAATTTGCATTGTGAAAGTCAATGGAAGTTTTTCCGGGTTTTGATCATAATTTTTAGGAAAACCATCAGTCCGATCAGTTGTCTGATCAAAACCGGATTTGGGGGAGTTTTTGCTGCGTTCAACACCATGTGCTGCTCACCTCAGTCAGTCAGACAGATTGCGAATTAGGTCGTGGGAAAATTCAGATATGATGTAAGCAGTGTTGTAATGTAACGGAGTACAAATACTTCGTTACTGTACTTAAAGGCACACTATGTAACTTTTTTGCTTTAAAAATAGCAAAAATCACTATATCTATGTTATATATATTTTTTAGTTGTGTACTTACATTATCCCGACTGTTTCCAACAACTTTCAAACCAGGAGAAATTTTAATTTAATTCGAAGACACGGACCGTTTCTTTATTTCCGTTTTGTCGCCGTCAATGGCGTCATATCCGCGTTGTCTCTGGTTTCCGCTCGTACTGCCATGGTAACCAGAGCTATGAACCAGAGCCCTCTGATAGTAACCAAAGCGACTGACGTGGACAATGTAGTTCGCCAGGTCTATCTGCACGCTGTTGTTGTTTCGTTCAAACATTATGGACCATGGCAAGCATACTTTGGATAAAAAAGGAGAACTAAAACGAGGATCAATATCAGCGCGGTGTTTTCGAGATGCCGAGAGCTCCCATAGACAGTATATATAAACGAGAGCTCCACGTCCGAGACTTCGACCGCTCCTACATGTACTTTATTAAACAGGTGAGCACATTTACATAAAACTAATCAATGTTATATGGTTCAACAATGATAAAATGTTAGAATATGATCTGTATGTTATTCTAATGTTGATAGCTTACTGCTAGTCTCATACAGACAGACTAACACATACATTTCAACCAGGGGCGGATTGGCAATCGGGAATACCGGGAACAATCCCGAACGGCCGGTCCATTTCAGGCTGAACCGGCCGGTGGGCAAAACATTTTTTTCAAATGATTAGCTACCGTACCGGCCTGGCCGGCCGCTCAGCGGCAGCGGAACGCTGTGTGTCTGTGTGTGTGTTTCAGACCGGGCCAGACCAATACTTCCAATCTTGAGGGGGGACATGAGCGGCCCCTCCCAACTTGGACTGATCCTCGTTTTTCCTGACATCCGATTGGCTCAAAGGCGCGGGCGCCGATCAAAGGAGTTTACTTTTGGTTAGGTTTGGGTTTGTGTGAATACAACAGAGAGACAGACGGTAAGAATGGCGAAAAGAAGGAAAGAAGAGAAAGAAATGGGTGGGGCCGAAAAAATACGAATGGAAAAAGAAAAAATTACTGTCATTGGATTAATATTAGGCTATAACTATTATTATGTAGTAGGTGTAATGTAAATAGACACTGTAACTAAAAGAGGTTTGAATTTTTCTTTGTTTAATTTGCACACTGAATATGGTTTGGAGCTTTTAATTTTGAACTTTCAAAGTGCACCAGATTGATGAATTTAACATTAAAATGCACAAAATTTTCTCACGGGGGGGCATGCCCCCGAACCCCCCTAGAAGGACCAAGGTCCACCCATCACAGTTTTACCAAAAATCCTGTAAGAAACACTTGTATTGCTATGCCAATGCAGATTACAGCTTGTTTTAGTATTCAACACTGTGAAGTATAGTTGGACCGTATTAATAAATATCACATTTTTACTTATTTCATCTGTTAACTCTCACTCGTTCCTATACTCACTCATTACATGGCATTAGTGGTTTTAATGAATAGGAGTTGGTATGCATATAATTAAGGGCGTGCAAAGAAGGGTGGTGTTTATGATCATATAGTGGGCCGGTCTGGGCCAAAATGCCCGGGCTGATTTTTTTGTCCCAGTCCAGCCCTGATTTCAACACATTCAAATGCAGTTTAGTGTGCTAGTGTAATGTTAGACCAAGTGAAACAGCGCTGCGTTACCTCACAAGTTTAATTTGTCTAATAAACTGACCTGTGAGTAGTAATTCTGCGTGTAGTTCGGTAGAATGAAATGTCCATATTCCTTTTATATCCGCGGGACTCGCGTCGCTTGTGGAGCTGATAGCTGTCTCTTAGCAATCCCGAACTGCTTCATATCACAGTCATGATAAAAGCATCGATGTATTCAGTCATCCATAAACATTATTAGATCGGTCGGCTTGACGTTGACGACAAGTTCCATAATTCTTAGCATGTGTTGCGTCATCAAACTACGCCTTTGTTATTGTAAATAGTTTAGCGACCCCTAGAGGAGAAAAAATCCCATACTGTGCCTTTAAGTAGAAATTTCACGTATCTGTACTTTACTTCGCTATTTAAATTTATTTCAACTTTTACTTTTACTCCACTACATTTCCTAGATAAAATATATACTTTTACTCCGATATATTTCCACTAAGCATCTTCGTTACTCGTTACTACAAAATAAAATCTGAAGAAATGTGTGCGACTGCAATAAGGGATGTTTGGCGAATCACTGCATTAGGGCCTGCTCACATATCGCGTCTTTTGCGCGCGCAAGTTCGTTATTTCAAATGTAGCCGCGCGGTATGCGCGCTCATAATGGAAGCGACGCGGTCGCGGTGCGACGCGCTCGTTTTTTCCAAGCGCGTCCGCGCCGCATCGAGATAAAAACATCTCAACTTTTCAGAATGCCGCAAGCGCACCGCAGGTCACGTGACAAGAACCAAGCTTAGCAACGACAGACGCCTCCGGAGCGCAACCACCCGAGCGCTTTGGAAAAAGGAGAACGCGGCGCGCCTAGCGTTTTCGACGCGTTTTTATGCGCGATATGTGAGCGCCGCCTTAAGGCCTCATTATACTTCTGCGTCGGACCTACGCCGGAGCCTATACGCCGTAGGCAACGTGTTGGTTTTAATTTATACTTCTGTGTCGTTGTCCGCGTTGACGCGCACCTAGGGAGCATGTGAAACCCCGAGGGAGGGGTTCTGGCAGACCAATCACAGCGCTTGTGTCCGCGTAGAATTGACGCGTTGTTACATTTTTGGAGAGGTGCACGTCAGGGTACGCCGTAGGGTACGCGCGCTACACACAGCCTACGACGTAGCTACGGCGGCAGTTCGACGCAGAAGTATAAAACAGGCTTTACGCACGCTCCGCACGGCGCGCGCTCTATTTCAGCGTATGCTTGTTTGTTGCCATGCCAAAGGAGGAGGAAGCACAACCATAGACTGTAAAAAATAGAGCACAACTGAAACCGCCATGGAAGCACGAGCACCTACAGGAGGACCTCCCGTTATCGTAGACGACCGTCCAGAGCTGCCAACTCTCACGCATTCACCGTGAGACACATGCAATTGACACTTTTCACACGCTCTCACGCCACACATCCATTTTCTCATGCACAGAAAAATCGCGAAACAAAGAGGACACTAGACAGAGCAGGTTAGTTATGATATAAAAAATCTCAGCTCTCAGATTCTGTCAATTTTATTACGAAATTCAAACAATAAATACTGTTTTGGCGTTTGTAAATGTGACGTGACGTGACAGATCCCAAGCGCACATGAACCGATCATCTCAACTAGCTAATAAACACGAATGAACAATGTTAAAAGAAACAGTACAACTTACCGAAATGTATATTCATCATACATAATATCGATCAATCATAGTTTTTCAACCGCGGAAAGGGTCAGTGAAACAGCTGGAGAACAATTATGTCACATAACATTTACCTCAGGAAAGCCATTTGATGACCATAATATAGCACATTAGTTGGCTAGAAAAAAAATAGAGCTATGGAGAGTATTTAGCTAAATATGTGTACTATATTACATATTTATTATATTTTTACTTATATCATTAAATAAAGTTGTTATGACAAAAAACGCATTATATTTAATTTGAATTATTTTTAACCTTAAATAATACTACCAGCTGATAGGGCTCTCTGTATGTTTACAGCATTAGGTGAGATTTTTTTTCTTGAGAAAAATTAATGCCTATCTTGTGTACCTAATATTTATCCAAATTAGTCAATATTGCATATTGTGATGCAAGATTATTTTTTTACATCCTAACAACACCCCCACCCACCCCACAATAAAGCCACAATAAAAGTTCACAATCAAAGTTATAACCGCTTGCTTTTAAATTTTTTTTTTTTTTTTTTACTTTTACTTCAATTACTTAAGTAATTTTCTGATATTTAATGTACTTTTGATACTTAAGTACAGTATATATCAGACACTTTAAGACTTTTACTTAAGTAATATTCTAAAAGGTAACTTTCACTTCTACCAAAGTCTTTTTCTAGTACGATACTTGTACTTTTACTCAAGTATTGCTTTCTAGTACTTTATACAACACTGGATGTAAGGAAGCTATTCATTTATAATCTTTTTGTTTTTCATGCTACTAAAATAACAATGTCTTGATTTTCATATCCATAAAGAGCGATATTCTTGTAATTGACATTAATCATTATATCACAAGCAATAATCGACAATAATGATGTTTTTTCACTTACAAGGTAAAAAGTTGCTTTCATAACAACTTCAACCTTTTTGGGAATGCTGTCTGCTAGATGTGTGCATCATATTTTGGGTCAAATTCTTACATTTAATCAATAAATTAAAACAAATATATTCTAACATGATTTGGTCTCGGAGAAGGGGTTCTGACAAGTAATTTCAACTTATTTCAAATTAAATTCATGATTTTTATGAAGTTATGAAGAAATTACAATAAATTAAATAAGAGTAAAAAGACACAATAGAGCTGATGAAATCATTCTAAAAGTTAATCTTTGCAATGCTGATTAAAAACAGAAGCAGCATCTGAAATCGCATTGTTTAATGCAGCTCACAGAGAATTAGTAATGACTTACAATAAAGGACATTAGCTTTGTTTTAAACATAAACCGTTTAATACATTTATTTGTGAAATATTTAAAAATTGAAACTAAAATTGAAATGTGAAATTAAAACCGCCATTAGGTGGCAACAATGAACTTTTATTGAGTGAGTCATTAGCCGCGTTTCCATTACCCTTCAAATTGCGCAAATTGAAATTGCGAATTGAAAAGTAATATAGGTTCTTACTTCTTACATGTAAACAAATTAACATTAGGTGACGAGAATGAAGATATGTACATGTATAGGCCTATGTATCTAAAATAATCAACAAAAAACATATCCAATCTTTTGTATAAAAATGTAATGTTTTCATTGTTTCATATTTCATACATCAGGTTTTTATGGCTCATATATGCAATACAATTGATTGAAAGACAAATAAACCTTCCGTCATGTTTAGCATTTACTTTTTAACATGAGAGAAATTAAGAATGACTTATTTTCTTAATTAAAAAAGAACTATCAATTAGAAGGGAACAGACAAGATGATGAACATGTTGATATTTCATAGTCCGAAGATAATAGATAATTTATAGGCCGTAGAAATTTGAGTATATTACGCTAATATTCATCAATGCACATATATATTGTTTAACAGAATATTACAAAAATTGTTAACTGTAAGCTATGATAGAATATTTTTTTGACAATGCATTGGCAAACAAAAAATCTTTTTTTAAATCAATTTATACATCCAAAGGGGCAGTGTACAAACATTAAAATAAAAAATGAAAGTTGTTTTTTTAAGAAATCACTTTTTTTTCTTTCTTTTTTTGTGTCCTAATAAGAATAAAAATAAAAATAAAAAATAATTTTCTGATGTCTTTTTATGGTCTTGTTTCTTTAGGGTTAACAGCAGCATCCCTAAATGGTAGGCCCATAACCCCACATGATGAACCCCCTGATACTTCTGAGAGTACATCCTCTACACCTTCAGGTCAGGAGAGCTGGAGGCAGCCAAGAAGGCGGAGATCATCTCTCCAAATGAATATATTCAAGGAGCAGGGGCCTCATTTATAAAACTGTGCGTAGGATCCTTACTAAAAGTGTACGTGCGCCCGAAAGCCAAAAATATTCAGACTTATAAAACCGTTCGTACGCCAGAACCTGCGCAGAATTCACTTTATAAATCCCAGTCAGCGGAAGATTGTGTGCACATGCGTCTCCTCCCCGAAATAACCATATATGGAGTTTACAACGCCTAGTTTTACTATGCATATCCTCATCTGCATATAATTTGCATAATTATTCATCCACGTGATAACGTTTAACGGTACAAGACACATTACATTAATAAAAATCAAGTAGTTGCCTATCCTTGCCTTGTTTTTGAATACATAAATCAAATAGTGTAAAATACATTTCAGAGAAATGTTTTTCTCAATCTTTTCCACTGGCCGAATTGTATTTTTAATTGATTTCTATTTTTAATGGAAACGGATAGACCTTGTGCATTATTTGCACGAAACTATTTTCTCAGACAATCTGGTATTATCATGATAAGCAATTATCTCTGTGGTTAAAACATTAAAACACAGCACGCCACAGGAAAAGTGTTCAAAAGCATTGCATCCACAACAAATATTTCTATTGATTGAATATAAAAAATGTTGTAACTTCTCAGTATGATTTCATGTTTAAATATTTGAATGGCATATTTAATCTAAATGTTTATATCAGAAGTAAAACATAGTTTAAATCATTATTTTATTTATTTAAACTGCGTCAGTTTCACTAAACGGCCCAACGCGCTCGCTGGCGCGGACATTTAAGAAGGGATGGATATTTGCTTCAAGTGACAGGCTTGGTGAGTGAAATTATATTTGTATTATCTTTCTGTAGATGTTTAATTTTCTTTAGATTTTCTGTCTAAAAGTGACCAAAAATACACTAATCTCCAGCTCACCATCGGTGTCGCCAAACTGCTCCATCTCCAAAACGTTCGTACGAATGGGTCAGAGTTTGCGTGCAGGTGCGCAAATTTTCCCGTCAGGTTTGTTTTTATAAATCACAACTTATGCGTCGAAAGTGGCGTACGCCTCTTTCAGGGCCTGTTTTGTGCGTACGCAACGGTTATAAATGAGGCCCCTGGTGCGGCAGGATCAACCCTTCCTCAGCACAATCACTGAAGTGCTCAATCGTGCTGTCCAAAGTTTTGAGAGGGCAACAGAGGCAGCTGAGCGCCATGCTTGTGCACTTGAGGCTTTGTTTGAAGCTTAGCACCCCTTCGCCCACCAGCAAGCGCCTTACCCTCTACAACATCCCCCCACATACCAGCAACAGCAACCTCCATACTACCATCATCCACAGCAACCTCCTCCCAGCTCCCAACCTCAGTCACCTTGGTACCAACACCAACCTCAGTCATCTATCTCTTCCCCTGCCCACTCTCCCTCTTATCAGAATTTGTAGGTCATCCATTACATACACAACTCTTCTGTTCAAATCACTCTCTCTCTCTCTTCTTGTTTTTCTCTTCTTTGTCCCATGGTTATTTTTAGCGCAATTTTCCACTGGACAAAATTGCGATTGTTAACTCATGATTTCTGTTCTGTCTGTGCCCACCAATCTTGCACTTCTATCTACTCCTCAACCAGACCACCTAGAGACTTCGGGTTTTCGGCATTATGTTAAGGAAGGTCTAATCTCGGGAACGCACAAAAAAAATCCAGGAAAAGATTTACTATCTCTTAGTGTTGTGATCCCATGAGGTCAGAAAATTGCGCTAAAACACTCACAGAGTTTTTATTACTTGTTTTTCTATTTCTAACGAAGTTGTGTTCCTAGCCATTCATGTTCACTGCAGCCCAAATATAATATACTCCTTTAAATTAAGGACTTCACATGAAACAGTTCAAATTTAAAAACTGACCGGTTTTTAGTGAGTTTTCAGGCTATAATGATTAAGTTAGGTTTAATCTAACCTTAGGTTTGATCAGACAAACCTGTGACCATATTGAAAGATTTGGTTACTCTCTCCGGTTTGTTACTAAATATCAGATCGATTTGGGTTCTGGATGAAGAAGTTATCCTAGTAGGTCCTTTAACTAGCTGTGCCAGATCAAATTTATTTGTAATTTGTTTCAGTGCTTTTTTACATGACTTCCCAGGTGAAAAAGACGTACTGTTAAATGTATTAAAAATGCATTAAAGTATATTTGTATTGTACTAAAAACATACTCAAGTACATTTTTTATATATTTAATAGTACGTCTTTTTCACCTGGGTTGTCTTCCCAGTTAATATTAAAATCACCCATGATAATTACTTCCTTCTTTGAACTGCATTCCCTAAGCATAGCATTTAATTTCTCAAGATACACAGATTTTGCAGACGGTGGTCTATAGACTCCAATGAGAATGAAAGACATTTGTGGTGATAGGTTTGGCAGCAGGTTCTTCGCGTATGAGACATTCTGTTAACTAAGTAACGTTGCACCTACATGTCAACTAACTCTCATTACAGCATTAGTAGACCGTCTACTAAAGTATTTTATACAATTTTGGCAAATGTACTTTGTTGTACGGACATTTTTATTTTAAAAACAAGACAAGGATACTCGATTTTTAGCAATGATTTTAACAGTCTGTATCTCATACTTTAAGTACTGTCCTGTTAAACATAGCAGTCTCACATCGATGGGAATATGTATATGGAAATGATATGCAGATGAATATATTAAAACTTTTGTGTAAACGCAAAATTTTCCCTTTGTGCATCCCACACTTTTAGGATGAAATCCAAGCAAAGTGTTATACAGTTAAATTTTCTTTTTGATCATATAATGAAAATGTTTAACCCAAAAATTCTGTCATCATTTACCCACCATAATGTTGTTCCAAACCTGTATGAGTTTCTTTCTTCTGCTGAACATTTTAAAGAATGTGGGTAACCAGAGAGTTGACGGCACCATTGACGTTTATAGTAGGAAAAAAATACTATAGAAGTCAGTGGTGACATCAACTGTCTGTTTACCCACATTCTTTCAAATGTCTTCTGTGTTCAGCAGAAGAAAGAAACTCATTCAGGTTTGAATGAATGAATGAATAAATGAATGAAATCTTTATTTCGAACAATTAAAAAAATTAATTAATCAAAAGACAGCAACACATGAAATATACATCAAGTTCAGGTTTGAGGTTGTAAATCAACTATAATCAGAATATTACACTGTGTAACAAACCTATTGTGACAGCTATCAATGTGCAGTGATCAAGAGTAAAGATTTGATAAAATAATATAATTCAGAATAAAGATTGTGTCTTCAAGACGAATGAGACCAATCAATCCACTTCACATTTCTAAGCTCACCTCTCTTTTTTGCCGACTTCTTCTGGTATTGGGAATGCAGCGTGGATGTAGGTTCTTATGGAGGCAGATTAGTCTCAAATATAATTCACGCAAAAAACATGATTCACACATGCGTAGACAATTTCACATGCATGAAACCTAATTCACGTACACAAAAAAAAAATCCACGTGCGTGAAAAAAAAATATATATTCACAAAAAGCAATTCACATGCACAAAGTAAAATTATATACTCATAAAATACATTTCACAAATGCAAAACATAATTCGTAGATATACAACTGTGCACAAAAACCTTTGAATGTTTAAAATGTACGAGTGTATCCTTGCATTTGAATGTGCAAATCGTCATTCACGTACGAATTGCCTTAGATATGTGTGTGTGTGTGTGTGTGTGTTTTTGAGACGGCATAACACTCGTAACACAGAGCAGTCGTACTCTTTAGCCAATCAGATTTAAGCTTATCAATCGACCAATCAGTATCACGTGAGGGCGGACCTACCTGCATGTTACGTCATCAGCTTTCGACCAGTTCATGGCTGAGCAGAGGTAAGTGCAGTTAAAGGGTTAGTTCACCCAAAAATGAAAATTCTGTCAGTAATTACTCACCCTCATGTTGTTCCAACCGCGTAAGACCTTCGTTCATCTTCGGAACACAAATTAAGATATTTTTGATGAAAACTGAGCCCTGTCTCACTCCTCCGTAGGCTGCTATGTGACCGAAACTTGCTGGCCCAGAAAAGTTATTAAAGAGATCGTTAATATAGTCCAAGTGACTCCAGTGGCTCAATCTTAAGTATATCAAGCGACGAGAATACTTTTTGTGCGCAAAAACAAACAAAAATAACAACTTTATTCCACTATTCATTTCCTTCTCTCTGGACCTCTAGTTGGTTCGCGTAGTGTTTTTGCGCAGCGCGTCTGTGTTACACGTCACCACGTAGGCTCACTATTGGCCGACGCCGGTCATGTGTGTGATGCGTGATGACGTGCAACACAGACGCGCAGCGCAAAAAACACTACGAGGCCCAGAGAGAAGGAAATGAAAAGTGGAATAAAGTCGTTATTTTTGTTTGTTTTTGCGCACAAAAAGTATTCTCGTCGCTTGATATACTTAAGATTGAGCCACTGGAGTCACTTGGACTATATTAACGATCTCTTTAATAACTTTTCTGGGCCAGCAAGTTTCGGTCACATAGCAGCCTATGGAGGAGTGAGACAACTCTCAGATTTAATCAAAAATATCTTAATTTGTGTTCCGAAGATGAACGAAGGTCTTACGCGGTTGGAACATCATGAGGGTGAGTAATTACTGACAGAATTTTCATTTTTGGGTGAACTAACCCTTTAATCGTTCATTTCTGTGTTTAGAAGTTAGAGATCAGTTGAAGCAATAGTTTATTAACTGCTGTTTAGTCCACATGTGAATATAAACATTTATTTTTAGTATTGATGGATTTTCATGTCCTGTCCACCACACATTCAACTGATGATAATGTATGTAATGACGTGCATATATAGGAGACATGTTTTGATCTGCATATATTATGTAGTTTTATTGTTTCAGATTTCCAAGACAGATGATGTATGAAGTTGCAGACAACCAGTACTGTGATACTGATTGGTCGATTGATAAGCTTAAATCTGATTGGCTAAAGAGTACGACTGCTCTGTGTTACGAGTGTTATGCTGCCAGGAAAGTCTCAAAAACACACACACACATATCTAAGGCGATTCGTACGTGAATTACGATTTGCACATTCAAATGCAAATACACTCGTACATTTTAAACATTCAAAGGTTTTTGTGCACAGTTGTATATATACAAATTGTGTTTTGCATTTGTGAAATGTATTTTATGATTATATAATTTTATTTTGCGCATGTGAATTGCTTTTTGTGAATATATTTTTTTTTCACGCACGTGGATTTTTTTTTTGTGTACGTGAATTAGGTTTCATGCATGTGAAATTGTCTACACATGTGTGAATCATGTTTTTTGCGTGAATTATATTTGAGACTAATCTGCCTCCATAGGTTCTTGTGTGGATGTCACACTGTCCTCAACTTCAGGCTCCTGTACTTCTGGAATAAAGTCATCTGAGTGCAAAGAATAAAAAAAGTTTATTAAAGAAAAAGACAAATCAAAATATAAACTAAGGATCAATTATGCATAACATTTGTGTCATGGTGACCAAAAGCAATTATCAACAGTACAAGTTTATAAATATTCAGTATATGGCACTAGTCTTGCAGATGATATGTGCTGTGAAAAGCGCTATACAAATAAACAAATCGAATTGAACAACAAATTACACATGGTTTCCATAATTCTACAAAACAGTGGTAGAGAGAGCCGGTTTAAATCAGACTTGCACTCACACTGGTAGCACAATTTAAATGTATGCCCTTGGCAGATACATTCTCCCCAAAGAGACTTACAGAACACATTACAGTGGCAATAGCCCTGGAGCAATGGGTTGAAGCATCTTGCTAAAGGACACAATGGTTGTGGAGATCGACTAATTTTGGATAACTATACCTGTGGTGTAGCTTACTGTGCCACACAATCAAATGGAAACAATGTCAAACATTGCCCACATGTCAACTATTAATTTAAACTAAAAGGTTATATTAATGCAACATCCAAATATGTGGAATCCCGTAAAGATGTGCAATAATATCTACATTTAATTGTCTAATTTAAATGACAGATCTTTCATAACCATTTTTTTTCTAAATCATACAAACATACCTTCCTCTTGTGAACACCCATCACAATCCACTTCTATTCTGTTCTATTGAATATCAAATACTATCTACTATTCTAAAAGAGAACGATTTATAGATGGACGATGTTGTGCTTTTTAACTTTCCTTAATAAAAAAAAAAAGACTTAATACCAGTCACATCAAGCTGAATTTCATCCAGATTCTTCCCCTTGTATTCTCCTAGCCGTCCCTGTTCCAGCGCTAGAAGAACTTTGCTTATTTTAACTAGTCTTGAGATTCAGAACAGTCGACAGAGTAGCAATGTGTTTCCTAAGTTTTGTTAAGGTTAGCGCTTTGGGATGTTTGATGTCATCACATTCATTCACAAACTGCCTAATGTAATCGGAAACCCCTCAAGTAATGGACAGAGCGGCAATGCAAACAAGTATCCGTTTTCACTCAATACTCCACATTCTTCTCGCTTTTCAATCAGAGTATCGAGCGATTCTCTCATGACCGGGGTAAGGAGAACAGGGACTTTCCTCCCTATCTTTCCTACTATGGCAATCCGAACAAAATGTTTGCAAAGCTTCTGCTCGAGTGCTGTAAGGGCTAAGTTAACATCTTTGTGTGTTTCTGATGTATCCTTTGACAGGAACGCAGACAAGGACATTCGAGATACTTCTCCTGCTCTTCGTCGGTTGAAGAGGATAACTTGTGCAAGGGTCACTTTAGCAAGGTCCTTCTAGTTCAAGGCAGAAGGCTCTTCTTGCAGGACATTCAATTGTTTCTGCTGTTTCTCAGACAAATAGCAATGAACTCTGTGGACATCCTGTGTGAATGGTAGAATATGAGGAGAATTCCACTTGGTCTGGTTAAGCTGAGTTAGCACTTGGCTTGCAATGTCAAATTTCCAACTTTCTTGGTATAGCAGTGCAAATTCCTCAGCATCTTTGGCAGTCTGTTGATCTTTCATCTTCAATCCTTCAGATTTGATAAACATGGCTAAAGCATGCAAGCCATGTCCAACTTTGTGAGCAAGAGATGGACGTTGATTTTTGCCAGTTTCACCATTGAATCCAGCTAGGCATCTTGCAGCCGAGACAAAATGAGTGTACTTTTCAGGCTTTATGAGTTCTTTGATAGTCTTCACATGTGTCAACTTTTTTGCTTCCAGTACCAGTCTGCCAAGCTCTTTCAGTTTTTGTCAAATATATTGGTGCTGGCTGATTATATACTCATTCTTTCTGAACTGTCTGTAACCATACTCAAGAATGCAGCGGTTTTCCTTAATAGCAACTGCAACCTCATCCTGATTCATACCACTTAAGAACTTCCAGTACGCGTTGCTAAATCCAATTGGAGCAGGTTCAGCAAATGCACACAAAGCTTGAACTCGTTTTACCTCGTTTAGATGTCTTACCCTGAGGCTTGAAATTATAGACCTGAAAATGACGCCACATCACTCTTTTTCGGAACATTCCATAGCAATAAACAGTGCATGAATTATTGTCCATCAGTTATTTTCTTTGGCTGCTTCCATGGGATGAGTTTGCCTTTGCGACTCTCCAAAACTTGAGTGTTGTGTTCAAAGTTTCCCTTGTTTCTGAGAAAATCCAACTGTTGTCGCCTTTCTTTGGAATTCTTTGGCAAGCTTAATGCCTTTGCGACCTCAACCACATCGCTGTGTCTACGCGACAAGTGTCTTGACATTTTCTGAACTACCTGTCCACAATACAAGCAGTGATGTTTTTTATTATATCTTCTGGAACTATCCTCCTTTAAAACTGGATTAACAAAGGCAGATGGCTCTTCTTCAGGTGGCGTTGAAACGCTTGTCTCCTTGTTTCTATATGTTCACATGATTTTCTCTCTGCTTCCTTCTTCTAGGCTATCAGGAAATCTTTGTGCCGAGTCATGACTTGTTTCAAAGCTTCTGCTCTGACTGGACTTAAATCGACTCTGACTTGAAGACTCACTTTTGTTCTGACTGGACTCAAATCGGCTCTGACTTGAAGACTTGTTTCTGCACTGACTAATGGATGACATTTTGACATTCTTTCTTTTATTTTCCAGGGTTAACTCCAAGCTGCAGTCACTGTGTCAGGGTGTGGTATAGGTTGAAGAAGACAAAGAGGCCAATGGCTCCAATACATACGTTTTAATAACTCACTCAAATAGGCACATACAGGCAGAAGGTTTACATACACCAAACACGACATAACTATGACTAAGAATGGATCAAGACTGACTGAACTGAAGGAACATAAATACTGACACTAATGAACATAAACCAGGTGACACAGATGAAGGTGATTGACAAGACAGGTGATGAAGATGAACTAATGATAAACAGAACACAGGTGATACAAATTAACTGATAATGAAGACACGTGACAAGACGACAGGCAGACAAGACAAGACAAAAAACAAAACAGAACACAACTGTGACACACTGTCATTTCTTTCCTCCCTGTGATTTGGAATATACTCATCTTCACTATCGCAACATCAGTCATCGGATTCTACAAGACTCCTTTGAATCTTTCCAAAAAGAAAAGTTAAAAAGTTCACACCTGATGAGACAATGTCCCTGCATACTTAATGAGCCATTCATTCAGATGTGTCACCTATAGCTAACTTAAATATACAAGCTTCATAAAAATGATCATTCTAGAAGAAAATTTCAGATGGCATTTACAGGCTTTTGCATCTGAACTCTTCATATACACACACACACACACATATATATATATATATATATATATATATACACACACACACACACACACATATATATATGCATACACATATATACTTTATAATCTATTCAAAACTAGTCAACGTCTTTCAAAACTATACATTTCAAAGGATACATTTTATCATACGTATTTCAAAGTAAAGGATTCATTAGTTAGTTGATGACTTTATTTTTGACAAAACACATACAGTATATATTCCTCATCTCAGTATAGCAATAGAGTTTGCTAAAAGCTGTTCATTCAATACAGCAGTATTTGAAAATCGATAATATTTTGTAAAATTACATTTATATTTGCATTTATGTCAAAACCTAGACACTTTTAAACATCAAAAGGACATTTATTAATATGTATTCGTGTCAAAATGACATATAAACAGATTTTCCTATTCAATTTTGCATGGAAACGCTTCCAAGATGCTTGCGTGTCGCGTGAAAAATAGGCGTCGGTTCTATTTCTAGCATGCACGCATTTTCCACGCGGCTCGTGCCGCGCCTGAGACGCGCGTCTCACACAGGCAGTGTGCAAACTCTAACCTGTTAACATGGGAGCCGAAATAAAAACGGACACGCCACGCAGCTGAGACCAGGGCTCTGAACCGGTTCAAGGAACAATGACATTGAACAGGAACAAAAAAAAAAAAAAAAAAAAAAAAATCAATTTTAATCGTTCTGAACAGAAACGGAAACAGAAATTCCAAATTAACCGGTTAATAACGGTATTTTTATCGTTCTCTTTATTATATCAATTTGGCAGACCAAAAACATGAATTCAAATTGTGTGCGCAAATGCGATGGTGACGCATACAACGTGAAATGCCCGCGAAGCAGACGTCATAAGCAGAGCCCTTTCTGATGTGACCAGCTTAGGTTACCAAGCACCTGGCTGTCTCATGTGCAAAGGTATGTTTAGGTTTAAGTTATTGTAGCCTAATTAAAACTTGTAGTTAAAATTACAAAAAAATAATTACTGATTGTCTATTGTTTTTAGATGGGTCGCCATAAAGAAAATCCCTTTCGTAAATTTTTTTCATATGACAAATCGTCTGATAAATCGATCTGTAATATTGAAGGATGCGGGGCAGAAATAGCTGAGAATCATGGCGGTAACCTGCAGAGACACATTCAACGTAAACATCCAACGAAATATGTTGATTCGACCAGCAATAAAAGGTCAGCAGCTGATGGACAAACGACTCTAGACGCGGTCGTAGTGAAAAAGCCAAAGACAACAGGCCTACATGTTCAAATGTCTCCAGAATGTCTAAAAGATGCGTGCATAGAGCTTGTGACGGTCAACGGGAGACCATTTACATTAATGGAAGACATTGGCTTTAGAAAAATTATCGAGCCACTACAAAACGCTATGGGAAATAATTTCGTCATCAACTCAAATATCCGTGACATGGTGTCAAGTGTTGCTCAGGAGGGCAGAGAAGAACTGAAAAACGACTTAAAAGGCAGGCTACTAATGCTTAAAATTGATTCTGCCACATGCCGAGACCGATCAGTTCTGGGCGTAAATGTGCAATACACTGAGGGAGAAAAAATTGTTCTGCGCACTTTGGCCGTAAGAGAGCTCAATGACAGACACACGGCCGAATACATTTCATCCGTCGTGCAAGATGTCTTACACGAATATGATGTTGAATTACGGCAAGTTTATTCAATAACTTCGGATAATGGCGCTAATATGATAAAGGCAGTATCTTTACTATCTGACATACAAGAGGACACCATGTGTAATGAGGTAAATGAGGCTGATACCATGGATAAAGAAGAGGATGGGGATGAGACTGATATCCAAGACGAAAGTCAGGAATTGGTACCGGATTTGGCCATTGAACTTGGGATGGGGCTAAAGAGAGCCATTGTGGACTGCCCAACGCGCTGGCATTCAACACACGATATGCTAGAGCGGCTTTTGGAGCTCAAGAATTTTTGCCAGGACATGTCACCAAATATTAAAGAAATAAATTTAAGTGGAAACGAATGGGAAGCAATAGCCAACTCGGTAAGCACTTTAAAACCAGCGAAAGTTGCTACGAAAAGCCTTCAGTCGGAACAGCTCACCGCCGGCGACTTCTACGGTGTTTGGCTTCATTGCGTCTTGTGCACCGACAGAATTGACAATCTTTTTGCAAAACGACTGGTTCAATGTCTTAAGTCACGACAAACAGCGCTTTTTGACAACGATGCCTTTGTGGCTGCTTTATTTCTCGATCCGAGATACAGGTTTTTCCTCAGCGATCTTCAGTCCGAAAGGGCAAAAATTCAGTCGTGCCTGGGATGCCATTCAAAATTTGTCGGCAAACAACAACACTGTACAACGTAGTCCATCGCAGGCATCCAACGATGACGACGAGATCGAACAGCTGCTGATGGCAAAAGAAAAAGAAATCACAACTGTAAAACATACTCGAGTGTCAATCTCATCTGCTTTGGATATGTATTCGAGAGAACCCCGTCTTAAGAGAAGTGAGTGTCTTTTTAAGTACTGGGCAAGCGTTGCTACCACTAAGCCAGATTTGCACAAACTTGCTATGAATGTAATTGCGCTACCTGTAACGCAAGTAAGTGTTGAGCGTGCATTTTCATGCCTCAAGTACATTCTTTCCCCTCTGAGGTCGTCAATGAATGCACAGGTCCTAGAGGACATTCTCTTTGTACGATTAAACAAAAAGTATGGACTTTAAGTAGGCCATAGAATGACTGCATTTTTTTTATATATATAAAATATAAATTTTGCTGAAGCCTATGCAGTCCTAGAGGACATTCTCTTTGTACGTTTAAACCCAAAGTATATGGACTTTAAGTAGGCTATAGATTGACTTTTTTTAATATAAAATATTTTGCTGAAGCCCATCCAGTTTTTCCAGTAGCCTATTTGGTATATTATAATTTAAGTTGTTGATCTGTTGTGTTAAATGTTAAAAAAAAATCTGTTGTTGTTTTATAATGTTACAATGCATTACGTTTTCTTTTACTTTTATGCATTAAATGTAAAATCATAACTATCTGGAGTTCTGTTTTGTTTGAGTGAAATTAGCCTATAATAGGCTATTATGCATATTAGGTAAGGAATAAGTCAACAGGTTTTTTATCGCAGATTAAGCCGTGTGGTCAGGATGTTAAGTGGATGGTCTCAAAGGGGCTTATTTCGCTATAGTATTATCAAACAAGAAAATTGTTTTTAAATAATTATTAGCGCATTTGTAACGAGTTTCCAGGTGATTTTCCATCTATCACGCCGTGTAATAAAATAACGTTTATTAACCGGTATTTTTTCTAGAAAACCGTTTTCGGAACGTATTGTTTAATGAGGAACGCAAGAACAGAAACGTTATAATATCGATTCTGCTTTTCGTTTTTAAGCCCTGGCTGAGACGCTTACGCCACGCATCCAGTGTTTCACCGGCCTTATCCAGCGGATGTGGGCGTTTCACAGGTTTGTATGCATCGCCTCACATTTGCGTTTGTATAGCGCGGTCTCCGTAGGCGGAGTCACATTACAACTTAATTAGCTGAGATGAGAACGACTGACATCTCTCTCTTTACATACATATTATATAAACTGTGAATATTTGTTTTTTATAAAAATTACTCCATTTAAAAGAAGAGAATTCAAGCTTCATGCCTGTGTGTCTGTATGCCTGTTTGACTGAGTATTCGCTGAGTTACAGTTCATTTTCGGACGCGTTTCAGAATTGACTTCACTGACGGAGAGTAGGCAGAACTGAAGTGGAGGCCCGTGAAGTGGAAGAAGACCTGGAGACTTCGGCAAGACGGGAGGCCAGGGCGGATTAGGCTGTGCAGGCGACCAGGGCGGATCAGGCTGTGCAGGCGACCAGGGCGGATCACGCTGTGTAGGCGACCAGGGCGGATCAGGCTGTGCAGGTGACCAGGGCGGATCAGGCTGTGCAGGCGACCAGGGCGGATCAGGCTGTGCAGGCGACCAAGGCGGATCAGGTAGTGCAGGCGACCAGGGAGGAGACGACCCTTCAGGGGGCCAGGGAGGAGACGACCCTTCAGGTGGCCAGGGAGGAGACGACCCTTCAGGCGGCCAGGGAGGAGACGACCCTTCAGGCGGCCAGGGCGGAGCAGACGGTTCAGGAGGCCAGGGAGGAGACGACCCTTCAGGCGGCCAGGGCGGAGCAGACGGTTCAGGAGGCCAGGGAGGAGACGACCCTTCAGGCGGCCAGGGCGGAGACCTTCAGGTGACCATGACACAGGAACAGACACCAGCTCAGGAACAGACACCGGCTCAGGAACAGACGGAACAGACACTGGTTCAGGAACAGACACCGGTTCAGGAACAGGTGTGGCGGCGGCCATCTCTGCTGAGGGCTCAGGTTCAGGTGTGGCGGCGGCCATCTCTGCTGAGGGCTCAGGTTCAGGCGTGGCGGCCATCTTGTCCTGAGACACTGGCTCGGCGGCGGCCATCTTGTCCTGAGACACTGGCTCGGCGGCGACCATCTTGTCCTGAGACACTGGCTCGGCGGAGACCATCTTGTCCTGAGACACTGGCTCGGCGGCGGCCATCTTGTCCGGAGACACTGGCTCAGCGGAGACCATCTTGTGCTGAAACACTGGTTTGGCGGTGGCCATCTTATCCAGAGACACTGGCTAGGCGGAGACCATCTTGTGCTGAGACACTGGTTCAGCGGCGGCGGCGGCCATCTTGTCTGGAGACACTGGCTCGGCGGAGACCATCTTGTCCTGAGACACTGGTTCAGCGGCAGCGGCGGCCATCTTGTCCGGAGACGTGAACAGTCTCTGGATCGGCAGACGTGACATGAACAGTCTCTGGATCGGCAGAAAAGACGTGAACAGTCTCTGGGTCGGCACACGTGACGTGAACAGTCTCTGGATCGGCAGAAAAGACGTGAACAGTCTTTGGATCGGCAGACGTGACGTAAACAGTCTCTGGATCGGCAGAAAAGACGTGAACACTCTCTGGATCGGCAGACGTGACGTGAACAGTCTCCGGATCGGCAGACGTGACGTGAACAATCTCTGGATCGGCAGTCGTGACGTGAACAGTCTCTGGATCGGCAGACGTTACAACGTGAAGCTCTGGCTCGGCAGACATGACGACGTGAAGCTCTGGCTCGGCAGGACTGACGTGAAGCTCTGGCTCAGCAGGACTGGCGTGAAGCTCTGGCTCGGCAGGACTGACGTGAAGCTCTGGCTCGGCAGGACTGTTACATTCATCCTCTGCGACTCCCACCGTGAATTCAGAACCACTCAGCTGTAATGCTAAGTCTATATAATGTTCAAGAGTCCCGTTAGGGTTATGCAATGGCATTACAGAGCTAAGCAGTTCGGATAGTCCTGACCGAAAAAAGATCATCAGACTAGACTACTTGGACTAGTTGAGATGCTTCTTAATAGGACATGTACCGTAAACAGAAACTTTTCAATTTGAGGATACTAATGCAGTATACTTTTAATTCATCCTGCAATAAAGGTTACAATGTTGTTTTTGATTAAATTGTTTTGAGGTGATTCATTAATATGATCATTTGGGAGGATGTAGTTTGTTCTGCTACTATTATGTACTGACAGTTCTCTATTTTACTCCATATCAATTCTGTTAAGATAATTAATAGAAGCGCCTCTCTGTTAGAGATGCGCGGATGGGCTATTATTTCATCCGCAACCGCATCACAAAACTCATCATCCGTCCGCCATCCAGCCGCACCAACGTTTTTGACCAATTTTCAAAACCGCACCCGCCCGCCATCCACTGATTTGTCTATACATATATTTTTCATTTGATTGGTTCAACCGCCCGCCACCCGCCCGAATTTAATTAAAATATTATTTTTCGTCACGTCATCCGCCAAATCCGCGGCTGTAACCGCCAACCGCGCATCTCTACTCTCTGTAATTTGCAATCAGGTTTAGCATCACTAAAGTACATTCTTCAAAATATTCATAGCATTGAATCAACATCTCCCTAAAAGATTTTCAACAAAAACTAAACATTTCATTTCACATCTTTATGAAGGCATTGCAGGACTGGATTTTTTAGCTAGGTGTACCTCAAAGTGTTAACCAAGTGTATAAAATTTTACCATATGATGAAATGTAATGGGGTTAATTATTAGGATTTTTTTTTAATTCCATCTGTGTAAATGTTTGTGTATACTCAAAATGTATGACTAACTTTACGTCATTCTTTCCTAGAGGGACTTCTGACAGATTCCTTGCCATAATGGAGCGTATTCCTGGTTCTTTCAAGTCATCAAATGTGCCAGGTTTATTGAGAAACTTGAGTACTTGTGTACTTTCAGAATTCATTGGCTTTAGACATTTAGGTTTTAGTCATGCATATGAGTATTTTACACCAAATTTACAGTATTCCTTAGTGACTGTTATTTCTAATGTAATTTACTATGAATTTTAATACTTAAATGCACTTTGTTAATTCAATACTATGTTATTTTGTTAATTCTTAAATGTATTGCTTTGTTAATGGGTTTATGTTAAATCCAGTATACAGACAAAGGACAAAGTGTGTGTGTGTGTTAATATACAGTTTTATGTGCAGTGACTAGATACTTTGTTATAAAAACTATTATCTGCAGTGTTTTTAAAATAAGTGACATTGAATGCACTCTAATTGCTTTTATACATGTAAATTCATGCTCTATTTTGTATATTTGTATATTGTATATTTATATTAAGTTATTTATATTTATATGCATATGTTATTCTGAAAATAATATATGAATTTAGTTTTAAAGTGAACATTTTTCTCACATTTACATGTTCAAGTTTAAGTATTTGCAATGTTTTAAATAAAGAATTTCATATTTTGTAATCTCTCTCTGTCTCTTTGGACTAAATGTCAGGACTTGTGTAGGATAAAAATTATAAAAGTGTCATTTTAATTTAGTAAGAATTAATTATTGATAAGAATTAGTGTACTGTTAACCAATTTTTTTACAGTAATGGTACTGTATTACATAGTTACTGTAAAACTAAAATGCGGTTCTGTACTGTAAATCTCTGTAAAAAAAAACCTTGAAAAGTCTAATAGTGTTGATCAAATAAATGCAGGCTTGATTAGCATTAGAGACTTCTTTCAGAAACATCAAAAATAGTAATGTTTCCAAACTTTTGACCAGTTCTGTACATGTACATTAAAATAAAATAAAATGTATTGCTTGCTGGAAAAGGCTCTTAGCCAATGTCTCTCAGTCAAGAACCAGAACAAACTGTTTTATAGCAGTCAAAACTTTACTTTGGAAACATTAATATTTTTGAAAGAAGTCTCATATGTTCACCAGCTGCATTTATTTGATCAAAAATAAATAAATGACAATAATAGTGTGAAATATTACAATTGAAAGTAATGTTTTTCTATTTTTGCACATATTCTAATGTAATGCATACCTTCCACATCTATAAGCCAGTCTCTCCAGAAGCAGATGGTCTGGTTCTCGTTGCCGTCTGTTGCTTCCGACTGGTGAAAAACACACTTCAAACAAAGACGACAAATCTTTTGCCTGTAGTGGCTTTTCAAGGTTAATAAAAAGGTATTTTAAACACGAGGCTGACTCTTGATTTCCTCAAGCCGACCCAAGGTTTGTAAGATTAGGGGAGGGGAAAAATATGGAGGTCACAATATCAATCATTAACCCTTTAAACCAGGGGTGCCCAATCCTGCTCCTAGAGATCTCCCATCCTGCAAAATTCAGGATATTAATATATTTAGGTGGATCTGTTGACAGAAATGCAACATCATATACCCCTAAGCGAATAAAACACTGACACAATGATGAACAAGTAACAATAACATATCGTTTCACTGAATTATTAAGTAAACCTAATTTCTTAATTTATCTTTGTAAAGAAACCTCATTGCTTTACTGGCTACTCTCTGCTGTCTCAAGACGACATCTTTTCCTGTCGGCCACCATAACTTCTGTTTGCAGTTCGCAACCTCACCACATTTAATGACCATAATATAGGCTATACCCAGCAAACACAGAACGTTGGCACAACGTACCCAACCTTCTAACAACGTTTTATCAACATGGCCAAAAGTTTGCTATAAATACGTTGCGTGGTGAAGTTTGTTACAGCGTTGTCACAATGTTGACATTAAACCACCATTCAGGGCCATTGCTTAAGGTTGTGCCAAGGGTCTCTTGACAAACACTGGACTACATACAGTATGTACTCGTCACTGCCCTGAAGCGCGAAAAACAGCCTTTTAAATTTCAACCGCCCGTTGGGCTCATTGTGTTGTCTCGTTCTTCATCGAGCAAAGATACGTATTGCGTTTTTTTTACCTCAGCTAAATAAGATACGTAATTATTCAAACACAACCTACAACTTAATTTTCTAATGTGACTAATGTAGCCTCGCTTGCACTGTTTAGTTTTTCATTTCATTTGTCTGCTATTTAGTCTCATTCGTTTCTTCGCTCCTCTGGATTTGTGGATGTTTCCTGGACTGATTCCGTTTACCGAACTTTATCGTCCGGCTTTCGACTAGCTACTGTCTGCCATGTACAGAACCGGTTTTGTTCATTAAATGTTCTGATCTTTGCTTTTTTTGTTTTATTTATTATATTTAAAAGAAATTTGTATAATTATTTTAGGTTTTTTTTCTTTTTCACAAATGTATAACTTTTGGAAGTGCAATTTGATTACCATATATGCAGTTAGTTGAATTAACGTAACCTTCTGTAATTTTTACTCTTTAAAGTGTACACTTGCAGGTGTTGACTATAATTAGGCTAATTTACTGATAGCCCCATTAAATAATAATAATGATAAACAATATTTAAAAATATATATAATTATCTAACATCTGACTAATTAAAAATGAACCTAAAAACATAAAATGCTAAATGGGGGATAGGCCTATCTAGCATAAAAACAAAAAATTGTCAGAACGTCGTCTCTCAGTTGCTGAACGTCACGCAACAACGTTGCTACAGCCCTGTCTTACAATTCTACGCTGTAACAATGTTGCGAGCACGTAGACGTTGACATAGAAGAAATGCAACATGTCACAGACGTTGGCACAACGTAAATGTGTTTGCTGGGTAGCATGTTAGTTGGCTTGAAAAAAAGAGCTATAGAGAGTATTTTGCTAAATATGTGTACTATATTACATATTATTATATTTTTACTTATATTATTAAATAAAGTTGTTATTATAATAAAAAAAATGCATTATATTTAATTTGAGTTATTTTTAACCTTAAATAATACTGCCAGCTGATAGGGCTCTGTGTATGTTTACAGCATTAGGTGATTTGTTTTATTCTTGAGAAAAATGAATGCCTATCTTGTGTAGCCTACCTAATATTTATCCAAATAAGTCAATATAAATCAAATCACAAGAATTGAATTGAATTGAAATAATAAAAAATGCGTAGCTTACCAGAAATTGTACCATGTAAACATGGTAACATGTACCATGCAAACAGATGGCAGATGTGGCTTCTCTTATGCTAAAATGTTCAGTGGATGAGTCTTCTTGCCCCACAAAATTAAACAATGTCTGGGGGGAAATAAATTTAAATAGAAAGAAAAAAGAAATATTACCATGAAATCAAAATGGATAGTTCTTTTTTAGTTCTTTTGGAATGCTATTGTTTTATTTAAAATTCCAATTTGAATATATGCAATCACAAACTAATATTTCAAACCCTGCTACAACTTTTTAATAAATGGATGGGTGCTGAGGATTGAACAGTATCAAGCAGGTTGTGAGAAGGACAGGGAGATCGACTCTAATAATAAAAGTCTTAGAATTCTTCTAAAAATGTGCTGAAATCAGTAGTTTTATTTAACACTAGAACTCCCAAGGCGGTCATTTTGACCGTTTTTAAATTTTACAGTGTAATAACTTTGTTAAAGTAAAATAAATGTGGCTGTAGGACTCTGACTTTTCCTAAATATGTGTATATTTTATTCTGACACTGTTCTTTTATTAAAATCACAAAAACACACAACAGTTCTGACTATTTCTACCTAGAATGACCATAACGGTCATTTTGACCGCACGCATTATAAATATCATAAGTCCGCTACATTGCAAGTTTCGCGGAGGGACTTCATCACACGACTGGCGAGCGAACTTCGCTCCGACCACGTGGAATCAAAAGCCATACAACTGGAGGAACTGCAAACAAAATAAAACCAAGGAGACATGTGCCAAATGTCACAAAGTGTGTGGGAGCTGCACACGAAAGGCGGTGTTTACCTGTGTGGAATGTGCGTAAGGGTGATTCTATAATTGGAGATACATTTTGCATTTCAATTTTTTTTTTAAAAAAAGGTTGTCATACAGAACCATTGTTTAAGAATTACCTTGAAAACACTTTAAAGTTGATATATTCAGTGCTATACAAATACAGATAGTTTATTATTTTCTCTATTTTATCAAAATATCACCTGTTCATAGTTTTTCTCGTCAATTCTGTTACGGACGAACAACCAAATATATAGAAGTAACAGTACATCAAAAAATGATAAATCTTTTTAGTTTCATTTGTCATGTAGTCCTTTTATTCAGGCCTTTAAAACAGATATTAAATGTTATATTTATACAACTTCAAAATTAGATTCACCCCCAGGCAATAGTGGATTATCCAAAGGGTGCACTTGTTTTTTTTATCAAATTACTTGAACATTACAGGGTAGAGATACAACTATAACATATATCTTACTCTTGCACAATATAAAAATAACAATATTAAGTAGTTTGATATTTCAATGTATTATCTCATTAATATTCAAGATGAAAGACTAAAAACAGAATTGACACATCTGGCAACAGAATTGACGGGGGTAACAGAATTAGCCCTGTCACGATTATGAAATTTGGCTGACGATTAATTGTCTAAAAAATAATTGCGGTTATGCCGATTAATTGTCAGTTTTAGGGCTTTGACGATTAATTGTCTTTGTAAGTTATCATTTTGCAGTGTAAGATTACAGTTAACACCTTTAAATATTAAATAAATATATTTAATAGCTATGACAATTTGTTTATTAAACTTAGTGAGTGTATAAATCAGCAGCAAAAAGTAATTTTTGAAAACATCTGCACAGTAATTTAATAAAATCTAAACATGTTAATAAAAACAAATGTGCACAAACCATGATAATATGATATGCTTCAAAACAGAGGAACAAAGAGCGGAACAAAGCGCGTATGCGCATCGCGGGTGCAGAATGATGTGCTTAATATGCAACATGGAGTCACAGTGCGCAGCGCTGCACAAGTGCGCATTTAAAAGTTCACGGCACAAAGCGAAGAAATGTCGAGGGCACAAATCCTAGTGTATATCAGTCCAACAGTTTATTGATCATTTGTTTCTTCACAGTTTTAAACTCGTTATTGTGCGTCTGATGCCAATTCATAGTCCTTGTGCTGTGTAGGCACACGGTAGCGAGCGAGTCAAAATCCACAGCCCTTTATCTACAGATCAAGCATTATAACGTCAATGTCACATTGGAGAAAGTTTTACCGTGTCGTAACCGGACGACGCGCGCTGTTTGAATGCTGAATGGAATGATTGACAGCTGCAGACGAGTTTGTGAACTTTAATTTAACAATGTAAATATACTACTGTTCCTCACATTAAGCTATGGAATGGCTTCAGATGACTTTGAATATATTGCTGGAAAACGTAATTAGTGCTTGTCTATTTATTTTGGTCCATGACTTCCCCCTTGTGCCGTAGGCCTATAAAAGAGCGCAATAATCGCGGTTGTCTGAAACAATCGCGGTTAGATCAAATAATCGCGATCAGACGGTTATTTAATTATCGCGACAGGCCTAAACAGAATTGACCCAAACCAACCAGAACATGCCTATAACAAGAAAATAACTGCTGAGTTATTGAGAAATACTCGACCAGATATCCCTCTGGATCTCTACATGCTGTGTCGCAACCTTGGTCGGGGGTGGAATTAATCTGAGGATGTCCTCATGTGGGTACCAATGAACATCTTCACGACCAGGCCAAAATAATCTATTTTTTCCTATTTGGTGCATGCACTTGACCCTCACATGAGTCTCATTGACCTCCAGGATGGTACCAGGATAGATATCATGGTCATATGTGAGGACACACCATTGTCCAACCACATCCTGGCTCTCCCAGTGTATGTCTGTCTGTTGGTCTTCATCTCTCTCTTCAACAGCTCTCTCTTCTCCAACGGTTCTCTCTTCTCCAACAGTTCTCTCTTCTCCAACGGTTCTCTCTTCTCCAACGGCTCTCTCTTCTCCAATGGCTCTCTCTTCTCTCTTCTCCAACGGCTCTCTCTTCTCCAACAGCTCTCTCTTCTCCAACGGCTCTCTCTTCTCCAACGGCTCTCTCTTCTCCAACGGTTCTCTCTTCTCCAACGGTTCTCTCTTCTCCAACAGCTCTCTCTTGTCCAACTCTCTGCTTTCCATTTAATGTGAGAGGATCAGCAGGGAACTTGAATGTCTTTGTTTGGTGGCACTGGCACACCAACTTTTGCTGAGTGGAACAGGAGCAACTCACATCCCGGTAAATTAGCTGATATGGGAAGACCGTGACCACTTGGTGGATTCGACAGGAAGTGACTTTGGCATCACCTCCATTGCGATGTTAATGGCATGTTCTTCGATGTAGAACAGCTTCACTGATGATGGTGCATCCACCAATGCTTGAAAAAGTTTTTGTGCATTTGGCACATCTTTCCCACTGTTAGCTAATGCGTCCGCTCTGCGTTTCAGTGATCCTCCAACTCCATCTGGTGCCCCCTTGCCATGACTGGCCTAAAAAAAACTCCATGTTCCAGCTATGAAACCAAGTTGGTAAATTTTTTGGCTCAAAAGAAAGAAATTACCCTTTTGGTGGTACTGGGTGCAAGGCCCATCACTGAAAAAATGGAGCACCGACACTGTGGGATGGTGTTGCTTCAGGTGATCTAAGATGGGAGAGAGGTGGGCCCATATAGCAGCGGGACCCTTCTCCTTTGAGGGTGAAATGGTGCAGAAGCACATATGGTCTTCAACCCCTCCAAAGTAAAGCACTCCCGTGTGGAGTGTTGCCTGCACCTGGGAGGAAGCAAAATGCACTGATTGGATCTCAGTTGCATATTTGCAGGCGTAATTCTCGGAGAAATCTACATGAATTAGGCACTCGTGTGACTTCATCCCTTGCCTTAGCTCATTATAGTGCCGGGACTGACTCCTCATTGTAAAAAGGTGCTTTTTAAAGAATGTGAGCTGGTTAGCAAACAAGTCAAGCAACCCTTCCAATGTAGTTTCACACACCTTTTTTATAGTGAGCCTAACAGGCAGTTTTTCTGGCATTTGATCTTTTGATTTCCTTATCCTTTCTACCATTTCAGTTGTCCACTGTGGGTATGACACCAAAGCCTCAGGGTCATAATCAGCCATTGCTTGGACCTCCTTATTTTTACAGGCATCACAATCTCCATACATGCATTCTTTTTTCTCAATGCTACAGCAGGTTGCCTCCACAATTGATTCCAAGTTGGTGCTGTCAATCACTTTATGATGACGCAACTTTTCAACAAGGAATTTTATGTTCTCATGAACTTTGCATAAGCATGTCTCCCTGTCTGTGTTGGTAGGAGTTACCACCGAGAATGGCTTCATGCGGCAAAACAGGGAGTAGGATATTTCTGTTGCAGGATTTTCGATTAAGAAACGCTTGTGTAAATTTCTTACATTATCACATAGGAAGCGCTTTTGCTTTTTTTCTTTCATTTTAGTAACTGTCTGACTTTTTCCAGCTGTCAAGCGACTGACATCATCCCTGTTGTAGAACGCACATACTCTATCTTGCAACCTAATCCTCTTAGATGCATATTTTTTTCGTTGGAAAGCCAGTTTGTCATTGTTGGTCTTGCTTTGGTTGAACCTCTTTCTTGACAATCCTAGTGTTTCCTGAACCTTGGCCTGGAATCTGTATTTTCTGATAATTCTGCCAGACACAATTTGTGAAATTATTTGCCTGCTTTTCTCTGATGTGGATCCATGATAATTTTCTTTAATTGTACGCACAAGAGCATGGTCGTAGGTAAGGGTTTTTCTGACATTCTCTGACACATGGCGTCTACCAACTAACTTCTTGGTTATACTTTTAGGAGAATGCCCATCTACTTTCAGTCTCTCACAACATTTGCGGTACATGTCAGTCTTCCTCTTCTGTGTTGTCAGTGCCTGTTGTAACTTCTTTATCTCTCTGTACACTTTTGAGGTCCTGCGCTTTGCTCTCCTTTGTCCTGACCTCTGCCTGAAATTATATGAAAAGCCTTATTAAAATAATTTCTCAAATAGTTGATTGTGTATCAGCAAATTACGTAAGAATAATGTTCTCTGATCAAAAGTAAATTTAAATTCTCCAATATACTAAACTCTGTGCATTCCAAATACAAAACATACTCCAACTTTCATTGCACATCAACCACCAACCTCCATTTATTTTTCTGATGTGGATCAGAATTCTCTGAAGTGGTAAGGTCTCTACACTGCTCTCGCCTGGCTCGACTGGCAGCCTGGGCATTCCTCCAGTATTTCTGCTGTCTCCTCCTCTCTCTTGGTGTTAAGTCTGCAACCAATCTGACTCTTCCCATTTCTTTCTTGTGCCTCCATCTTTCCCTATCCTTTTTTAAGTTCTCCTCTCTTCTCTCTGGGGTAGCATCACGTCTCGCTCGATATCTACTCTGTTTCTCCGCAGCAGAGAGTGGCATGTCTGAGGCACACATTTTTACATTATATTACATTGTATTACATTATTATTATTATATTATTGTACGGTAGCATGACAAATAACCACACGTGCTTGGGTGGATGGTGCATGTGTGTGTCTGTGTGTGTGTTGAAATCCTCTTGGATCATGGTAGAATAACCCAATTGATCAGTGTGTCTCTGTGTGTGTGTGTGTGTGTGTGTGTGTGTGTGTGTGGCTATAAACACACATTATGCATTTTTGTGTGTGTTTGCATCATTGTGTGATTGTAACCAAGGCAGGGGCAGTGTGAAAACCAAGGCATGGACATTGGTCAATTCTGTTACCGTACCTTGGTAACAGAATTGACAGTAACAGAGTTGACATTTTTAGCATTTTTTACTAATAACACCACATGCTAGCATAAAGGCTAAGAGCACATGGCCTGACACTAAAGATGATTTTAAAAACTTTTAATACCTCCTTTTGTTAATATCTTTGAACTTTGCTTTCCCTATGAGATTGTTGAAACAGTTTTGACATGTTATATAAGAACTCTTGGTGCAAGTGCCTTTAAGATTACATGGCTTCAGAGAGAACAAAACACATACCTCCTAGTTCTTCAGAGTTTAATACCAAAAGGGAAGTGACATCATCTTGCGTTGCTTAGGATACTGATGCGACAGATAAGCATAATTTAAAGAGACAATAACATGTAGTAACAGAATTGACACAGGATTTATGGATTGGTATTTTTCAACAATAAAAGTTACTTTTAAACAAATTAATTTAGCATAATTTGGAAACTGTCACCAATAATAATTTATAAACAAAATAATTAAAACCCCAACCTGAAATTTGTAATTTAAAACATGTTTAATGCATATTTTACCCTTGTTTGAAAAAAGTACCACCCACTAAGGACAGTGTGATATCATGACTTTTAGCATCATGAAATAGCTTTTAAAATAAAATATTTTCTAGTTTTACACTCTAACATTTTGTGACTCTTAAAAATAATTTAAAAAAATTAAAATGTGTTTTTGGAGTAAAATTTTGGTAAAGCTGTTAAAAATAAATGGCTTCGGACTTCAAATGTATCTCCAATTAAAGAATCACCCGTAAGCGTCAATGATGCGGGGTGTTTGCGCCGTTCAAATGGGCAGTTAACCTGATTTTGTTCGTTAATATTTTTTGTTCACTGAAACGAATCATTCTAAAGCAGTTCGTTTTCTTGTTTAGCTAATGTTCATTTTTTTTCTTAGCCTGTTTGTATACATTTTCACATTCATTTGAATTAAAATTTTGTGTCCTGTTTATTATTACCTATCATTGTAGATCCATTTATTTTTAGATTTTGTATTGATTATTGAACTTATTTACAAACAGGGCTGTACGTTTCCTAACTTTTGTGCATGTCTATTCACGTGGTGAGTGCGGTGAAAAAAATATTATTTTGACGCAAAACGTTCCTCAAATAGAGGCAGCACCTGTCGGGGGAATCTTTCTTTTGTGCTTGTTTTAAGGGCTATGACGACAGGAATTAAAAGCTTCATTGGAAAAGAGAAGGTTAACATGTACAATAGATATGACATGACGAAAATGACGTTCAGTACGGCCATATGAACGTCAAAGTATGAACGGTCAGAATGACCGCTATGGTCGTTCTAGTAGTTATGGAATTCCGGTAGTTCTAGTGTTAATTTCAATGTCAGATTGGTGAATTTTGCCTAAAGATGACAAGTTTGCAGGGATGTTTAAGTAGGGTGAATTGCCCTCCACACCCAGTACCATTTAAAACAAACCAGGATGTGTCCTAATCAAATCAAAAGAGAAAATTCTGATAACCCATTCATAAAAGAAATTATAGACTACATATTAGACTTATATAGATATAGACTTATTGCAAGTCGTCTGAGAAAATTTGTGGGACAGCTGTGTCCTCAATGTGGAACACTGAAAAATCTATGATAAAAGACCAAAAATCACATTGATACATGTAGAATAGTAAAATCTAATTAGGGGTTCAAGCACGAAGTGCTGAAACCCTATTGTAATTGTACTGATTTTTATTATTAGGGGTTCAAGCATGAAATGCTGAAACCCTATTGTAATTGTAAGGATTCGTAAAACGCATCGTGCAGGACAAACCGTAAGGCCTAGAGACTTGAAACCTGGCCAGATGGTAGGCCTCAATTTGGGGACAAACTATCAGAGTATGACCCCGATTGGCCCATAGGTGGCGCTACAGCAACCAAAAGTTCAAAATCGCTCATAACTCTTAGACCGTTTGTCCCAGGATCAAGTGTCTTATATCGTTGGAATCCTTGGCTCGAGGCGGACAAAATGGCTATCTCCGATTTGGATGTAGGCAGGGAAACATTTCTGCTATGTCGAATTTTGTCCAAAACCTACTTTTGCGAACTAGTCCCTGGTTTTTCGCCCGATCGGAACCAAACCAGTCTAGGACAATTCTCTGGACTCTCTAGATCAATAATTATCAAAAAAAAAGTTGAACTTTGGCATTTGGGTGGCTGTAACAGGGTCATTTAGAAAAGGGGCGTGGCAAAATACACTCAAAAGCCTATAAATCCCAAAGGAAAACTCAGAACTTGACCAAAATTGATGAGCATATGTGTCAGAACACGGTGAGGAAGCATGCAGAGTTTCATGGAGATCGGACCATAGGTGGTGCTATAACTGGCAAAAAGCCTTCATTCTTATTAGGGGTTCAAGCATGAAATGCTGAAACCCTATTGTAATTGTAAGGATTCGTAAAACGCATCGTGCAGGACAAACCGTAAGGCCTAGAGACTTGAAACCTGGCCAGATGGTAGGCCTCAATGTGGGGACAACCTATCAGAGTATGACCCCGATTGGCCCATAGGTGGCGCTACAGCAACCAAAAGTTCAAAATCGCTCATAACTCTTAGACCGTTTGTCCCAGGATCAAGTGTCTTATATCGTTGGAATCCTTGGCTCGAGGCGGACAAAATGGCTATCTCCGATTTGGATGTAGGCAGGGAAACATTTCTGCTATGTCGAATTTTGTCCAAAACCTACTTTTGCGAACTAGTCCCTGGTTTTTCGCCCGATCGGAACCAAACCAGTCTAGGACAATTCTCTGGACTCTCTAGATCAATAATTATCAAAAAAAAGTTGAACTTTGGCATTTGGGTGGCTGTAACAGGGTCATTTAGAAAAGGGGCGTGGCAAAATACACTCAAAAGCCTATAAATCCCAAAGGAAAACTCAGAACTTGACCAAAATTGATGAGCATATGTGTCAGAACACGGTGAGGAAGCATGCAGAGTTTCATGGAGATCGGACCATAGGTGGCGCTATAACTGGCAAAAAGCCTTCATTCTTATTAGGGGTTCAAGCATGAAATGCTGAAACCCTATTGTAATTGTAAGGATTCGTAAAACGCATCGTGCAGGACAAACCGTAAGGCCTAGAGACTTGAAACCTGGCCAGATGGTAGGCCTCAATGTGGGGACAACCTATCAGAGTATGACCCCGATTGGCCCATAGGTGGCGCTACAGCAACCAAAAGTTCAAAATCGCTCATAACTCTTAGACCGTTTGTCCCAGGATCAAGTGTCTTATATCGTTGGAATCCTTGGCTCGAGGCGGACAAAATGGCTATCTCCGATTTGGATGTAGGCAGGGAAACATTTCTGCTATGTCGAATTTTGTCCAAAACCTACTTTTGCGAACTAGTCCCTGGTTTTTCGCCCGATCGGAACCAAACCAGTCTAGGACAATTCTCTGGACTCTCTAGATCAATAATTATCAAAAAAAAGTTGAACTTTGGCATTTGGGTGGCTGTAACAGGGTCATTTAGAAAAGGGGCGTGGCAAAATACACTCAAAAGCTTATAAATCCCAAAGGAAAACTCAGAACTTGACCAAAATTGATGAGCATATGTGTCAGAACACGGTGAGGAAGCATGCAGAGTTTCATGGAGATCGGACCATAGGTGGTGCTATAACTGGCAAAAAGCCTTCATTCTTATTAGGGGTTCAAGCATGAAATGCTGAAACCCTATTGTAATTGTAAGGATTCGTAAAACGCATCGTGCAGGACAAACCGTAAGGCCTAGAGACTTGAAACCTGGCCAGATGGTAGGCCTCAATGTGGGGACAACCTATCAGAGTATGACCCCGATTGGCCCATAGGTGGCGCTACAGCAACCAAAAGTTCAAAATCGCTCATAACTCTTAGACCGTTTGTCCCAGGATCAAGTGTCTTATATCGTTGGAATCCTTGGCTCGAGGCGGACAAAATGGCTATCTCCGATTTGGATGTAGGCAGGGAAACATTTCTGCTATGTCGAATTTTGTCCAAAACCTACTTTTGCGAACTAGTCCCTGGTTTTTCGCCCGATCGGAACCAAACCAGTCTAGGACAATTCTCTGGACTCTCTAGATCAATAATTATCAAAAAAAAGTTGAACTTTGGCATTTGGGTGGCTGTAACAGGGTCATTTAGAAAAGGGGCCTGGCAAAATACACTCAAAAGCCTATAAATCCCAAAGGAAAACTCAGAACTTGACCAAAATTGATGAGCATATGTGTCAGAACACGGTGAGGAAGCATGCAGAGTTTCATGGAGATCGGACCATAGGTGGTGCTATAACTGGCAAAAAGCCTTCATTCTTATTAGGGGTTCAAGCATGAAATGCTGAAACCCTATTGTAATTGTAAGGATTCGTAAAACGCATCGTGCAGGACAAACCGTAAGGCCTAGAGACTTGAAACCTGGCCAGATGGTAGGCCTCAATGTGGGGACAACCTATCAGAGTATGACCCCGATTGGCCCATAGGTGGCGCTACAGCAACCAAAAGTTCAAAATCGCTCATAACTCTTAGACCGTTTGTCCCAGGATCAAGTGTCTTATATCGTTGGAATCCTTGGCTCGAGGCGGACAAAATGGCTATCTCCGATTTGGATGTAGGCAGGGAAACATTTCTGCTATGTCGAATTTTGTCCAAAACCTACTTTTGCGAACTAGTCCCTGGTTTTTCGCCCGATCGGAACCAAACCAGTCTAGGACAATTCTCTGGACTCTCTAGATCAATAATTATCAAAAAAAAGTTGAACTTTGGCATTTGGGTGGCTGTAACAGGGTCATTTAGAAAAGGGGCCTGGCAAAATACACTCAAAAGCCTATAAATCCCAAAGGAAAACTCAGAACTTGACCAAAATTGATGAGCATATGTGTCAGAACACGGTGAGGAAGCATGCAGAGTTTCATGGAGATCGGACCATAGGTGGCGCTATAACTGGCAAAAAGCCTTCATTCTTATTAGGGGTTCAAGCATGAAATGCTGAAACCCTATTGTAATTGTAAGGATTCGTAAAACGCATCGTGCAGGACAAACCGTAAGGCCTAGAGACTTGAAACCTGGCCAGATGGTAGGCCTCAATTTGGGGACAACCTATCAGAGTATGACCCCGATTGGCCCATAGGTGGCGCTACAGCAACCAAAAGTTCAAAATCGCTCATAACTCTTTGGCCGTTTGTCCCAGGGTCAAGTGTCTTATACCGTTGGAATCCTTGGCTCAAGGCGGATAAAATGGCTATCTCCGATTTGGATGTAGGCAGGGAAAAATTTCTGCTATGTCGAATTTTGTCCAAAACCTACTTTTGCGAACTAGTCCCTGGTTTTTCGCCCGATCGGAACCAAACCAGTCCAGGACAATTCTCTGGACTCTCTAGATCAATAATTATCAAAAAAAGTTGAACTTTGGCATTTGGGTGGCTGTAACAGGGTCATTTAGAAAATGGGCGTGGCAAAATACACTCAAAAGCCTATAAATCCCAAAGGAAAACTCAGAACTTCACCAAAATTGATGAGCATATGTGTCAGAACACGGTGAGGAAGCATGCAGAGTTTCATGGAGATCGGACCATAGGTGGCGCTATAACTGGCAAAAAGCCTTCATTCTTATTAGGGGTTCAAGCATGAAATGCTGAAACCCTATTGTAATTGTAAGGATTCGTAAAACGCATCGTGCAGGACAAACCGTAAGGCCTAGAGACTTGAAACCTGGCCAGATGGTAGGCCTCAATTTGGGGACAACCTATCAGAGTATGACCCCGATTGGCCCATAGGTGGCGCTACAGCAACCAAAAGTTCAAAATCGCTCATAACTCTTTGGCCGTTTGTCCCAGGGTCAAGTGTCTTATACCGTTGGAATCCTTGGCTCAAGGCGGATAAAATGGCTATCTCCGATTTGGATGTAGGCAGGGAAAAATTTCTGCTATGTCGAATTTTGTCCAAAACCTACTTTTGCGAACTAGTCCCTGGTTTTTCGCCCGATCGGAACCAAACCAGTCCAGGACAATTCTCTGGACTCTCTAGATCAATAATTATCAAAAAAAGTTGAACTTTGGCATTTGGGTGGCTGTAACAGGGTCATTTAGAAAATGGGCGTGGCAAAATACACTCAAAAGCCTATAAATCCCAAAGGAAAACTCAGAACTTCACCAAAATTGATGAGCATATGTGTCAGAACACGGTGAGGAAGCATGCAGAGTTTCATGGAGATCGGACCATAGGTGGCGCTATAACTGGCAAAAAGCCTTCATTCTTATTAGGGGTTCAAGCATGAAATGCTGAAACCCTATTGTAATTGTAAGGATTCGTAAAACGCATCGTGCAGGACAAACCGTAAGGCCTAGAGACTTGAAACCTGGCCAGATGGTAGGCCTCAATTTGGGGACAACCTATCAGAGTATGACCCCGATTGGCCCATAGGTGGCGCTACAGCAACCAAAAGTTCAAAATCGCTCATAACTCTTAGGCCGTTTGTCCCAGGGTCAAGTGTCTTATATCGTTGGAATCCTTGGCTCAAGGCGGACAAAATGGCTATCTCCGATTTGCTCGTCCTTCAGGCGCCAATTTCAAGTAAATTGCATTTTTTTTAAAAACCTATTTTTGCAAACTTCTCCTAGGTTTTTGGCCCGATCGGAACCAAACCACTGCAAGAGTATTCTCTGGAGTCTGACAATCAATAATCATCCAAAAAATTCAAAATTTCAATTAACGGTCGATAAGGGGAACCAAAATATTTGATGGCACCAGGGCCACTTTTACTAAAACGGTTATAAATTGTGAACGGAAAGAGATTTTTTTTGCTAAACTTGGGATACATCTTCCTGAGCTCAACCTGAGATCACTTGAAAAAAAATCGCAACAATTGGCCACTTGGTGGCACTATAAAACGGTTATAACTTGTGAACGGAAAGAGATATTTTCGCAAAACTTGGGACACATGTTCATGAGCTCATTCTGAGGTCACGTGAAAAAAAATCATGACAATTTGCCTCTTGGTGGCACTATATAATGGTTATAACTTGTGAGCGGAAAGAGATATTTTATAGAGAGATATATTATAGTTGACATGAAAAAAACCGTGACAATTGGCCACTTGGTGGCGCTATAACAGTGAAAAAAATCATGAAAATAGCTATAAGCGCACCCAACTGTTAGTCTACTGAAAATTGGCACGCAGTGTCTTTGTCCAGGGTGCCATGATAGTCTATGAGAACATTGGTGTATCTCAAAAAACTCAGTATACGTCATTGGCACAATGCCTTGAAGGAGCCTTAGAAGTTTCAAGCCAGTGTTTTTTCACAGGAGTGACCTCCTAAGACTCCTGAATCCTTGCAGAGTCCAACAATACCAAACATGACAGGTTTCGCCTTATGGTTTTTGTAAGTGTCATTTAGAGCTTTAAAAAATTGTGTTTATCTTCAAAGCCGTTAGTCCGATCGAGACAACAACAAAAAAACACAGGAAATTTGAAAACATAGGTAAATAGCTAAACAATAACGCCAAAATGTTAAAATTATGATAGGAACTGACAAAAAAATGAATTAAATCCAATCAATTTCACCCATGGATCATTTTGATGCTCTCACATGTTTGAAACAAACAATGATGGATTGTCATGAAATTTGTTTTGAATTGGGACTGGCGAATCCCCGTCCATACTGTCAATGACCATTCGCAAAGACCCGCCCACTTTAGTTACTGTCTGACAAGCGACGCCACTCTCACACCACACCAAGTTCTCACGCAGTGAAAAATACATTGCGGATCAGAGAGGAGACTGTGCGCTGACAGACAAGTACTTTTGATATGAAACAAATGGCGCTTTTCCACTACAGCCAGCTCGGCTCGGCTCGACTTGACTCAGCTTTGTTTGGTTTTCCACTGTGTAAAAGTTGTACCTGTACCTGCTTCCAGGTACTTTTTTTCGTACCACCTCCGGCGAGGTTCTAAGTGAGCTGGGGCAAGCTGAGGCGATACTAAAATGTGACGTGAAAACACGGCAGACTGCTGATTGGTCAGAGAGAATCGTCACTATTCACTGCGTCATCATTGCACGCGCCAGACGGAGTATCCTGAATAAAAAACAGCAAAAACAAAAACATCCAGAAACAGCATACACTCGATTTCCTTCATTGTCCATTGTGTGTGGCAGCGGATGTATCTCGCGTAGAAGATTAAGTCACGGCAGTTTCCTGCAGCGTCGCTATGACGACCAGGTACTATTGTGGAGGTACTATCTGCAATGGAAAACGGAGCGAAAAGCGAGCCGAGTCGAGTCAAGTTGAGTTGAGCTGGTACTGGTAATGGAAAAGCGCCAAAAGTCTCACCTTTCAAATGTAGTCATTTTTTAGAGACATTTAAACAATAAATACCGTTTTGTGACTCTTTAATGTGTCTGACAGATCGCTGTAGACTCAAGGCTCAGTTAAAGCTGCTCGTGAACCGATCATCTCTTCCTTCTAGTTAATTTATAGCATTAAAATAAACATGAATGAACATAAAAGGAATGTTGTTTTAAAGTGCTAAGACGTCAGTACACTTTGTTTTTCAAATTTAAATCCTCGAAAGTTAATCTACTAACTCTCCTGACTGCTTTGTGGGACAAAATGGCGGATTATGATTAGTCAGATCACCTGTCAATCAAACTCCCTGCGAAGGGTCAATTGAGAATGCCCGTATGCACAATCCTGATCTAATCGACAACTTTGCAGTTGCACTTAGGAAAGCCTGGAAAATCCCGCTATAATGTAAGAGAGCATCTTTTTTATGTATTTGGACCTAGGCCTAACAATGTGTTATGGTGCGCTGTCACCAGTGTTTTTGTTTTTGTTTTTTTTTGGTGAGCGTAGGCTCCTCCTGATTTTGTTAGTCATCTCATCTCTTATATGCTGTGTATGATCATATCCTGCCCTATTGATGGTAGCCTACTCGCGGACATTGCGTCATCAATGTCATCAATTGCGTCATCAAGGGGCCCGCCTTGATAATCCTACTTAAGTGCCCGGTGTTGGCTCGTTACGCCACTGAATATAATTGTCTAAACTCCTTATCAAAATTACATATTTACAACAAATTTGCCACATATATATAGGCACACTTTGAGTACTACTAATAAAAGTGGTGGAGATCAGGCAAGACTGTAAGAAGACTCAGGCAAAAAGGTGCTATAACTGTAAAAACGCTTTAAAACCATATATTTCCTATGGCAAACTGCATGTATTGGCTGTAAATTGACTTTTTCATCTATGATGGCAGTTGTTAAATGCTTGCTAAATAAAACGTAATGTCTTTTGATGCTTGTGTGCTTAAAGGCCTTAAAGGCCTTAACTGCTTGAACCCCGATAAATGCTGCTTGCAGCTTTAATTAGGGGTTCAAGCACGAAGTGCTGAAACCCTATTGTAATTGTACTGATTTTTATTATTATTATTTTTCTTCTGCCGTAAAACGCATCGTGCAGCCCAAACCGTAAGTGCTAGAGACTTGAAACTTTGCCAGATGGTAGTACAAAAATCGAGGAGAGGTTATCAAAATATGACCCCGATTGGCCCATAGGTGGCGCTACAGTGCAAAAAACAAAAAAAAATCATATTTTTGCTTAAATCTCATTAACCGTTTGTCACAGACTCAAGTGTCTTATATCATTGGAATCCTTGGGTCAAGCCGAACAAAAAAGGCCTCAAGGATTTCATTTCCGGTATGCACATTTTCCGCCATTTTGAATTATGTCCAAAACCTACTTTTGCGAACTAGTCCCTGGTTTTGTGTCCGATCGGAACCAAACCAGTGCAGAAATGTTCTCTGGAGTCAGAATATCAATAATTATCGAAAAAAAGTTGAAATTTCGATTGACGGTCACTAAGGGGCGCCAAAATGTTTGAAGAAGGCGGTGCCTATTTTACTAAAATGGCTATAACTCCAGAAGTAAATGAGGTATCTTCACCAAACTCGGTAAACCTGTTTAAGAGGTCAATCTGAGGTCATAGTATAAAGATTGCGGCGATTGGCCACATGGTGGCGCTATAACATGAAAAAAACATAAATCAGGCTGTAACCACCTGACCGTTAGTCCGATTGACTTGAAAATTGGTATGCAGTGTCTTGGTCCAAGCTGTCATGTATATCTATGAGGACATTGGTGTATCTCAAAAAACATGGCCGCCATCGGCCAATGAAGTTTGAGCACCTATTAGACAAGGTTAACGGAGGCCGATCGGAACAAAACTCGGTGGGCATGTTCGACTCATGGCCCTAGAGGTCTGTAAGAATTTTGAAAGAAATCGGCCACTAGTTGGCGCTAACGAGTTTTATGGCTCTGTAATCACGTGGTGTTACACTTATCATCACAAAATGCATATCATTTGATAGACCTGCTCATGCTGAACAACTTTGCCTCTAGAACCATTGCTGTCAATCAAACAGTTTATTAATTATTCACGAATATGTTAAAAACCTACTTTTGCGAACTAGTCCCTGGTTTTTCGCCCGATCGGAACCAGACCAGTCTAGGACAATTCTCTGGACTCTCTAGATCAATAATTATCAAAAAAAAGTTAAAATTTTGCTTTTGGTTGGCTATAAGAGGATCATTTATAAAATAGGCGTGTCCAAATACACTCAAACGTCTATAAAGCCTAAATAAAAACTCAGAACTTCACAAAAATTGATGGGCATATGTGAAATAACATGCTAAAGAAGCATGGAAATTTTTATGGAGATCGGACCATAGGTGGCGCTATAACTGTTAAAAAGCTTTGAAAACCATATATTTCCTATGGTAAATTTCCTGTATTGGCTGTAAATGGACTTTTCCATCTATTATTTCAGTGGTTCAAAGCTTTCTAAATAAATCTTAATGTCTTAAATGCTTATGTGTTTAAAGGCCTTAAATGCTTGAACCCCGATAAATGCTGCTTGCAGCTTTAATTATTATTATTATTATTATTATTATTTTCCCCTAAAACGCATCGTGCAGACCAAACCGTAAGAGCTGGAACCTTGAAACTTGGCCAAATGGTAGTCCTCAATTTGGGGAGAACCTATCAAAGTATGACCCCGATTGGCCCATAGGTGGCGCTATAGCAACCAAAAGCGCGAAACTGCTCATAACTACTAGACCGTATGACGTAGACTCAAGTGTGTTATATCATTGGAAAGCTGGATGCCTGACGAACAAAACGTATATCTCCGATTTCATTTCCGCCATGATAGATTTTCCGCCATTTTGAATTTTGTCAAAAACATACTTTTGCGAACTAGTCCTAGGTTTTTCGCCCGATCGGAACCAAACCAGTGCAGAAATGTTCTCTAGAGTCTGTTTATCAAAAACTATCGAAAAAAAGTTGAAATTTCGACTCACGGACGGTAAGGGGCGCCAAAACGTACGTTGTGGGAGGGGCCTATTTTACTAAAATGGCTATAACTCCAGAAATAAATGAGGTATCTTCACCAAACTTGGTACACATGTGTAAGAGGTCAATCTGAGGTCACAGTAAAAAAACCGCGGCAATTGGCCACATGGTGGCGCTATAACATGAAAAAAACATAAAACAGGCTATAACCACCTGACCATTAGTCCGATTGACTTGAAAATTGGCATGCAGTGTCTTGGTCCAAGGTGCCATGTATGTGTATGAGGACATTGGCGTATCTCGAAAAACATGGCCGCCATCGGCCAATGAAGTTTGAGCACCTATTAGACAAGGTTAACGGAGGCCGATCGGAACGAAACTCGATGGGCATGTTCGACTCAAGGCCATAGAGGTCTGTAACAATTTTGAAAGAAATCGGCCACTAGTTGGCGCTAACGAGTTTTACAGCTCTGTAATCACGTGGTGTTACAAATATCCACACAATATGCATATCATTTGATAGATCTCCTCATCCTGAACAACTTTGCCTCAAGGACCATTGCTGTCAATCAAACCGTTCATTAAATATTCGCAAACATGTTAAAAACCTACTTTTGCGAACTAGTCCTAGGTTTTTCGCACGATTGGAACCAGACCAGTCTAGGACAATTCTCTGGACTCTCTAGATCAAAAACTATCAAAAAAAAGTTGAACTTTTGCATTTGGATGGCTGTAATAGGGTCATTTATAAAATGGGCGTAGCAAAATACACTAAAAAGCCTATAAATCCTAAATGAAAACTCAGAACCTCACAAAAATTGGTGAGCATATGTGACATAACATCATTAACAAGCATGCCAAATTTTATGGAGATCGGACTATAGGTGGCGCTATAACTGTTAAAAAGCTTTAAAACCATATATTTCCTATGGTACATTGCCTGTATTGGCTGTAAATGGTCTTTTCCATCTATTATGTCAGTGGTTACATGCTTGCTAAATAAAACCTGATAACTTTTGATGCTTTTGTGCTTAAAAACCCTTAAAGGCCTTAATAGCTTGAACCCCGATAAATGCTGCTTGCAGCTTTAATTTTATTTTAGATTCACTAAAGTAGATTTAGGGACATTCCATGCCCTGGCCAACAGTCTCAGCTGAGGGACCCCACCATCTTCAACAATCTGCCTATACTCCTCTATGGCTCTTTTCATCCTGTCCTGCCTCCACTGATTAAGTTTCTTTCTCTTATCCTTTCCCTGTTTCTGCCTCTGATTTCTGCGCTTCTACTGCATTTTTAAATTCAGAGCTATTTTTAATTTTAAGTCAACTACCTACCTTTTACACACACATACTTGTTTTTGCTACTGGGTGGGGACACATGACTACATGCAGCCTGGTGGGAACCACCCTTTCTGAGTGGTCTATAGACAAGGCAGAAACTGATCCACACTCCATTTACAACTGTTATAGCAGCTATCACTTGTAATCTTGAGGCTGAGCCCCAGAAGACTGACCTGAAATTTTACCAACTGCTGGGGACCGCGTCAGGTAGAAGGTCCTGGAGGGGACCTGTGACGTAATGTTTTCATATGCTAATTAATGACATCACTGTGTGTTTAAAAGGTTACCAATGGGGACCTCACCCCAAACTTCTTAAATTAACATCATACAGATCAACAGGTGCTCCCAGCTACCACTAAGGTTGCCAACCAGTCCGTACTAACCGGGATATCCCGTATTTTGGGCTTAATTTGTGTCCTGTATGTGCCCTCCCTTGACTGCTAACCAGTGACTGATAAAACTGCAGCAGTGCTGATCACTACACCTGTCATCATGCAGTCACAGCCACCCTCATGCAGTATACTTTATCAAAATCAGAATTGTTATCATAACTGTTTGAGGAAGGCTGTATAATCCACTGACAACTTCTCGCTCCCACTTCACTGTAAGCGATGTTTGCGCTAAGACCAATTCTGCCTGTATTCATTTTAGGAAATCAGTTTTGGCAAATACAAACAATGTGATTATTTTTCTTGAGTACAACATCCAGCCGTGCAAGAAAACATGCAATCTACGTTGGATGTGATTAATAAGGTAAGCCTTCTTTCACTAATGTTGTAAAATGGAGAAAGAGAGAAAGAAATAACATTTGAGTAGCATATTCTTTTCCTTGGACCTTAATCTTGAATATAAGCACAACTGTTCCATATTTTTCGTTTCTGCAGTAGGCAAACCTAGCTACCACTAATCACATCCGTATTGCAAATACATTCAAATCCAAATCAATTGCATTCAAATAAATTGTTCTTTGACAAAAGTAGTTCTGACTAAACTTTATTTGTCATTTCTCTTATTTGACAAACATTTTGACTTTGTGCAGCAGTTGAACAGTAGAAATATTGAACACATTTGACTAAAGTTCTTTTGTCTAAACCGACAATAAAGTTTTTGCAAAAACAAATTATTCCATTTTTTTTTAATTTTCAAAAATCATGTTGTGGTGTTAGTTAACTGTATTTCTTTAACCTAGTCAGAATAACCCAACTATAGTTTGACACATTAATTGTAATGCACAATGGATTTTTTTTCATTGTGCATTCCAATTAATGTGTCAAACTATAGTTGGGTTATTTTTGTTGGGTTATTTTTGTTGGGTTACATGATTTTTGAAAGCTGTCAAAAACAGAGTTATGTTTTTCAAATATACTCTTCAGGTTAAACTCAATTTTCCTTATAACAATTTTTTTTTTCAGGAGAAGAGAAGAGAAGAGAAGAGAAGAGAAGAGAAGAGAAGAGAAGAGAAGAGAAGAGAAGAGAAGAGAAGTCCAAATGCAAAAACTTTAAAGAGATCTCACTGTACAAATACAAGTGCAAAAACTTCTCGAACAAAAACAGCAAAAAATGATCTTTTAGCACCTAGTGCTTGACTTTCCTGAACAAGAAAAACTGACCTGAGACATGATTATTTTTTCTTTTCTCACATTCCCTCTTGAATGCTGTGATTCGGTTCTTGATATAGAACTTGACTGATTCCCAGGTTCTGTGTTTGAGTAATACCGGCGCTGACCTGATGCAGTCTTTACACTGCCTTTTCCCCGGTACCCTGCCAGATGTGATCCCCACTAACACAGAACGTTTAGGGAACGTTAGTTTATGGTTCTCTAAAGGTTAGTTCGAACCAAACCAAAAACTAACGTTTAGGGAACGTTAGTTTATGGTTCTCTAAAGGTTAGTTCGAACCAAACCAAAAACTAACGTTTAGGGAACGTTAGGGAACCAACCAACTAAAACGTTCTCCTCTAGTTGCACTGTACCTCCACACAACGTTCCCGTTTGGTTGTTTTTGGTTGTTTTTGCGTGCGTGCGGTTTTGAAATGTTTATTTAAACCAGCCCCATTTACAAGTAGCATATAAAAGGTTTGCAGTCACTTGATTTAGATTCACTCAAAAATGATTGGTCTTATGAAATCTAAGTAAGATAAACAGCATAGCAAGAGAATATATTTATTTTTAGGCTGATATCAATTTAGCTAAAAACAATACTTTTGTGCTTGATTTTGTTTTTTTAACTGTATTAGGTGAAAATACTTAAAACAAGAATCTATCAATAGAACAATCTTCACAACTAAGAAAATTCACTTCATTTTACATTTCACATAGTGGCTCAGATCAGTGTACAAATCCAACCGTTACACCCCCCACGCCAGTAGGGGGAAGTGCCTCTGCTTTCAGGTGACCGATTGAAGTCCTGTCCTGACTTCCGTGTTGTGCTATTTGCATACACCAAAGTTCTTCTGGATTTAAACAGTAAATACACATTTTAATAAACTCCATATCTAATGTTTAAGTGGAGGAAAGAGATAAAAAAAACCACTATACGCGGGTAGTACCACTGTATCGGAGAGAGCAACACACTCCTTGTTATTTAAAATTACCCCCTAAAATGCTGATTGGCCAGGTTGCCTGACGTCAAGGCGTGTGACGCAACACGGACGTTCCTGATTGGCTGGAAAAAAGGATAAGTCTACGTAGAACCCAGTACCATTCACTCAGGAAGTCTTGGAAAACAACCAACGACCCAGCTTTACATTCGCAGTTTCGCACGAAAAAGTAAGTGAAATACGTTACAGTTTCATGATGTTGTGGTTTTAATGCAAGGGTTTGGGGTTTAACCTTAAGCCCTTTCCCTCGTAGGGCTTTGTTATATTCCGGCACTGCGCATGCTCGTATGACTGTTCTGGGTGCTGTAGCTGTAATGGATATAACATTAGCTCCAACTAATGGCTGTAATTCACCATGTGTTCTATTAATACATCCATGGTATTATCTTCTGATACAGCCGATGTATGTATGTATGTATGTATGTATGTATGCTGTGCCTGTTACATGAATATAACGTCATTAGCGTTTCCCAAAACTGCCGGTGCTATCGGCTTAAGCTAAATAATGGAGCTAGGTAGCTAACGTTAAAGGGATGGTCCGGAGTAAAATCAACCTAGGGTCATTTGCACCATGACATCCAGCCAAACAGTTTGTAAGTACATCAGGAGTTTATTGCCTGACAGCGAATGCTACTGCTGATGTGGATGTTGACGCCACTTCTGGGTTCCAGACTGCGACCATTTTTTGAGAATGTGCAAGTTAATTTTATGTGGTCGCATTTGTGCGAGTGCACGGTCATGTAGCCTACTCAGTTAAATTCACGCATGAACTGTAATTGGTGAGTAATGTAGACGAACTGCTGCGTTTGTGACAGGGCATGTTTAACTGAGAGAGAGAGAGAGAGAGAGAGAGAGAGAGAGAGAGAGAGAGAGAGAGAGAGAGAGAGAGAGAGAGAAAGAGAGAGAAAGAGAGAGCTAGCTAGCCAGTCGCGCGCGCGCGGTCTCTCTCTCTCTCTTCGGAGCCAGGCGAAAGTAAACAAGACTTCACCGTCTCCATAGGCGCTGTCTTGCTCTCTCTCCCTCGCACATATTAATCAAAATAAATCGACACGGTGGTAAAAGTTCGGAAGACCAAAGTTTCATGTGGAGCATTCAGAGATTTATTTTTTCCTGAATTACCGCTGGGTGTGAAATGTGCTAAATAAGTTTCCTTATCTTCTCTGAAAAGCGTTCCGGACATTCAGCTGACATTAAACATCACTTTAATTAAACGAAAAAAAAAAAACTATCCAGAATAAATTGTTGCTAGTTTTGGCGAGTTACGATTTAAATGGACTTATATATATATATATATATATATATATATATATATATATATATATATATATATCTATCTATATATATATTTTTTTTATTTTTTTTTTTTATTTTATTGCGCTGTGCATATATATTGGGCTTTGTTTGAGTCTTTTTTTTTTCTTTTTTTTTTCTGCTGTGCACGTGTATTGCCGCATTGTATGTTTTGTGTCATCATGTTAACCTGCTTGCATTCTTACAAATAAGATATACTGGTTCTTTTAATTAATCAGCATTTCTATGGCTGCGGTGTCTCCCCATTAGGAAGTCTCTACAATGTGAAAATCTTGAGAAATCCTGTCACATGCAATGTTAACACTGTATGCATTTGTAGGTCATTTTAACAGGAACTCTTGGGATTCAATTTGTATACAATGAGTACAAGGACAGAGCGGCAGGCCTACACAAAGCGATGGAAGAGGGCACGACGAGAGCTGGCACGACTGGAACAGACTGAGCAAGAAGTGGCGTGTCTTCGCCAACATCAAGAACCACAGCTACAATTGCAAGAGGAGTGTGAAGAGGAGCCAGAGCTCATGACAATGCCAGCAAGTTCTGTCAGCAGCTCTGAGGAGGACAGCGGCAGTGTTGCTTCTGCAACTTGGCAGTATCTTTCAGACCTGGAAATGAGGGAGACGCCCATGGACACACCTATGGATGAGACCAGTGACTCCTGCAGCGAGGAACACAACCCACAAGGTTCACTCAGGAACTTCTTACAGCACTGGGCCTTAAAACACCAGATTCAACACTCTGCTCTTGATGATCTCCTTGTGGGACTGAAAGCCAATGGACATCCAGAGTTACCATCAACAGCCAGAACCCTTCTTTCAACCCCGAGAGATATCAGGTCCACCACAGTATCGGGAATGGAGTATGTCCACTTTGGTTTAAGGAGAACTCTGGAAGGACAACTCAACCAGTACCCAGGAGAGGCTCTGAAAAAAATAAACACACTGGAGTTGTCTCTCAACATTGATGGACTTCCGCTATTCAAAAGTAGCAAGTTCAGTCTGTGGCCCGTCTTGTGTGCCATCCATCTGACTCCAACTCATGTTTTTCCTGTAACTCTAACTTCTGGTCCTTCAAAACCTAAGGATTTGGATTTTCTCAATGCTGTGGTTGCAGAAGTGCAGGATCTGCTTGTAAATGGAATTCAAGGAAAGAAGGTTTTGATGCGCTGTGTTGTATGTGATGCTCCAGCCAAAGTAATGGTCAAAGCAATCAAACTGTGCACTGGATACAATGGATGTGACTAGGGATGGGACTTTTTCTCGACAAAACGACCGACATTCGACACATGCTCCACTCGACAAAAAAAATAGAGTGTCGACATGTCGAGGGGGCGGGGCTTGTGGGATTTCCAAATTGCATTTTTTTTTTTTTTGGCTTTTAATTTATTACATTTCCTATTCAAATACACATCATAAAGTGCCACTTTTCCCATAATGAAATAAAACATTTTAAATAAAACAATCCATTTTTTCTAAATGGGATCGCCACTTGACCGTTGACCCCACTTCTCCCGGAAAGACGCGCGCGCGCACTCGTAGACCAGAGCAAGATAGCGAAAGCAGTACGCCATCAAAGCGCTGTGTGCTCGGGTTTTGGAAGTCAATGTCACCAAAGAAGTGTGTTTTTGTATGCCAGGGCAAGACAACCCTGCACAGATTCCCAAAGAACCCAGCGTTAAGTGGACCAGTGGATGGAGTTTGTTTTTTCAGAGCATCATCGGAGCTGTGTAAGACTGTTTGTTCCCTGCATTTTGACGATGATTGTTTTATAAACAAAGCCCAGATCGACGGATTTGCAGATCGTCTAATGCGGATCGAGCAGTCACAATGATAAAGGTTCGCGATCGCATTCGGTGAGTAAACTGCTTAAAAAAAATGTCTCTGTGTGTTGTTAGCTCGGTTAGCACAGCTATAGCATACCGCCCACACGGCCCGCCTCCAGACGCTCGTTTTTTTGCGGAAAGACTCGGGACAGCCTATCTGTCTTTTATAAATATAATACAATAAAAGACTTTTTGGAGATATGAAGGATGCAATACTACTCTATAGGTACTCAAGATTAACAGGAGATTGAGTGAAAATGAGCATTTCACCCCCCCTTTAAAAAAAGAAAAAGAAAAGAAAGGCCGACAATCCGACAAAAAGTCGACACATGGGCCTCGACAGTCGATTTCCCAAATCCCGTGTCGTTCCCATCCCTAGATGTGACAAATGTACACAGAAAGGGCAATGGGTGGATGGCCGTGTAACATACCCTGAGGTTCAAAACACCTTGCGAACCAATGAGATGTTTAGAAGAGAGATGGCTGCTAAGGAAACAGAGGGGCTTACAGTTTCCCCGTTTCTGCAACTTCCCATTGATATGATCAAAATGTTTTCCATTGACTACATGCACCAAGCTTGTTTAGGTGTAATGAGGAAACTGCTGGTGGAATGGGTGAGGGGAAACAGGCAAGTCAGACTGTCAGCTGGACAAGTTCAAGAAGTCAGCAGAAGACTAGCTTGTTTGAAAAAATCTATTCCAAGTTGCTTTACCAGGAAGCCACGGAACTTGGAAGAAGTGGACCGATGGAAGGCTACAGAGCTGCGTCAGTTTGCCCTGTACACAGGAAAAATGGTGCTCAAGGACATTCTGTCAAACCCGCTGTATAAGCATTTCATGGCTTTCAGCGTGGCACTGAATATTTTGGTTTCACCCAATCTGGCACGCAAACATGCCGACTACAGCAGAAGTCTGATGGTGTATTTTGTGTCAAAGACAGCAGAGCTGTATGGCAGGCGCTTCATGGTGTATAATGTTCATGCCATGCTCCATTTAACAGATGAAGCAGAAACTTTTGGATGCCTGGATGCATGCAGTGCCTTTCGGTTTGAGAACTACTTAGGACAACTGAAACGTCTGGTCCGATCGGGAAGAAGACCACTAATTCAAGTGGCCAAAAGGCTCTCAGAGATTGAACAGTGTCAGAGCAGCACAGTTCCAGCACAAAGAAAGAAAATCTCAAGACCAAACAATGCATACATCTTGGAAGGTGACAAATGCTGTGAGGTCATTGAGGAGAGGAAGGACATGGTTTTGTGCAATGTGTTTGAGAAGCTGGAGCCTCTGTTCACAGATCCTTGTGATTCAAGAATCACTGGGTGCTTCAGGGCGAAAAAGAGAGACTGTTTTGTGAAGCTGGTGCCAGCATGTGAACTCACAAGACAGGCTATTATGATTGAGGAGCAACAGACCAACATTTTCTTGACAGTTCTGCATGATTTTTAGAAGACATGCAATCAACTTCAACCCCATATCGTTCTATAGTCCAATCATGAACCTATATCTATAATTATTCTGTTTTTCTAATAATATATTACTGTTAACTTAAATCAAAAACAATTTTTTCATTGTGTGTATTGTCTGGTGTGTATTTGCTGTGTACACTTTCAATTAATCTTAATGCAATCTATGTTACTCTATTTTCCATGCCAATAATGCTGTTGTCTCTTAACAGATGAAGAACTTCACGATTGTTGAGTTTTCAGACAGTGCTATGGAGGTTGTGCCATCTTCATGGGTGGACAGATCTACAGGGGTATGCAGTTGTGTATTTCTTTTTCTTCACAATTTATTTTGCCATTCTAAATGTTCTCATCACCACATTGTAAGAAATTATCTGAAATAAAGTAAATTTTTCCAAAAGGCCATCTTCTGCTACTGGACTGCGCATAATGTGAGGGCCCAAGTCAGCGCGTGCCATTTGCCCAACAAAAGCTGGGCCAAATATCCAGTCAAGAAAATCTGGTTGTGTACAGGTGACCTATTGATAAATAAATAAATAATAGTTTTCTCTGTATGGAAATACTGCTTTGTTCTGCTACTGGCTGACAAATGTTTTTCTCTTAACATAGATTCCTACGCCAAAGCCATGGAAAAATGTCAGCGGCTGATGGACACTTCCAGCATTGAGACGGAAGACGATGCAAGCGTCCACAAAAGGCAGTGTAGACGCCCAAGGAGGTTCAAGACGGATTCTTCAAGTGATGGTAAGACCTAAGTACAGACATTATTTACACAATTCAAATTTTCTTTTTGCAATCTGTACAAATTGTTTGGTCTTATTTCAGATGAATCTGTTCCACAAGCGAGAAAGCATTCCAGGACGGAGTGTGTGTCTGGAAGCCCTGTCTGTAAGTTAACATTTATGCATGCATTTAAGAAACCAGAGTCATATTTCCTACCATGGAACTACTGACATGTTCTGATGTGTTTCTCTTCTTGCCTTTTTTCAGGTCAGCAGATGTCACTGCCTCCACCACCTGCATGTACGTTGTTGTTGTTGTTGTGTTTTTGCCATGTGCAAGAAACCTACCATAAATGAACTGACCAATCATATCTTTTTTTTTTCTTTTTTTTTTTTCTCTTAGATGAGTCAACACCACACAGAAAACCAGCCAGTCAGCCAGAATTGGATGGGTCTGTTGTAATGCAAGCTCGGCCTGAAGGTGCAGTGGCTTTGAATTTTCCATTTCCAATTAAATACAATTTCATGACAAGGAACTTTAGAGTAACTTGAGAGACTTTTTTTTGTTGTTAACAGCAGAACTCATCACACAGAGGGAGGTGAGTCATCACACAGAGGGAGGTGGCTCAGCCATGGAGACTGAAATGAGAGGTAAGAAGACTCCCTTAAGTTGTTCACATGCAAGTATATAATGTATAACAACTGAAACTAACACCATTAATTTTTCCATAGCCGTGAGGACATCCATTACCCGCATGGCACAGCGGATGGACGCATTTGAGGAGAAGATGGAGCAGAAGATGGATGAGCTGCTCATGCTCTTAAGGAGCTCCCAGTCATCTCCCTCTGCTCCAGTCGATGAACTGTTGCTGATGCCTTGCTCAACAGTCACAGAGCTGGAGGAGTTCGACAGGAGTCTCGGTCAACAGGAGAGGAGGGACAAAATGGTAATTAAGTGGCCATAGTCCTGCCCTATCCTGCCTTAAGATTACACTATATAATTGCATAATTTCAAATATCATTATAACTGAACTGACGGCTCTTACAAAATGAGATTGTACAAGCTCTCTACTTTGTTCTACATGTATAATTTGTATTTCTATATGTTTTACAGCAACTTTTCCTGACCACCCTTGGAGGTTCGACCGGAGGTACTGCCATCCGTCGCATGCTACGGCGAGTGGCAACCAACGACGTGCTAAAACATTATAGTCTGCGGGGCCTTCCAGGACTTGACAATCTGCAGGGTTATAACAGGCATGTGTTATTTCATTAACATCAGTATTTTGCTTAGCTTGGTTTTAATTTGACTTGTAACTTTGCTTCATTTTGACTTCTACTCTAGCGGCCTCCCAGAAAAACTTCCCTGCGCTGACTGCAGCAGACGTGGAGGACTTGATTGGGCAAGTGCTGAAGTTTGCCCCACACAGACGGTAAATTGAAATTCGTCTATGTGATGTTCATAATAATCAAAGGAATGGGAAAACTATCAATAATTGTGATCATAAAAAAAAAAAACACAGGGTTGTTAGTAAGGCAATTTGTCTTGCTTTTGTCTATGTCTTCATTTTTAGTATGACATATCAAACGTTTGTTTTGTTTCTTTCTTTTTAGGCCAGCTGAGAAGGGATTATAGAGCCTTCAAAACGATGGAGCTCTGCATGTTTTTTATTTTATTTTTATGTTATGTATTTTTATTAAAGCAATTGTATTTTTGCCACTTTGGCCATTCACCTAAACATTACATACTTTATCATTCCAAAATGCATCTTGCACTACATTTGCACTATTACTTTGCACTCTTCATCCCACTCCATTTGTACTTGTACTGATATTATGTCTTATTTGTATAGTTGTATACTAAAACTATATAAAATTGATTCTGATTCTTGTATTATATTTTTAGGCCTTTTATTGTTAATTTTATATTGTATATTAAAGTATTATATTTAAATCCCATCAAGTTTGCTTATTCATTCCTGCTAATATATAATAATTCAATGTTGCTCATGCACAGACATTTTTTTTAAAGGTTAGAGGAATGTAAAAAAAGAACATTGGGGGAACGTTACCTAAAGGTTGCAACGTTATGAGAACGTTAGGGGAACGTTCCCTAAAGGTTGCAACGTTATGAGAATGTTAGGGGAACGTTCCCTAAAGGTTGCAACGTTATGAGAACGTTAGGGGAACGTTCCCTAAAGGTTGCAATGTAACTAAAAACTAACGTTCCCTGAACGTTAAGAAAACTTTCCATGGGAACCAAACCCTAACCTTAAGGGAACGTTCCCGCAACCAAAAACTAACGTTCTGAGAACGTTCTGGGAACCATAAATTGTTAGCTGGGTATGCAGTCCAATAATTTGTTCTCGACTGCCTTCACCTCCTCTTCTGTCCACTTACTTTTTGGGCATCTTGACACACCTAAAAATGACAGTAATTTTACCTCAACTTTCAAGAGACAGTGTTTCACCTTACCTTAAAAGGCTGAGTGTAGAGTAAACAACAGAGGTAATGTACACTAGAACATCTGCATTCAATACCAAGTAGAGGAGTACCAGACATTACTCTTGAGACCTATGAGATTTTACTTTCTGTACAATGTAGCTCCTAGCTAGGTCACCAAGACATAGGTTAATAACAAGAAAATTGTACATTTAACTAGATTAACAGGAGCACTTTAAAACAATCTCCATCACAGATTTTTGAAAATGTGTAATGTAGCTGTATGTATCTCGACTAATCGAGCCACGAACGCCGTCGATAGGATAGCTGGTCGATAGGAGTTACGTTTGTGAAATCTAACGTAGCACGGCGTTCGTGGCTCGATTAGTCGAGACTGTTTTCCAAGATGGATCCTGGATGTAAACGCGTAATGTACTGTCTTTATAAAGTATCTTCTTATTAAACTGTCTGTACACTTACAAAGTTTTTTACTTAATTTTTTAATTAAGCCTTGTGCAACATAAAGGACATATATTTAACGTTATGTCCATCTGACTAAATTTGAGCTAAAAACATAAAGGCCGCAAACAGTTTAATTGGTATGAAACCGAATGTCTAATGAATGTCAAACATCAAACTAACTTTACCGCGGTACATTGCTGCCTAAAACTATTATTTTACCGAATAATCATGCAAATCCGAACGTAAATTACCACACAAACCAACACGCTTGTTAGTTATAACCTTGGCCCGGCTAATTGCCTAATGACACCTTAATTAGAAGCAGTACTTTACTCTGTTTAATGATCTACCTCATCATAGTACGGCTATAAACAGAATTCAAATTTACCATGATATTCATTTTTCTATTACAGTTCTTACCTTAATTTGCCCATGATGCGTCCGTAGATGTTATCCGCGTCGTCATCGTCTCAAAATGGCTGGTAATTGATGCAGACGGGAGGGGGAGGGGTGGTCGCGATGGGGACTCGCTATGTCCGGTGAACACACACTTCTTTTTTTTCTTTTTTTATTAAACATTTACTTACATAATACAAGAGGGAGAAATCATAAACCAGAGAAGAAAGCCAGAGGTTCAGGGACTGATAAATATTACATCACATTTGAATTCAGAAAAAGAAAAAAAAAACTACAAGAAAATAAACCAAATTAAATTACAAAATGAGGAAGTATCAATTCAAAAATAAATCAATAAATATTCTCACCACAAAACATAAAATAATAATAATAAAAATAATAAAATATTTACACAAAAACGCCAAAAAAATGAGCAAACATTCAAAGTTTTAGTCGCCTTTTTGTTACAAGAGGTAGATAAGGATTTTATATAAATCTTAACATCTTCTTGAAAGTGAGAAAAGTTTGGAGTTACTTTCATAGTTTTACACTTGTGGATAAAAAATTTTGCAAGCAAAATAATTAAGTTGCAAAGAAAAAATATATTGCTATATATTTTAAAAATATACTCATATTGCTTCTCAAAAATGAAAAACCCAAATAAAACATCCTTGAAATAAATCTCAAAGTCTTTATATATATAGTTCACGATGAACTGGCATATGTCTTGCCAAAGTTTTCTTGTATGATCACAATGCCAAAAAAGATGTAATATAGTCTCTGGTTGTGAATCACAAAAAGTACAATTTGCATCTATACTTAATTTAAATTTTGACACCATGAACGTTTTGACAGGATAATATCGATGAATAAGCTTAAAAGAAATCTCTTTGATCTTATTTACCAATAGGTACTTGTTAGGGAGAGTCCAAACCTTCTTCCATGAAATATTTTCCACTAATGCATTCCATTTTGTAACAACATGAGAAGTGGAAACAGAATCATTGAGAAAAAGAAGACGGATACCTCTATTATTTTTTAATGTAGATTTAAAACATATCCTGCCTACATACGTGTCAGCTGGGTCTGGGAGAGGAATTTCAGAACTTGTCAAAAAACTATTATGGCCCTTAAATAGCATAATAACACCATTAGGGATAGCACCAAATACAGTGGCAAACTGTTTTGGAGTAACAGGAATATTATAGTGAGGGAGAAATTCTTGATAATTAAATAAGTAACCATCCTGATTAAATAATTGGCTAACCCGATTGATCCCATTCTTAAACCAGTTTTCGAAAAACAAAGACTTATGTTTATAACAAATATTCTTATTATTCCAAATGAAGAAATTGGTTGGAGAAAAATTGTGTTTGAAAATCATAGACCACGCTAATAGTGCTTGTTTGTGAAAATTAGAGAGAGCAACAGGGATCTTCTCAATACACATCAATAAAAAACTCAAACCTCCCAACTGAGAAAAGACATATTCTGGTATAATATTCCAAATACTGAATGGATTTCTCAAGTAATTCCTCAACCAGTTGATTTTAAAAGTATTATTTAACGTTGCAAAATCAACAAAATTGAGACCACCGTTACTGAAACTGTTGGATAAAACTGATTTTTTTATATAATGCGTCTTATTTTTCCATACAAAATTACATAGTAGTTGATCAATCTTTTTACATATTACTCTATCAAGGTCTAATGATATGGCTGCATATGTCAGACGTGAGATGCCTTCTGCCTTGGAGAGAAGAATCCTTCCTTTCAAAGATAAATCTCTCTGAAGCCACTGATTAAATCTTTTTTTAGCTTTCTCTATGATGGGCAAAAAGTTTAAGTTACATCTAAGTTTTGAGTTTTTGGAGATTACTATTCCAAGGTAAGTTATTGTCTCTTTGACTTGGATATTACATATACTGTTAACAGATAATTCTTTGATTGGCATTAATTCACATTTGAGCACATTAAGATGAAGCCCAGAAGCATCAGAGAATGTTTTAATAGTATCAAGGGCCAAGGGAATCTGGTCTGAATTTTTTAGGAAAAGGGTAGTATCATCAGCCAATTGACTGATGATGATCTCCTTTCCCATAATACCGACTCCTTGTAAGGCACTATTTTTAATGTAATTAGCTAATAATTGAGTAGTCAATATAAACAAATATGGCGAAATGGGGCAACCCTGACGTATTCCCCGCTGCAATTCGAATCTTGGAGAGGTACCGTGTTTAAGCTTAATAGAAGAATTCCCATTGACATATAAAGTTTTAACTGCTCTAATGAATAGGTTCCCAAAACCAAATTTTTCTAAAGTTTTGAATATAAAACCATGTTCAATAGAATCGAAGGCTTTATAAAAGTCCAGAAAAAGCATATAACTATCATCCTTCACTAACTCTGAATAGTCTAACAGGTCAAGAACCAGCCGGATATTGTTTGAAATGTGTCTGTTTTTTAGAAAGCCTGATTGCGTTTCATCTATAATGTCCTCTAAAATAGTTTTTAAACGTTTTGCAAAAATTGTAGCAATGATTTTATAATCACAATTTAAAAGACTAATTGGATGCCAATTATCAATTAATAACAAGTCTTTTTTGGGCTTGGGGATAAGAGTTATTAAACTTTGTGTTAAGGTAGAGGGAAGAGATCCCACACTAATACTTTCATAAATTACTTCTAATAAAAAAGGGGCCAAATCTTTTGCAAATCTTTGATAAAATTCTGAAGTGAGGCCATCTACACCTGGCGATTTATTAACCTTTAAGTTTTTGATAGATTCGAGGACCTCAACTAGTGTAATGGGGCGATCACAAAAATCTTTATCGGGAGCACTAATACAATTTACGTTACCTACCGAGGCCATAAAGGATACAGTGCTGTCATAACAAAAACGGCTGCTATAAAGATTCTTATAGAAATCAGAACAATATTTAGCAATTTCTTTTGGGTTTTCAGAAAGACAGTTACCAATTTTGAGCTGATGAATGTTGTTTTTAGTAAGAGACTTTTCCAATCTAAAAAAGTAAGCTGAATTTTGTTCTCCTCCTTCAAGCCAGCGTCTTCTGGACCTTACAAAAGCACCTTCAGCTTTAAATTTATAGAGTTCGTCCAATTTGTGCTGATACTCACAGAGAGTATTATTTTCCTCGACAGATAAGCTATCAGGACATCTAGATGACAAATATGTAATGGTGGAATGAACACACACTTCTGGAGATTTCCATCAGGCAGCTACTGACGCTCTGTCGTCGGTGCTCTTTTGTTTACACCCTTACATTGGCAAGTTGATTATGTTCAGGGATTAGTAGCATTTCAAATATATGTATTTAAAATACAAAATGCTATTTTGTTTTTAAATAACTTATTTTAATTTAAATACATTTACATTTAAACTTACTATTTTTGTATTGTCAAACTAAAAAACATTAAATGTATTTAAATACAAATTACATTTTTCTAAAGATACTTAAAAGCTACAAATTACAAGTTGAAGCATATTTAAAATACATGTAAATACCAAGATTAAATATATTTACATGCAAAAGCATTTAAAAACAAAATAGTAATTTGCATTTCAAATAAATGTATTTGAAATACTGCCCATCTCTGATTATGTTTTACGCCTGATCCAAAACAAGGCAATGAGATCTGTGATCTTTTGCATACATTCCTTTTTCAAAATTGGAAAAAAAAGTTGGATTTTATTTTTATTCAAATTTGTATTTTTAAATGCTATGCTGAATACCAAAATTTAAATAGATTTAAATCAATTTAAACTATACATTTTATGGACACAAAATATTGTTTTTATATTTAATGACATGGGCCCTGCAGAACACCTTTAACACAATGGCCCGGTTTCACAGACAGGGCTTAGACTAAGCCAGGATTAGACCATAGACCAATTAGGACATTTAAGTAATTTTTATAAACATGCTTAGAAAAAAACATTACAGATGTGCATCTTAAAACTAAAAAGGCACTGATATATTTTTAAGATCAGTCAGTGCAAGTTTATTTCAGTGGAAACAGCTCAGACTTACATTTTAGTCTAGGACTAGTCTTAAGCCCTGTCTGTGAAACCAGGGGTATGACTGTACCCTCCTGCTCCTGTAAAACAGTCGGATACACAAGCCAAATACTGTCACTATACTGAACCCAACATCCCCTGCAGCCATGTGGACGTCTCTTAAAAGCACTTAATGTGAAAATGCTTAGGCCCGGTTTCACAGACGTTACTGAGCTTAAGCCAGGACTAGGCCTTAGTTAAATTAGATATTTAGGCAACTTTTACAAGAATGAAACATTACTGGTATCTTGATATTAGTTCCAAACTTGTATGAATTTATTTGTTCTGCCGAACACAAGGGAAGATAATTTGAAGAAAGTTTGTAAGCAGGCTGTTTGGGTCACCACTTCTGTATTAGAAAAAAAAAAAAGGCCTACTATTTGCAGGTCTTCAAATTTGGAAATTAAAACCCCAGATGAATACTACCACAACATATCACACCGTGTCATTATTTATTTATCAAAAATAAAACCAAAAGACGTGTGACAAAGTTAGGACACTGTTAACATAGGAATTAACGGATGACCAGGAAGTGAGCACCACTATAAAAGCAGATGTTCAGGCAGTTTGAGTGTCTGGAGCCTTCAGGTGTGTGCAACACAATGAAATAAATGTCCAGTGTCCCAGAAAAGGGTACTTTTTACATACTTATGCAACGGGATCTTTTCAGTTTTTTATTTCTAATAAATTTGCAAAGTTGTTACAAACCTGTTTTGTGCTTTGTCATTATGGTGTTTGAGACGTAGATTGATATGGAAAAAAAAAGTAAAGCAGTTTAACATAAGGCTGCAACAAAACAAAATGTGGAAAAAAAATGAAGGGGTATGAATAATTTCGCAAGGCACTGTATATTAGAATAGAGTTGATCTCATTCATTTCCGCTGGCCAAAAAATATTTTGACTGTTTTAAACAATTCAAATTAAAGTAACTTTATGAAGTTTTATGATAAGGTGTTTTTAGTGTAAAAATGAATAGGCCTATATATTGCAGTGTGAATATACTGTAATTGTCTGACTCTGCGTATCACAAAGTGTTTTAAAAAGGAAATGTGCAAATCTTACCATTTTCAAAGACGTGGAGATGCCTTCACACATCAATAGCACTTCTATGCAGCTGTGGTTGTACAGTAAGCTATTATCATTGGTCCTTGTATTCATTGATACCGGACAATGGACCATTTGACCACCGAATCTAGCAGTATCCACCTTAATATCGAAATAAGTGTGGAATATTGACCATTGTTCTCACTAAAAAGTATGTTCTCATAACATAAGATGTGCAGTTTAGAATAAAGATGAATTATTGTGCATCTACAACACTCCTTGCTGTCATTAAAAGAGGAAAAGTGATCAAGCTCATCCACTACAGTATGTATAGGCTATGTCTAAATTCATAGAATTTTGATTTAATTAAAAAAATTCATAGATTTTTTTATTTAATGTAAATATGTATATTGACATGAAAACAGTTGCTTACAAATTGTTTCATTACTTTTCTCACTTCTGGAAAAGTCTACATGCATTACAACAATATAATTATATTGTTATATCTAACAATATAATTTATACTATTTTTTAATTATTAAATAATATTGTTTAAGGGAAATTAGCTGGTCTTTTATTAATCGTTAAAAATAAAACCACATTTTTAATTTGTGGTTTAAAAAAGGAATGAATGCAAACGTATACAGACCCATTGATTATGTCAGAGATCACAGAAGATAAAGATCACAGAAGAAACACCTAAGATATTGCATTTGGATATGTTTAAACATGTCAGAGCATATAAAAAAAACAAAAAAAAAAACACACACAGTTGTTCAAATGTTGACCACAGGGGGCGCTCTCTCAAAACACACTTTACACACAGACACAATTTTTGTCCGATAAACCGACCCCGTAAGGACCAATTGGCATTTCGAGGGAAACACTGCCACCTATGTTAAAATGGCCATTTCTATCGTTTTCAATGGGTGTGCCTGTGGGGACCTAGAATCAGGTCCCCACCGCTCATGAGGTCCCCACGGGTTTGGTGTGCAAACAGGTCCAAGTCCCAACCGGGATATAAAAACAAGTACACACATGACACACACACACACACACACAGAGAGAGAGAGAGAGAGAGACACACACACACACACACGCACACACACACACACACACACACACACACACACACACACACGTACGTAGGCATGCACACGCACACATACACACAAAAAAAGAGCCTTCAAACCGCCCTCCAAGAATAAAAAATTCTCATGACTGTAAAAATCTGCATTAACAGTATTGTAATATTACATTACAAGACAAAAACCATGTAAATAACCATGTTTGTCCCACAAACCATGCCCCACCACACATTTTTGACTCATTTTGACCACATTAGGCTGATCATGCTGTCCCGGATTTGGAAACCACATTTCCTAATGTGGGGCACTAGGAAATCCGATAAAAATATTAAATATATAGTTTATACACACACAGTTAGACTATTTTTTGATGGACAAACATTTCATAAGCATAGGCTAAAAAGTAGCAGGATTGCTTTGTTTAAAATGTATTTAAATCCTTAATATCAAATTTGTTAAAACTCTATGTCACTGGCCTTTGGATGGTCTTCACACACAAGGTGCCTCATGTTTGCTCAAATATGATTGGACATTTGATAGGTCATGTGATTTTGATCTCATGACACCACAGCTTTGTCTAACCCATAGTTTCACTGTCATTCATGTATTTTTGGGGGACCTACAAACACTAGACCTTAGGTGTCCCACATTAGGGCAATTCACCCTACCATAAACAAAACATCATACTACTGTATGACACATTACCTGAATTGATTCTGACATCATACATTTTCTGGTTTTCATAATTCTGGGAATTTTAAGCGAAGAGGCACACCATCAGAAGGCTCTGGGAACAATACCATCCTCTGTCGTCTTTCGTCAGTTGCCTTCAACAAAACAATTATTATATTTGACAGCTTTAAGAATTAAAGTTTAAGACTGAATTACAAAGTTTAAGGAAACAGTTACCTTTAGGCATCTTTCTTCCAGGGCCTGTAAATGTTGCTGTCTCATCTCCTAATGTAGGAAATTTAGTTGATAATGCGAATTTAAATTTTAAATTCTTTTAAACTCGCACATAGCCCTACGTTCCTCAATGGTCTAAAAATAAAAATCAATTTAGTTTAGAAAGGAGTACTTCATTTTTAAAGTAAATAACTCATGTTTATCCAAAATTAGCTTGTCAACTGCTTATTAATCATAAATAAACTTAATTTAGTTACCTCAGTGATGCATGCATGTTGTCTTGTTTCTTCAATTTGTTCTGAAGATGCAATGTCATCAGATTTCAATTCCTAAAGAAACATTGCCAATATTGGACCGTTCATAGGAGCAAATCACATGTTAGAGACTAAAGTACCAACACAACTTGCTTGACGTACATGATATACTTCAGCCTAAGGTATGATAATATCAGTCTACTTTTACCAATGGCTACCTTCAGCTCCGTAACAGAGGCAACTTGAACTTTTTGGAGTTTCTTGCATCTGTCTGCCCTGGCCAACTCAAAGCCTACCAAATTTAGGCTTACTTGTGGGTAACTCTGGCAAATGTATTGATTAAACTCAGATAGACTCCAATTTAGATTAACTTTGGAGAACTGATTTTGCTGTGTTTCATGAAGCGGCCTCCCTATTGAAAAAAGAACATTTATGAAAAAGACTGCACTTCCAGAGGCTAAACCACCCACTAGCCAACCCTCTTGAATTCATAAATACTGGCAGTTTAGGAGAATGTCTGAGGCAACATTAAATTGGTCATTTAAAAGTCACATTATTAAAAGTAATTTAAAAGCTACAGCTCAAATATTATACATAAATACATAAAGGTAAACAGATCGCTCCAGACTGCTACAAAACCATACAACAAGCAAGTAGTAATTATTAAAGTTACCTAATCCATTTTGTGATTGTTGAGCACGTTCACTGGCTGAAGGTAGTCTGGAGATGTCAGGTGCTGGAAGCAGAAAAATACTTGCATGCCATGTCGGCCTCACCCTTCTTCCAGCGGGCTGACCTACACAACATAAAAAGTAACCACAAACAAATATTTCATTACACCATCATGAATAATTGTAAAGCACACAACCATACAATATCGTGAATTCAAAATTAAACTTAAGTAGCAACCAGACCGCCCCCACCCTGGACATGCAAGTTATCTGGACATATCATAAACTGCAAAACTTCTGTCATCTCTCATCTCATTCAATAACATATGCACCTGTCATCATCAACCTTGAATCTGCAAATGTAACGGAGGCCTGCTAGTAGTCGCTGTGCGAATAAACCTCACTCCTCTGATGAGCTCTCTAATTGAATTGAAGAGATTTATCACATCCTTTATTAAAATGGTTAATTATAAAAAACATTGCTATTTGAATGCAAAGAGATTGACACACGCAAACATTAAATAATAAGTTTTATTCATATAGAGCCTTTCCAGGGCTCAAGGACACTTTACAATGAACAGTAAAAGTACAGTAAAGGAGAGTTATGTGTACAGGGCATACAGCAGAATACAATCAGACACAACGAAATGTAATACAACTTAAGAATGGTAATATATTTAGAAAAGGGGTGGGGCAGGTTACAAAGATAGGGTAGGCCTATATAAATAGATATAAACGCGATAGATACAAACCCGACATCGGCCTCCCGTAAATTTATTGCACTTAACACGTTAATATGTGAATATTAAAAAATAATAATAATAAAAAAAAATTAAAAAAATAAATAAAAAAAATTAGAGGGTATGCATTGATGTCAAAAGATATGGATGGTAGAGAAGACTACACTTATTAAAGATAATACAAATACATTTTTTTTTTTTTTTTTAAGTAGTTATTGCTTGAAACAAACTATATATAAACTAAACAAGAACAATTTAAAGCAAAAGTCTTAGAAAAACAGAACACAAAAAAGTGGGGAAAAAATGAAGAAAAAGGGATGAGTAGCTGACTAATCTGATGAGGTCTCAATTGATTGGATTTGCAGGACCCGTTTAAGCAAAACTTTCATTGGCAGTTTGCCGATGAGCTCATCTGGATTACCACAGAAGATGGTGGCTGGAATAATATAGACCACCGACTCACTGAAGTGGCAGGTGTCATTGACCTCAGAGACGCCAATCATTTCTTCCTCCGTTTCCTGGACCCTCAGCGATCTGTGGAAAACAAACCAGTACGGGAGGTTTCAGTGTATCAGAACTGGAACACTTCATCACTGCAAGTATTTCTTTTTGTACAATTTTGCTTTTCTGGCTATTAAATTCTTGTTTATTGACCTGCTGTATTAAAAAAACACACTTGCAACTCTAACCTATTATCAGATTACAGTCGTGCCGATATTCTGAACAATTATGCTTTTGTTCATGTGATATTTATTAATTTAAATGTAGGTTTACAACTCCAAAATGCATGTTTTACTCTGTTTCAGTGTGTACTATGGCAGAAGTCATGTTGTGCGTTATGTATCTTCACAGAAGTGTACGCTGAGGAGTGATATTTTCCTTGCCCGTTGTTTATGATGCAGGGATGAGGGTGTGTAAGAATCATCTCATCTCCTCATAGAGGTCATTCAACACCTCATCCTCCACAACGACACATTAAAATCCTTTCCTCCACACTTCAGATGCATATCCAGAATGGGACATTAGTGTGTGTCATACTCACGCCACACGACTGGAAAAATAAAATTCATGGGTGCGTATAATACAGTTCTGTTTCTCAGTTATGTTCCTGGAGCTCCTCAAAATTGCACATTAGAATATTTATTTTATTCATCCAATTAGTTAATTACATGATTTGTTTTCCAAATAAGGGAAACATCCAAAATATGCAGTGCTGAGGTTTCCTGAACATGTGTTTAAATCACAATGCCATAGTGATGGACAGATAAAGACCGTCAGATGGAAAGATAGATAGTAAATCTGGGGGAGAAAAAGAGTATGGCGTCACCAGTCTTACTCAACGTTTATGTCCTGTTAATTTGTATGTCGACATTTTCTTATAACTTTGAATCACCCAGTAGATACACAAACTATTTCAAAGTAAATATAATACAATGTTGTAATGTATTAAGTATTTTTATGATACTATTCAGCTCACAAATACAAAATCAGCAATATAATTGAATTTGGCACAGGTATTGCAGAACACTGTCATTATCACATTATCACTGTTCATTTTTCTAAATTTTCTGTTTTATGAAATTTGGAACTGGATGATGAGGAGGTAATGATGTCAAGTTAGTAAATTATATTAGGTTAAAAGCTTAAAGAATTAGTTTAACACTGCAAAATGTATTAGATGGATAGAACATTTACTCACTTCCATGATCTTCCCCTGGAGGCTGAGGTGTCCTCCCTTTGAGAATATGTCCTCTTCTTCGCCACTCATCATTGGAGAAGACGGACACAGGGCATGTTTTGCATTATTCTCTGCCTCCTCGGTGATGTCTTGTGGAACCGTTTTAAATTTGAGGGTTCCAGAGCCAACAAACAAATATGTCTGTCCATATGTTTTGGACAGTGTATTTCTGCAAAACATAGCTAACCCCCTCCTCAAACTCCAGGGTAAACCCATCTTTTTTATTAAAGAATGAATTTACTCCATCGCTAAGTGCACTTGAACTTTCTGTCTTAATTTTTGCAATTGCAATTTTTCTTCCCTTTGTGTAGCTAAGGGCTCGCTGGTTCGTCCGTGTTGCAATGCACTTGCAATGCAAAAATGCTGGCAGAGAAGTTGGAGTTTGCATGCTGAAGAGAAAAGGCAGAGAAAGGTACATGTAAAAACTCTGGCAATTTAATTTAAATTTAATTCAATTTAATTTAATTTGAAATAAGTGGAAAAATTACTTCAGAAAATAGCTTTTTCAGTCAGAACCCCTTCTCTGAGACCAAATCCTGTCAGAATATGGCGTCTCTGAGGTCAATGACACCTGCCACTTCAGTGAGTCGGTGGTCTATATTATTCCAGCCACATCTTCTCTGGTAATCCAGATGAGCTCATCGGCAAACTGCCAATGAAAGTTGTGCTTAAGCACATAAACAGACGGGTCCTGCAAATCCAATCAATTGAGACCTCATCAGATTAGTCAGCTACTGTTGTACTGACTCACGCAAAAAGAAGGAAGAGGTATTTTTTGCTGGGCGAGAAAAACGACTGGCTTATTTGTAGGCTTACACTCGTAGATGGAGCCTGACAATCCACGGAATTCCAGAGAAAGAAAAAAAAAGAATGTCCGCCAGGAAGTTATCAACGTGTGTCACTGCCTTCTACCACAATTTAAGGATGAATTCCCAGATGTAGCTGATGTGGCACATTGACTATGTCTGTGTTAATTCAAATAACAAAGGCCGAAGAATCATCTTCCAATTTACCTCGTTTTTACCGAGATGCTGTCTGGCGTGCCGCTAATGATGCTGACTTTCTGACCGAGAATCGCCTTAAAATCACAGGAGACCTGTCACCGGCTGATAGAGCGATGAGGATTCAGGTATGGCCCGCAATTGAAAAAGCCTGAAAAGAGAACAAAAGGGCTTATTTAGTCGGTGGATGTGCGTTTGTAGATGGTACTGAAATATTTCCTTCTGTCTGAATTTTAGTGGATTTGATTTCCACTTTAATGGATGCTTTTCTGACTTGATCTTGGGATTGCGTCATTTCCCGGACTTCTTTCAGCCTTATAGACCTTATGCGCCAGAGAAACAAGCGAGTAGCCATCTTTAGAATACTGTCCTTGAACTTACGTTTTTGCGGTCGCTCTGTATATCTCTATGGCATTGCTGTCCAGGAGTAATTCGCTTTTGAAGTGGATATACTTAATGTAAAGTTAACGAAGGTTATCATGAGGACTGTAATGTTTAAAGCAGATGTCTTAGCAAATGTCAGTAGACCGGGAAGATTTTAAAACGAGCCGTTCATTCATAAATATGCAAGATCGCTGTGAAAATACAGACCGGAAGACAAAAGACAAGGGGCGGGGCTACATGAGGTCTATGCAAAAATTTATTTTTCCTCTTTTTGACGGTACGTCCAAATGTTTCATTTATGGTTTCATTAAGGTTTTTTTCTTCTTCTGGGCTTATACAACCTTTTTTTTTTAAGACAATTTTTTTATTTTTTTTACTAAGGCTCTACATTCTGTGTAAGCAATGTGAATCTTTTCATCTCTAAATATATTTTTTTTTAAGGAAGTTTAATTTTGTTCTATAATAGTACATTTTGATCCTCTTGTTATTCTGAGGTATTGTTGTTCTCATCCCTTACTAAGTTTGTTCTGACCAGTTAAATTAGGTTCTCTGTCGCGGCGATACAGTATTTATTACTTATTTTTTATGTTCTTGTTTATTATTTCTTTAAATTGTAGAGGGCTATAAAACATCCTTAAGCGTAAAACAGTTTTCTTATATCTGAAACGATTTAACACGGACCTTTGCTTTCTACAAGAATCACATTCAACTTTACAAGATGTCAATTTATGGAGGTCACAAAGGGGCTTAGAAATGTGGACAAAACACAGTTTGTATTTTAAAAAATCATTTTAGTGGAAAGATCCTGGCTACTGATTGTGATATTTATGATCATTACATCATATTTGCTTTACAGTTTACAAATGTGACATGTATTTTCTATTTATGTAATTTTCTAGGCCAATTATGATTTCCCATTGAGTTTGACCTGCCGACACAGATTTTAGCCGATTCCGATTTCATTTTTTCTAACCACTTTACAGCACACAAATATTATTTTCTATCTTTTCTTTAATAGAACATTTTACATTTCTGTAGTAGGCTAATTTATTTCTCTTTGTATTGGATTTCTGGAAATAATGTATCAATAGTAGGATTATAAATAGCAGTTACGATATGACATTCTGTGACAGTCTGCACTTTTTATTCATTTAAATGCATTCAATTAACTTTATCAATTAAAAACAAGACATTGCCCTTTAGCAATCTTGCCTACAAAATGCAATAACTGAAAAAGTATATTAGATTTTCGTTATTTTATTTCCGTAAACATAACTGCTGTTGCAAAACATGCACATGAAGAACTAAAAGATGTGTAAAGAACACATCTGGATGATCATGCCCATAAATAATATTTGTGTGTTGGTTATGGCTACATAGGTTATTTTTAGTTGCACTGATATGATGATTGCATAACGAATTAACAATTCATTACTCCCACCCAGCGCCACCATTTTTTATTAATTTGTGTCCTCATTTTAATTAAAGCGAACACACAATTAACTATATAATAATTTGTTAGCCTACCTGGATTAGTAAATTGTGCATGTCCACGTTGTAATAATTTTTTCCCTTGTTTTTAATAAAACGGGAGAATTAATTACTTCAACAATGATTTAACCTAAATGAGAGAACGAATTCTTAAATTCATGGCAAGGAAATCTTCGTGGTGCAACCCAGTCACACTAAATGCGTCTCTATTCCACACATTGTGTTTATCGTGCAATTTATATGCGAAAATTACTTTTTTATGTGCATATGATAAGCATGGGTAGGTTTAGTAGTGGTGTGGGGTAAGTATGTATTATACGTTTGGGTAGGATTAGTGTTGTGGGATAAGTGTGTATTACACGCAATAAAGTGTGCATATCATATGCACGTAAAAATTATTTTTTGCGTATAAAGAGCGGGGTACAACACAATAGCTACCTTACCTATTTATCTAATTTATTATTGTAGGCCTATGGCTCACCTTTTGCTGCACTACAGTATGTTTTCGTAGCACATCCTTGTGCTTTCTGCCAATGTGCCGCTTTAGATTCCAATATGAATCTTTGCTAACTCGCACTGTCTCTCCACACTCTTCTCCCTGCTCGTTTTTAACTTAGATTTTTACTGTGCATTTATGTATAAGGCTTACAACTTCACTAAAATGTGCTTAGCTATTCATTTTACAGAATGTCTTGAACTAGCAAATCCCCAAAGTGCATTCTGGGTTGAGCGAGTGACGCTGAGCGGAATGAGGAGGTATTGCCCTGGAGGAAATACAACCGCTCCGCTCACATGCTCTGTTTCCTACACATTCCGTGTGCACGTGTGATGCTGATGTTGTGCGATGTTAATCATGCAGCGCCCAAGTGCATTTGACCGGCATAAAATCGGCATATGTCAGACTGACCGGCTGGTCGCCGATCACGTGAAAATTGGCCAATTCCAGTCACCAGCCGATCAATCGTTGCATCTCTAATTATTGCCAATGTTTATGGGTATAATTCACCAAAAGATAAAGGTTTTTTTTTGATAAACTAGAAACACGTATTCTTTATACAGTATGTTATCTAAATTTCCAAATTCTTCTTTAAATACAGTTTAGGGGAGCGCGGGGCACAACCTAACGCGGGGCTAGTTGTAACACGCTTGTTTTAAATACTTCCGCACATGCTTGGATGATGAAACTTTGTGTATTTACTAGTTGCCATATCAACACTATATAGAAAAAAAAAAAATCCGCCAATTTTTTTTTATTTTTTGGAAGATATCCATAGACATTTATTAAACCATAGCAAAAGTAAATTTCTTACTTAAGTTAATTTTTCATCTCTATTTTTTGTGTTTATTTAAAATAAGACAAATCTGATATTATTTTAATCCCCGAGATGTTATTTAACAGTTGAGATAGATATTTAATGCTTCGCTAACTAGCAGAAGACACTAGCAGGGTTTAAATTCCAGTTGTGCAGGCGGGGGCATGTTGTAACACTGCGTTACAATGTGCCCCTATTAGAAATATGCTATTATATTCTATACTTTTATTAATTTTATTGAGAAAACGTGAGAAAAAGGTGAATAAAGACTGAGAGTCAATGTTCAGAAATTACTAATTATTTATTTGTTTTGAACTATGTTGTATAGCTGTGTTTTCATGTGTTCGTAGTCAAAACTCAAAAATGAGTTTATATTTAATTATTAAAAATTGCCATTATTTTATATGAAAAAGTTTTTTAATTGTATTGTATTTAGAAAATATTTTAGTTTGTTTTGTATATTTTTTTTATTAGATCAGATAACATTTTAAGCTGTCATATGTTATGTTACAATGTACCCCACCTATGGGGCATGTTGTCACATTTCACTTCCATTTTTCGGGGTATATCAAGAAAAAAGTATATACTGTATTGATAAAACAAAAACACATAATTGTACTAGACATGTGGGAAATTAATGTGGGAAAAAATAAATACTCTGAACCATAAGTAGATTTACACAAACTAAGAAAGTCAAAAAGCGTTACTTTTGTGCCCCGCTCTCCCCTATGTCTTAAATGGGCGTAAATAGTTGGGAGAAAATATGATGTGTAATAATGATTAGATCTGCATTTGGTCTTAAAGAGGCAGCAGTCTAATAAACCTGCTGACGATTGCTCCATTAATGTGAATCAAACAACAAAAGGCAAAGAGAAAATCAGTCGCAGCTCTTGAATGAATAAATTTGGCTTGTATAAGATTTAATCTATCTGTGATAAACTATGCTGTGTTATTTTCATTTGATTACTTTATTAGATGTCTTTTTAGGCCATATTACTTACCTTAACAGTAATGTCAGTTGACATTACTGAAATTAAAGCACTGTGTATATGTGACACCCTGTATGTGTTGTCACAGGAATAATTTTTTTTTTTTTTTACTTTTCCTCCTTTATTTTATTGGGTTTATGATATTGTATCAATTACTGTTATTATGCTGGATTTGTGATGCGTAATACCCTCAGTGGCCAGTAGGGGGAGACAATGTGCTGATCGGAACTTGTGTGGGTAACCAGGAGTCGCGGAGAAGAAGCCGCCATTGCGAGATAGTAGTGGGAAGTTCGGATCATTTTACTGACTCGGATCTTTGAGTCTCGTTCAGCAAAATGAACGAATCTTTTTTCGAGTCATTTCGTTCATTTCAGCAGAATATAATTAAAATTACATGTTAAATAGCCCAACACATATAGTACTTGTGAAAATGTTGATTACATTTGTAAAAAATAATAAGAAGAATTATAAGAAACTTAAATGTTTAATTAATTGATTAGTTGTTGAGTCTTAAGTTCAGGCTATTGCAGTTTTAGTTAATCTGACCTCACCTCCTGATCCGAGACGTTCTTTCTTTTGCAACTTCATATTTATCACGTTTGTTCTCCTCCTCTCGTGTCTTCGGGTTCGTGTCGAGACGTACGTTAGTTGTTGACTCGTCTGTGTCTGACTCTGATCTGGGCCGGGCCGTGTGACACAGGTCCGGTCCGGACTCCGGAAACAGAAATGATTAGTTCATCTCTCGAGTCTTCGGGTTCGAGTCCGAGTCTTTCGTTCTTCCTGTCAGTCCCATAGAGGCTATGCTGTCAGTAGCGGAAACAGAAATGATTAGTTCATCTCTCGAGTCTCGAGTCTTCGGGTTCGAGTCCGAGTCTTTCGTTCTTCCTGTCAGTTCCATAGAGGCTATGCTGTCAGTAGCGGAAACAGAAATGATTAGTTCCATCTCTCGAGTCTCGAGTCTTCGGGTTCGAGTCCGAGTCTTTCGTTCTTCCTGTCAGTTCCATAGAGGCTATGCTGTCAGTAACGGAAACAGAAATGATTAGTTCATCTCTCGAGTCTTCGGGTTTGAGTCCTTCGTTCTTTTGTCACGTGACTTGTAACCGTATTGAACACTAATTCACAACCTTTTTACAAACAAGTGCGTAGTTATTTTTTTTTATTATTATTTTTTTTTTTTTTACTCTTACAGTTACGTGATGCGTTTCTGTTCTCAAGATTATTTTCTATAACATTGAATGTGATATTTATGAGTTGGTTAATGCAAAGCTTTATCCATATGATAGGGGAAACCACTTTGATGAGACTTGTATACAGTGGATTATAATTTTCAGTTAATTTCATAAACATATACAAATATGGGAAATATATTGACTATTCAAATCTAACTTCACAAATTCAAGTCAATTAGACTATTACTAATTTTGTATCATCTGTATTTTATTTTTCTCTATTGAGTTGTTATATTATTTTGTTGTCCTTGTGTTATTAATGAATAAAAATCAGTTTAAAAAATTGAAATGAAGTTCATAGTTATGGTTATTATGCTCTGTGGCTTAGTGTTCTTTTAATTTGTATTTATTTTTATTTAATTTGATTTAATTCCTTTTTGGATGGTTATCCAATGTGTTTTAAAGCTTTGTTGGCAAAAAAACAACAACAATAAACAAACAATAAACAACCAGTCAAGAATGTGTACAGTGTTATAATAAGCTACGTACAAAGGTGTAGGTTTCAAACTTTTTAGGTGATTTATTATGGACAAAAAACATAGTGAATGACTCAAAAATATACATGAATCCAAAATACATAACACTTCATTTCAATTTTTTAAACTGATTTTTATTCATTAATAACACAAGGACAACAAAATAATATAACAACTCAATAGAGAAAAATAAAATACAGATGATACAAAATTAGTAATAGTCTAATTGACTTGAATTTGTGAAGTTAGATTTGAATAGTCAATATATTTCCCATATTTGTATATGTTTATGAAATTAACTGAAAATTATAATCCACTGTATACAAGTCTCATCAAAGTGGTTTCCCCTATCATATGGATAAAGCTTTGCATTAACCAACTCTTAAATATCACATTCAATGTTATAGAAAATAATCTTGAGAACAGAAACGCATCACGTAACTGTAAGAGTAAAAAAATAATAATAATAATAAAAATAACTACGCGCTTGTTTGTAAAAAGGTTGTGAATTAGTGTTCAATACGGTTACAAGTCACGTGACAAAAGAACGAAGGACTCAAACCCGAAGACTCGAGAGATGAACTAACTAATCATTTCTGTTTCCGTTACTGACAGCATAGCCTCTATGGGACTGACAGGAAGAACGAAAGACTCGGACTCGAACCTGAAGACTCGAGAGATGAACTAATCATTTCTGTTTCCGTTACTGACAGCATAGCCTCTATGGGACTGACAGGAAGAACGAAAGACTCGAACCCGAACTCGAGACTCGAAAGATGAACTAATCTTTTCTGTTTCCGGCCAAGCAGACAGATCAGAGTCAGACACTGACGAGTCACTGACCCATATGTTGCGTAATGCGCATGCGCGGTCAACACAAAATGAACGAATCATTCTCCGAGACAACTCGGTAGTCCCGAGTCATATTAAAGATTCGTTCAAAATGAACGAATCGTTCATGAACGACACATCACTATTGCGAGAGCGACTCGTTACTGATAACAGCACAACTGTGTCTGTCTCATTGTTTTGCCAAACAGGTGGGTGAAATCAATCACCATGGACATAAAAACATGAAACAATATGTTGATAGCGTGTGTACACTGTTTTAAGAGGGTGATATACATTTCCTGAGTAGAGTTAAGATGTTTAATAGAGATTGTGTTTATGAAAATGACGTTTCATTCGCGGACGTGCCGCGTCAGGCCTGGTATTAATATAATCTAAATGGTTAGAGGCTCCAGCACACTGAATACCTTAATTAATGTGATTTTTATAGCTTTATAATTGTGTTTATAGCGTAAAGAGCGATGTTTTGAGCAATCGCCATGGATTTCAAGATTGAAGTACATGTATGTAGAAACAATAACATATGTAGTTGTTGAATAATGTACATACGATCTTTGCATACTATGTTATATAGGCTTTTGTTGACATTGTTTTTTTATAATATGTTTTAATGATCATTTGATTAAGTATATCCGCTGTACTGTATATGGGTCATTCTATAATTAGGGGTACATTTCAAGTCCAGGGGTTGTATTTATCATTTTTACTGAAAATTCACTTCAAGCAATGATCACTTTTATATTTGGGCACATTTCTCTTTATTTCATGCAGAAAAGTAAACCAGTACCATAAGTTAATTAGGAGAAAATGCATATGTTGTACTGGAAATTACAGGTTTTGTGCTGTCCGATTTGCTAAAAGTCAAGTTTTGCCTTTAAAATTAACACTACAATACATGTTTTTGTATATTATTTTCATCATTATTTGTTAAAAATAATCATTAAAACAAGGCAAATGTATTTTAAAAACTAATTCACTCGTTTATATCTATTAAATTATTAACTTTGTGTGTGTCCGAGAAATCTTTGTCAACTGTGTTACCCATTGACAAAACCCCTATAAATCAGCAATGGTTTGTTCCAAAGTCCCATGCCCAACATCATGTGATGTCACATCCTTCAGTGGCGGGAATTTTAAATACAGTGTGGTAAGTTTCTACTCCTCCTCTTCAATTTTTAATCATTATTATTGTCTACACATAGAGTAGATGAATTGCTCATCAACTGTGTTATCAACATGGTCTTGTGTACTTACTTTAGATTTTATATTTACAAAAATGTAGAGAAAATGTATAAAAACACTAGTTGATCAAGGTAATGTGGGGACATGTTCAAGGTCTGCAGTTAGCACAAGGCCCTAAAATGGAAGAAATGTCAACTGTGTTACTTGTCAACTGTGTTACCCATCAAGTGTAACACAGTTGACAGGGATTAACACGGTTGACAATGTTGGCTGGGTTTCTTGTCATAGTTTATGTTTATATTGAGTATTGTTGATAAAAACATTCATTAACTATTGTTGTTACACAGGAGTGACATGGTAAAATATGAACACGTGTAATTACATAGTTATAGTTATTTTATAAAAACATGTGATTCACATTAAGGGATTAATTTAACTAATCTTAACACTATTATATTATCTTTATTACATGGCTTGGTTGAATTCCAATGTAGATTGCGGTCAGTTATTTCTTGATAACAGACCGTTGCCATGAAAAACAAAGCGTTGCTATGGACGCAACCGTAGAGACGGAACGGACTATTTTCTTTAGTGGAAGCAATACAATCGTTTTTAAATCAATAAACTCCTTTTTAAATCAATATTTTGTGTCAAATTATTGATTTATTTGGTAGATAGCCATGTAATGATTTATTCAGTGTAATATATGTAAGGGATAATGTATACAGAGGCGGTTGTTATAGAGAATAACAACCCCTTCAGGCTGATTTAAGACCCCTCTGCTTCGCGTCGGGGTCCTGTTCAGCCTGTCGGGGTTGTTATTCTTTATAACAACCGCCTCCCTATACATTATCCCTTACATATATTACACTGAATAAATCATTACACTCTAACTAGACTTTACTACATATGATTAAAGGAGCATTCCATAGCTTTTCAGCAAAATCTATATTATCTCCAGAAATATACATGTATCAACAAACAAGGATTTCATGAAGTATGGTTCATTTTTATATGATTTTATGGTTTGGAATGGTGGGTTTCTGCTGACATTTATTTAATGTGATCCCTATCAAGCAAGGTTGAAAATCTATAAAGTGCTCTTAATCTTGTTTTAGGGAAATGAGGTTATCTGCTGCTGAGAAGCAGCGCCAGTACAGGGCTCGGCGTGATGTTGATCCTGAGAGAAGGGCTGCGTATTTACAAAAACATAGAGAGACGTGGCATGAGGACAAAAAGCTAGGAAAGGTGAAGACAGTGAAAGATTTAAGTGAGAGGGAGAAGAGAAGGAAACGAGCATATTGGAGAAAAGCTCAACACCAGTCCAGAGAGAGAAAGCAAGTGATAGAGAACCAGGTTACTCCAACCCTGAGTTCTGAAGTTGATCCACAGCCTCAGATGTCAAGGTAGAGATTTTGTGAACAACATGCAGAAAATAGTTTTAACAATAGATTTGATTATGAAATTATGATGAAAAGACTAGAGTAATTGCTGGTCATCCTTATTCTGTCCAGTGAGCATAAATGAAAACACATGATCAATGAAGTAATGCTTTGTGTATGATTTCAGACAGAGAATTGCTGGAAGGAAGAAAGTGCAGAGAAGGGAGTCAAAATTGTACAGGGAGATTCAGGCTTTGAGGGAATCACTCAAACAACAGAAAAGACAAACAGACAAATACAGAAAAAGATATGCAAGACTACAGAAAGATTCAGACTCACCCAGATCAAAAACCAAGCGCCTTTTAGGAAGGTTTCCTGTGCCTAGAGAAGTGCACAGAACGTTAGTTTTCCACCATGCCCTAGTGGACAACATCCGCAAAAAGTATGCCTCTACCAAACACAAGAAATCTAGACAGATAATTGCAGCTGTAGTGTCAGGAAGAATTTTGAAAAAATATAAGTTAAAAAAAAGATTTCAGGAGACTCTAGCAATTTCGAGAAAACAGCAGAACCACTGTAAGATATCCATAATCTCCAACAAGATGAAGTACAGATCCCTATGTTTTAAACAGCATGACAAAGTTATGTCCTTCTGGACAAGGGATGACAACAGTCGCCTAACAGCTGGAAAATCGCAAACAATAACAAGAGGAAAGATAAAGAAACAGAAAAGGTTCCTAAATGACACCATGAAAAACCTGCATAGGAAATTCCTCCTTGAGAACCCCAACAACAGCATTTGCTACAGTTTGTTCTGCCGTATGCGGCCCTTCTGGGTGGTCCAGCCTTCCATTGCAGACAGAGAGACCTGCCTCTGCAAGGTACATGAGAATCTCTGTTTTCTTGTAGAAAAGCTACATTCTCTCCGACTCATTGGAAGCACTGATTTGGAGAAAATGGCAGAGTCAATATGCTGTGACTCAAACTTGAAGGACTGCATGTACAATGAATGTCCCAACTGCAAAGTTAAAGACTTTCCAGTTGCAACTGAGGGGGATTTGCAAGCAAGTGTTTTTTTCACACAGTGGACAACAGAGAATGTTCTCAGAGAGAAAAAGAACAAGGAAGGTGAAAAGGAGAAAGTGTCTGTCAAAACAACAGTGAAAAAGACGACGGAGACGACTTTGGAGAACCTGCTAGAGCTCTTCCAGTGCCAACTTAAAAACTTCAGAAGACACCTCTTTAATATAAAACGGCAATTCACCTACCACCAGGAACTAAGGAGAAGTATGAAAGATCATGAATGCTTAATTCATGTAGATTTCTCAGAAAACTATGCTTGTAAGTACTCCTCTGAAATACAAGCTGTACACTTCGCTTCGAACCAGCAGCAGGCAACACTTCACACTGGAGTTCTACATGTTGGTGGAGTGGAAGAACATGTGTGCTTTGGCACAATCAGCTCATCAAAAGAGAAAGGCCCAGCAGCCATATGGACCCATCTTTCCCCAATCCTCGATATGGTCAAGGCTTCCTATCCCAATGTGACTATGGTGCATTTCTTCAGTGATGGGCCATGCACACAATACAGGCAAAAAGGCAATTTCTATATGTTTTGCACTAAGCTGCAGCAATATGGGTTCCAAGCAGGCACCTGGAACTTTTTTGAGGCGAGCCACGGCAAGGGTGCTCCAGATGGAGTTGGAGGCCTCCTCAAAAGGACTGCTGACCGACTTGTCAGCCATGGGAAAGACATCCCAAATGCTGAGCTCTTCTTCAATGCACTGGTGGATGCACAGACCTCAGTAAAACTGTTCTACATAAATGAGGATAATGTAGATGAAGCCACAAAGAATATGCCACATAGTCTCCCGGTGGTACCATCAACCATGCGCATTCACCAAGTGGTAACAGTTACCCCAAGAAAAATCAGTTACAGAGATGTGAGCTGCCTTTGCTCAACGAGACAGACCCTGGAGTGTCAATGTGATGACACCAAAACGTTTACCTTTGAGGTTCAGGCAACAGCACCCACACAGAATAACAGTGAAGACCTGCCTGAAATTTCTTGGCAAAACTCAGGCATCATTGGCAAGTGGTGTTCTCTCAAATATGATAATGATATTTATCCTGGCATTATTCAAGAGGTGACTGAAACGCATGTCGAAGTCAAATGTATGCACCGGATTGGAGTCAACCGCTTTTTCTGGCCAACACGGGATGATGTCCTATGGTATTTGCATGCTGACGTCATCAGGATGATTCCTCCTCCAACTTTTGTGACCTCACGTCGAGATCATGTGGAGATCGACAGAAACATATGGTCCAAGATCTCAGAAATGTGAACTGTCGAAAATCAAAAGAAACTCGAAGATGAAAGTAGGATGTAGGAAAGTAGGATGAGTTGGAAAGGACTGTTTTGTAAATGAGACTAATGTAGTATTAATAGCATTTTTTAAAGTTTTTGTTTGTTTTCTCCATTGTTTCAAGAGAGTTAATTAATTACTTGTTGCTGACACTTGTCAAAATAAAAAGGTTTTATTTTAAAGAAAGGTTTCTCTTTTTCTCCTAATGCATCCTGTCAACCGTGTTACTACTGTCAACTGTGTTACTTTATCTGTCAATTGTGTTACGTGTGTTTTTTGTGTCATAAATCTTTAATTGTAGTCTAAAATTTTATAAAAATGATAAAAAGGACATCTCTAGAGTGAACAGTATTACATACAGACGTTGAATAACTCTAAATTCAGTGTAATGGAGAATTATATTGTAAAAATATCCATCCTTGATGACAGTATACCAAAGAATATCCGTTATTCAGTTTAAAATTCATATTTTTTAAATCAGTTAGACATACAACCTCAAAACCCCTGGTGAATAGACTCAAGAACTTTCAAACAAATGTTTTATCATATGTGTAGTACTTCATTTATGTCTTCTATGACACCACTTTTGTCTGTAACACAGTTGACAAAACAATGAATCGAATATTTATTTTCATTTAAATATTTAAAAAGTAATTTGAGCTTAAGCTTGGCAACTAATGAATTTAGAACAATATGGGGGTATATTATGGAAACAACTAGATTATTTTGCAGAAAAGCACACTGATTTCTTCACTTTTTTGTTGATCTGAAATGTACCCCTAAATATAGAATGACCCATATAGTGATTCAGTTTAAATGGTTATATTGTGTAACCAATGGTTCGCTCAACTATTCAGTACAGTATTTAGTAGGACACATTTGCACAGACAACAGATACTGTAATACATTGTGATTTATGTTTTATGGGAAAAAGTATTGTTATCTCAGAAAAATACTACATGAGTATAAGAAGAAAGACACTTACAAGAGTGATGCAACACATGTTTATTGGTGTTTTGTTTGAGTGAGTCACATGGAAGATGACAAGATATTGTGATTTAATTATACAAAATGTATATAAATAATCTTTGAATTATTGTAATAAAGCCATTGCAAGAGTGACTCGTTACTGATAACAGCACAACTGTGTCTGTTTTGCCAAACAGAATAATTTACTACAACACTGCCAGTCGGACGGTGTATTACAAATATAATTTGGATCTTTTGTTTTATTGTATTTTTTGTTTTGTTTGACCATGTGTTTGTACTTTGTTTTTCATGTCCTATGTCTTCTGTATATAAAACACAAAAAAGCCTGCACTCTTCTGCATAACATAGATGTTTTATTTGTTTTGTTAAAGCATTGCTTTTTCTTTTGCTATAGATATTTATTTTACATTTCAAAATATGAAGCAAAATTAATTATGTTCTGAATATTTTTTTCCCTTTTTTTAATATAACAAAAATAACCAACTGGATCGATAAGCAGTATCGGTAAGAGTAGACGATACCCATCCCTAAATACAGGTATACTGGGCAAGATCATGTTTAATTTACAGTATAATTTACTCTTACCTGACTCGAGCAGGATTCTTGTTCTATGTCGGGTCCACCCTTTCTCTGGATGTGGTGTCTCCATGGTTCTAACGCTCTTCAACACCCTGTCAAAGTCTTTATATGGTGGCCACCAGGAGTAGCCGTCTGCATACCAGGACTTGGGCAATTGGTCCAGTTGTCCCTTCTCCCTCAAACTCAACTATTTGGTAATTTTTTATTTTATTTTTCATGCCTGCAACTAGGGTTGCACAATATATCGAAAAATTATCGTTATCGCGATAATAGTATATATGCGATAATAGTATATATGCGATATCCGTATCGCAGAGAGGTGCCATAAATTGCATTTATTTTATGTGCCAAGCATTTGTGTGATGCATGCATAGTAGGGCTGAATGATATGGACAAAATTTCATATCTCGATTTTCATGGCAGATATCTCGATATCGATACAATACGATATGACTACGGGTTCGGTGAAAACCAAGCATTTCTCAGAAAAATAAAAAAATCAATACAAAAAAATGTGGAAAGTATAGTTTTATTTTTAAGAACAAGTCAACATTAACATAAATTACCAAAAAAAATAAATTACAAATCAAACCTTTTACTGCAGCTCTGCTTTAACAATAAATAACAAATGCAGCAGCTGGTGGAACATTGAAAGTGCATTGAAGTGCAACAACATTTATATTCTTCAAAAGATTACATAACTGTATGCAGAAAATGCATTTGCTACTAACAGAACAGAGGTAGTTACAGGCAGCACAACTTCTACAGATTCTTTGCCAGGAACACTAGCTTGTTAACCATGTCTGGCTTCAGACAGGACCTCTGACAACTCACATTGTTGCCTGATGCACTAAAAATTCTCTCTGAGGGAGAGCTGGTGGCCTGCATGCACAAGTATTTTCTTGCCATGTTGCTGAGCCGGGGAAAGTTGACTTTGTGAGTTAATCTCCACCACAGAAGGGGGTCCTCGTCGTTGTCAATTGTGGGGGACTGCATGTAGGCACTCAGCTCAGCTTCTATGGCAGCAGTGGGATCGATTGGTACTGTTGCACTTGCGGTGGATCTTTTGAAGAAACTTCCCAACGACTTCTTAGCCTTTTTGGTGGGTGGGGGTGAAACTTCTTCCACTCTGGTCTCTCTGCACTCAACAGAATGCTAGAAAATAGTAAAAACAAAAAAAACAAGAAAAAAGAATTTAATTAGTTTTATATATGAATGATCATTACTGTATGAACAACACAATTCAGCTCAATTTAAACTTAAATATTTACTAAAATGTAAGATAATGCATTTAAATGGAAGGAACTCTTCTCATTTACTCCATTCTAACCATTATTTTTACCTTGTGTTCCATCATCTTCATCTCTGACACCAGTCTGGCTTTGATGATGGGGACGTCGTTGACACTGATGTATTGTGTCTTGTATCTTGGATCTAAGAAGGATGCCACATCCAGGAGCTCTTGTGTAACTCTCTCTTCATACTTGCTGTTCAAGTACTCCAAAATTTTCTTTTTTAAGGACTTGGTCATGTCTGTATCACCCTCCTCTGGTGCCAAGATGGTTTAATGTGTGAAACACTAACGTAATCCTCCCCTGACAGAGCATCCGTGAATTCAAGCAGTGGTCCCAGTGCCTTGCTGACTGACTCCAGCACATCCAGATCTTGATATCCAAGAATTAGGTGCCAGGTGTTTCTGTCCTCTGAGAGGACCTCATGGAGTGCTTTCTGCTGCTCCAGAATCCTGTTAATCATGAGCACCCTAGACCCCCATCTAGTTTGACACTCAGTGATGAGTCCATGGACTGGAAGGTTGAGGCGCTTCTGGGCTTGCTCAAGTGCCACTCTCTTTTTCCAGCTGTGTGAGAAGTGGCACACCAACTTTTTGCAGATACCTGTTGCACGGCTGATCCGGCTGTCACCTTTCAATGCGTTTTCTTGGAAAAATAGATGTACAAAAATAATTCATGATTATTTTACAACAGCTAAATAACCACATAATAATGCAGATTGTTCTCTCTCTCTCTCTCTCTCTCTCTCTCTCTCTCTCTCACACACACATGCATACACAGACCACTCTCCCTCTCTCTGTCTCAAAGTTATTAAAAATAAACATAGCAAAACGTACCTATTGCCAGGTGTAGCCTGTGTCCGAAGCACTGAAGTCGCGTCCAGCCATTCACCTCCAAAGCCTTTATCATTTTCGATGCATTATCAGTCGTCACGCAAACTTGTTGGTCCTCCTTCAAGTTCCAGTCTGCTAACGCACCTCTCATCTCCTCCGCTATATTATCCCCGGTATGCTCCCCGGGGAAGAATGATGTCTGCAGACAGCGGGTCTTGAGTTCGAAGTTTGTTGTAATAAAATGGACCGTTAAACTTATGTATGGTTCGGATGCCCATCGCGCATACAGCTCAACTAACGCGATCGTTATAAAGGTGTTTAAACAACAATATACTTCCACTTGCATGTATTTGACAATCGGAATATCAGATATTTCATGCCATAGCTAACACATTTGTGAATATTCTGAATAAAAAAGGAAAAATGACATAAAAGCAGATCATCATTCATTCAGCGCTGTTGCTGCTGCGGTGTGTCACGTGACAAGCAATGATGCGTCACCATGGAAACGCCGCCCCCCCTCTCACAACCACGTCCCTGTGTGTGCGCGCTGGCTTTAGCTGTGCATTCAAGGGCACTCGTAAAACTGATGTTTGTTGTGACTGCCAGAGTTGTATGCAGGGCGAGCGCGGAGAGGGGAAGTCTATATCATTGCTTTTTTCGATAGTAATATCTTGAAAGTTCATATCGAGATATAGATACGATAACGATATATATCGTTCAGCCCTAATGCATAGGTTGTTTATCCAAATTCGACCAATCAAATGGGGCCTTACTATCTTTATACCCGCCTCCCCAGTAGATGCTATTATGCTATTGGCTAGATCGGGCCCAAAGGGGAACCTAGTGGCTCAGAGTCAGAGCAGAGAGTGGAAAATAAAAACTAATGGCGGGAGTAGAGAAGCGAGGAAAATGACAACAGCGAAGAACCTGTGCCTAAAGAGAACTATATATCTGAAATATGGCAATATTTTGGCTTCAATAGAGAAGATGTGTCATAAATGCAGGTACTGTGTAAGGGGCCGTTCACATATCGTGTCTAAAACGCATGGAAAGCGCGGCCGCGCTGCTATCTCCTCCTTTCCACAAGCGTCTGTCATTGCTATGCTATGCAACCATGACCTGCGTGAGCTTGCGGAATTCTGAGAAGTTGAGATGTTCTCATCTCGTCGCGGCATAGGCGGGCCTGGAAAAATGTGCTTCCATTTTGCGCCTGCATTTGAAATAACGAATTTGCACGCGCAAAAAACGCGATATGTGAACATAAGTGACGGTGTCACTAAGTCGTGCCGAAAAATTTTGGCCACGTCGAGAGGAAACTAATCTCCACAGTCATCTGGAACGCAATCTCAGGGAGCTATATGAAGACTTCAAAAAGTGTAAGCCCAAATCTACCAAAACTGCTAACGAAATACCAAGTAACAATAACTCACAGACAACCATTAATCAAAGTGTTGCATGTGTAATGTTAACTCATGAAAAAACTGAGATATTCTTCTGAAGATCAGAAGAATATCTATTAGCCTACCTGGTCATTTTAGTATGATCATTACATGTATAAATGGTAAAAAAAAAACCTTAATAATAATAGCATTTCTCTAGGGAAATGTTATATCGCAAGAAATATCATTATCACAATACTCAACAACAATATCGCAGATCGCATATTTTCCCAGTATCGGGCAGCCCTAACCCATATTGTTTATTTACTCTGATAAAATTTTCAACTATGGAATTTAAATGCATAAACTATGTAACAAAAAGTCCTGATAACGAATTAAACTGTATGTAAAAGAGGAATTGAAACAAAATAATGTTGATATGGGACAAGAAAAATTTTGTTCTCTATTTCCTCAAACTTGCAGAAATCAACGGTTGTTGAGAGTCGCCAACTAAATGGATGCCCGAGTGTAGAGGATGGTAGAGGATAGTCAAAGAAAGATTCCTGGTTGTTGAAGGAAATGTAAGCAACATAAATTTCATTCTTGAATGAAATGATGTTCTGGAGCTTAGAAACTTTACCGCCGATGTAAACGTGACTGTCCGTCTGGTCTAGTTTAAGAGTGTAAGGGCTTTACTCTAAGTCCTTAACTCTTTTTATCGTGTTGCCTCATGAAATGATGCAGGTAGAGGACCATTCACATGCTGTTTTTTGAGCAGATGTGGCCTGGTTTTGTGAGTGTTTTTGCAGCTTCTTTGCATCTCTGAGAATCTTTTTATTATGTGACTCAGAGGGCGTGTTGGTTTCCTCAGAAGTCTTTTGAGTTTGTTAGGTGATTCTCATACTTAAAAGCACTGAAGTTGTCAAGAACGCCATGCTTTTTTGCATCATCTGCAAGATGTACGAGGGAGTGTGCATTATAGGACAAGAACTGTGGACCGTACAGTTGCCCAAAGTGAGTGACAAAAAGAACTAGCATTTTATTTGCGTAATCACAGTAATCTTCAATGAAACTGTTGTTGCACAGGATGAAGATTCCCACAAAAGGCAGCATAAAGTTTTTGTACACCTCTGTGCTGAGGAGATCTTTCATCATGACCGGTCCGTATACAGTAAAAACTGCCTGAACTCTGTTGCCTTCCTTCTATCAATTTCCCCCAGTGCCTTTGGTTTCCGTGCAAACTCCATGGGCACATTTCTCTGAGCATTCACCAACCTTTATGTTATTTGAAATCCTGAGAGCCGACAAGTGAGAGGACCCATCTTCAGCCACAAGTGGAGAAGCCGTCTCATGACTCCGAGGCACACGAGGTGCCGAGGCACGTGTTGCTAACACAACACCGTTTTAACAAACTCTTAAGTTCTCTCTACACAAACTTTAAAAAAACGTGAACCTGTGAGAACGCTGAGGGCGTGCACATGCGTATTACGAGTTCAGTCTATAGGTATGCACGTTTGAATATATGTGCGCATGCGTGTAGTCCTTCCCTACAAACCAACCCTCAAACAAACTACTTGTCTGGCCTTAAAATTTATAATACAGAATTTGTATCGCTTCGGCGTAGCCACGCGAACCGGAATTATCCCGACAACGCTTTATCTGTAGACAGGTAAAGGGATGGGAGGGAGGCCTTCACATGGGAGAGACTAGTTGATACTTCAGGACTGCGTTGTCATCGCGTCCAGGCACAGGTCCTTCATCAGATCTCGATACGGCCTGGATCCAGCGGACTGCGGTAAACCTTGGGATATACAGAGAGACTAATATTAGCGTAGATGCCAGTACATCAGGTACATCAGGATTTATGGGAAGTGTTCCCGGTTCTGCAGAGCCAAACCATTATTACAAACCATAATAATGAACCATAAATACCCAATACAAACCATATTTTAAAATGTATACGATGTTTAATAGGGAGCCAATGCAATGTTGACAGATCGGGGCTAATATGGTCATACTTGCTGGTTCTGGTAAGAACTCGAGCTGCTGCGTTTTGGACCAGCTGTAATTTGTTTATTAAGCATGCAGGGCAACCACCCAGTAGAGCATTACAATAATAATCTTAATCTTAACAAATTTATCATTTCTTTCTAAAAAGGAACATAGTGAGGATACTGCCTTTTCTAGTATCTTTGACAGAAAAGGTAGATTCAGTAGCTTAGTCGGTATAGGGTCTAATATACATGTTGTCGATTTAGATGAATTAACTAGTTTGCAAAATTCTTCCTCTCCTATAGCAATGAATGAATGAAATTTTTCCTCAGGGAGACTACAATGCACTGCCTGATGCGATACTGTAGTAGACGGTTGCATAGTTATAATTTTGTCCCTGATATTATCAATCTTATAAGTGAAGAAGTTCATAAAGTCATTACTGCTGTGCTGCTTGGAAACTTCTTGGCTTGAAGCTTTATTTTTCGTTAGTTTAGTCATTGTTTCAAATAAATACCTAGGGTTTTGTTTATTTTCTTCTAATAGGGTTGAATAATAAGCAGATCTAGCAGCTTTTAAGGCCTCTCTGTATGCAATCGAACTCTCCTTCCATGAAATGTGAAATACCTCTAGTTTTGTATTCTTCCAGTTGCGCTCCATTTTTCTGGCTGCTCTCTTAAGGGCCCGAGTGTGCTCGTTGTACCACGGCGTTGGACTATTTTCTTTAATCTTCTTTAAGCGCAAAGGAGCAACTGTGTCTGAAGTGCTGGAAAAGAGAGAGTTAAAAGTTTCTGTCGCAATATCGTGTTTTTCTAAGCTATCTGGGATGCTGAGATGATGAAACTGATCAGGAAGATTATTAATAAAGCAATCTTTAGTGACAGAAGTGATAAATCTAAAATATTTGTAACAGGAAGTCGGCTTTGCAGCCTTGGCTAAATGAAGTTTACACAAGATTAAATAATGACCTGAGATGTCATCGCTCTGCTGCAGAATTTCAACGGCATCAACATTGATTCCATGTGATAATATTAGATCTAGAGTATGATTACAACAATGAGTAGGTCCTGACATGTGTTGTCTAACTCCAATAGAGTTAAGAATGTCTTTAAATGCCAATCCCAATGCATCTTTTTCGTTATCTACATGTATATTAAAATCACCAACAATTATGACTTTATCTGCAGCCAGTACTAACTCTGATAGAAAGTCAGCAGATTCTTTGATAAAGTCTGTATGGTGCCCTGGTGGCTTGTATACAGTAGCCAGCACAAATCTCAAACGTGATTTATCATTTACACTATATATTGTTAACATTAAACACTTCAAAAGAATTATATTTAAACCAGACTTCTTAGTAATTTTGAAAATATTACCATAAATTACAGCAACACCTCCCCCTTTATTGGAGTATAAATAAGACAAACAGTTTTTTTTTGTTATAGCAAGATATTTTCTTCTTGCTGTCTAAATGCATTTATGTATTTTATATTCTTCAACTGAATCTTCAGATGAGAGTACTGAATAGTGCTTAGTCTCTCGCGAGAAGTGAATTCTTTCATGCTTCCGGATCAGGAGAGGAGTCCGAGTTGACAGAGAACGTTGATGAGTGTCATCGTCATGAAGGTATCTTAATCATGTTTAGCACGACCGGTTACCATGCATGTTAACAAAGTGTGTCTTGCATAATGACAATCATATATGTTTAGTGCTTGTGTAACTTAATGGTGGAGGGATGCTGTGAAACTTTATATACACTGTATAAACTGGCTATTTTTATACCGGCTTCCTCTTGTGCTGATTGGTTGATTACCTGAACGTGCTCCTCCCGACCTTTGTTACATAAAACGGTTTATTGTGTCTGTGTGTTATATTAATGTATAATAATTCTTTATAATAAACTTCAAGATATCAAAAGGCTGATTAATTCATACTTACCAACAATTTGACGAACTGACGACAAACTACAAACAAACTTAAAGCTGACTAATAATGAACGAATAAAACAACAGTAGTAAAAACACGTATAACGAATGAACAGATACAAAATATATACAGTTAATTGCTAATTACAGGTTATTAATGTAGGAAAATAGATCAAAACGTTGAGGCTACAGTAGGCTGAGGAAATGATAACGGTCATCTGATGCAAATTATAACGGTCATCGTATATATATATATATATAGCCTACGGTCACATGACATTCATTCAGTTTATTTATTTATTTATTTTATTTTTTCTGAGCTAGATACAGGGAATCCGATGTGCTCATGATTAGTGTGTGTATTATTTTTGCTACATTTTAATGTATTGCTTAGTAGAGGGGTCTCTTTGTGATTGAGGGCTGCCTTAGGGTTATAATCTTAAGGGCTAACATTTCGTTATAAAAAATAAAAAAAAATAAAAAATTGGTAATGTTTTTATGTATGTTTTATAGTTTTAATCACCATATGTCAGACAAATTTATGGAAGCATTAAACTATGGAAGGTCATGTACCTTTTGTTTTAATACTGTTTTTTTACAGTGCATTTTATTCTGCTTACCTGACTCACGCAGAACTCTGTCCTGTTTGGCTGTGGCGCCTCCATCGGCGACTGGTCTTTGTATGGGGCCACCGTGAGAGGCCATCATTTTGCTACAGATTTGGTTGTCTCTTCTCCCACAAACTCCACTATCAGGTACTTAATTTTTTTTTTTTTTTTTTGCTGCAGTAACGTTGATTTATTTTATCGTTGATTTAACGTTGATTTATTTTTATTTTATTTTTTTTAACGTTGATTTATTCAATTGTTTGAATTTTTTAATTTTCTTAATTGTTTTGAATGACATTCATTCATGTATATATTGTTATAGAATGATGTGGGTATGATGCATTTTTGTAGGCCAAAACCTAGGTTTGCACGATATTTAAGAAAAATGCTATATGTGATATGAGCAATATCAAACTCTTAGCTGTGCAATATGGCTGTATATCGGCACGGCTGTGATTTAATAGATAGGTATAGTAAATGTGGATAGGAGCAGGCTTCACTCAATGTGTATACTTGTCAACTTTAAGAGTGCTGGCCTAGATAATTATAATACATGAAGTGGGAGAGAGGCCGCACTATATTTTTATATTTAGTTGCACACTGAAGAAGGCACGCGCCGAAATGCGTCTGTGCAAATCAAAAATTATATATATTTAAGCATAGTGCGGCCTCTCTCCCACTTCATATAGATAGGTATAGGCAATCACAGCGTGCTGATAAACAGCCATATTGCATGGCTAATGTGTTATTTCGCCAACACTTCGTGGCCTGTGCATACCTGCTTGCTTGATTTACGTTAGTTGCACGCATTAACGTGTTACGTTAAGTTTTTCCTGCGTGAGGTACTTTGTGTTGTGCGTTTCCATGATGTTCACGCACCCACAAAACTACAACAATGGAACCTCAACATTTCACAGACACAGTGTTGCAAAAATAGGCTGAAACTGCTGAAACGTGATGCCTGGCAACTGCAAGTTTTTCAAGATATTTGGCTCACCAAAGAAGATTACAAAGAATGGCTTGCCAGCTATTATAAAAGACAATAGGAAATACATAAGCAAAAAATTCAGTCAAGTGTTTTAAAGCAGCCCTCCAGTACAGGATATAAGTTAAATACAACATTAAATAAACGTTAATGTTTTCACATTATTTTTGTGAGAAGAGACCACAACTTCTGAACAGCTTCAGCTTCCAACAAAATTGGGCAGGATGTAAATTTTTGAGCAATCAGCCAATCCTGCTTAAATTAAAATGAAGTCCCTTGTACCTGCATCTGTCTAGCTATTGTAATACTCCTTCCTTATTGCATAACATGTTTTATTCAGTTTTGTGCTAAATGGGAAAGCCAAACTCTGTCAGCAAATTCTACAAATTGTTTCTGCTTTCTCCTTGTCTCGGATCAATTTGGGCACAAATACACAGGGCCGCTTTGGGTTGGTTGCTCTGTGGTGATGAATGTATGGTAGTCTGAACGTTGTTCCATTTTATTCATTACTGTCAGCTTTCACAGCAATACTGGTAAATGAGCAAAACAAAATATATTTTTTAATTTTTAAATTAAATACTGTGAGAATCATGTTCAATCTGATTTCAATGCCACAGCTGTGTAGTATCTAGTAAGGAGGTTGTTGACAGTATTGTGTTAATATTTCTACATTTTACATGGTGTTCACTTCCCAATATTGTTTGTGAGAAATAAGTATTTTAACCCACAGTAACTTTACTTTTTCATTTCCTTTTCTCCACCAAACAGCTTAGGAGATAGTTCATCCTAAGATGCACAGATCTACCTCTAGTCCACCTTCATTCCCACACCCACCTGGCCATCAATGTTTCATTAAGTGCAGTCCATAACCAGTGTCTGCCATGCACGGTCTGCTCCTTGTTCATTGCAAATGTTTCGGATTGTTCTATTAAAGCTCATTATAATTTTTGAGACCGGTATTATGGTAGGGTTATCGTGTAGGCCGGTGTTCTGACAGAACTCGTCCAGCAGGATCAAGTTGTGGGTCATATTGCTCCAAGATCCTCCAATCAGCACCAAGTCATCAGCGAAAGCCAGAGTCGCTACTGGACCTTATCTGTGACTATAATCACCTTTATGCTCTCAGCAGTTACTACATTAAATTGTATCCTTAATTTTTTTTATATATATATTTAAAGATTGTTTTAAAGTTTAATCAACTCTGGAAAGTAAATGGCATTAATTGTGAGGCAATATGAATCAAATTAACATTTGTATATTTTTTCCTCCTAAGGCTTCTTCCTCATTCATCTACAAGGGTTTTCTTTACCATTGCCAGCTTTGCCTTGCTCATTGGGAGTTTGTAAGCATCATTATTTGGAACAAAAATATGAAAATGGCTTGGTGTGTGTTAAACTATTTCTGTGCATGGCATAGTCAAAGAACCAACTGACACAAAGCTATGGATCATGGAATAAATTCAATTGTTACTCAAATTATCAAGCTTGTTATGCTACACTTTACATTCTAAGCAGGAGCCAATAGTCATGGCTTTGCAGCTCGGCCGCACGTACCGCAAAAATGGCAAACTGGTCACCTCCACGCTCGTTCCACGAGAGCACAAGTCGTCGAAGCCGTCTGGATCAGAGAAGCCTATAGGAACAAGCAAAAGAGTTTAATTAAAACCGAGCCCACTGGCGATCCAGCACTGAACCACAACACATGCCATCAGTGAGGCTGACCTGTAAAAAGAACTGGGCCGCTTACTTATGTTGCGCCTGACGTTGCGCAGCCTCACTGCATTGCCGTACTTTTCTGCTTGAGTGAAGGTGGCTTGCTTCTCCATAGAGAACACGACCACTCTGTGGTACTCCTGCCTGGCGCTCTGAATCACGGCGGTGAAGAACGGAGAACTGTTCCAACTCTGCCGTCTGGGTGACACGTTTTAAATAAGTCCTTCCACTGCGTCTTCACCCTCTTGAAATAAGCAGACAATACAAATAGGATCAAGTGAAAAAGGAAACATTTATTAAACATTTGTTGAACCTTATAGACACACAAAATACTTGTAGTTAAACCAGAACAAATATAATAGTAACGAAGCTGAACTCAACAACATCTCTCCTTCAAGCCTACGAACTAGCAGACACCGCGTTGCCTTGCTCGGTTAGCTGTGCCCCGCCTTCCTCTGCATCACTGTCCCACCGCTCTTCCGTGCCGAGCAGGAGCCGCTGCCTCTGACGAGCCGACTTAACACTCCACACGAGCTGCCACTCATTTTAATAGACAACTCAGAAATTACTGCAGAAACTGCTGCTGCGTTAATTGCATTAAATATTTGAATGCATTAAAGCTGGACAAAAATTCAGAAGCATCTGAGGTCGCTTTGTGCTGCTCATATCTCCGGCCTGCTCAATCGTGCCGCCGATGCACTCACGACACCTGTGGTCTAAGGAGAGTGGAGACTCCATCCCCAGACGGTCCAGCTGATCTGGGACCACTTTGGGGCCGCATAGATAGATCTGTTTGCCTCTCCGGACTCGTTCCATTACCAGCTGTTTTATTCCCTGACCAAGGGGACCCTCGGCAGGGACGCGCCGGCACACAGCTGGCCTCGGGGCCTTCGCAAGTATGCGTTTCCCCCAGTGAGCCTTATTGCACAGCTACTGTGCAAATTCAGGGAGGAAGTATCACTCCACTCGGAGTGTAGCCGCTTCCTGAGCGTTGGCGCAAGGTGCCTCGCTTACAGATTTTTGTAGAGCTGCGGGCTGGGCGACACCTAACACGTTCACTAGATTTTATAGCCTACTCGTCGAGCCGGTTGCTTCACGTGTGCTCTCTTCACATAGAAGCCAGTTAACACCATAAGCCCCGCTCGATGTGTCAGCTTGCTGCGCCATTCCCCTCCTATGGACTGGATACGTGCGCCATTCTGCTCCAGTTGAGTTTCCCTTCGGTCGAACCCTATTGAGCTCCTCCATACCCCCTGTGGCATTGGACATGGCGGAGCGTCAGATGCTAGGCCTACCACTCGTATGCACTGGTGGAACTTGTGCTAGGCTGGGTCCATATGTTGTAATCCCTATGGCGATCCCATTTGTGTACTCTTCCATGGTTCAGCTCCCCGAGGTGAGCCTGTGTCTTTCCCTTGGCAGAGTACTCTCTGCCGTCACTGTTCAGTTGATCCTCCCCCCTGTTATAGGCTGGAGTAATCCCAGTGACATTCCATATGTTGTACTGCCTGATAAATTTCGGTTCTGATTAATTCGGTTCGCAGTGCAGTGGCTTGTGCACTTCAACTAACTGTTGCTATTCTTCCACAGAAACGAGTTATGTTTTATGGGGAATTTCCAGACATATTGATTTTAATAATGTACAAACTGCATTCTTTCCCCTTACATTTACACCTACCCATCACAGAAAACTTTCAATTTTCAAAAAATATCTGATTTATAAGCTGTTTTCCTCATTGGGACCAAAAACTGTCCCGATAAGGATTTCAGTTATTGACATCTTTGTGGGGAAATTTAACAGATCACACACACACACTCACTCACTCACTCATGTCCAACCCACTTTTTAAAACAACATTATGCTAAAGTCTCATACAGTTACAAGGCACCCATATGAATGAACAATTTTGTGTGAATTCTACTAAACAATACATATTTAACACTATAATTTCTATATTACATAAGGATCATCATAATAGCATCACATTATAAAACAACTGAAAAATGAGCAAACAGTTTGTTTTTTAAATCATTTTTTTAAATCTATTTTGCAGGGTTGTAAATTAAAACTGCATCTAGCCAATGAATTATGTGTACATTAAATCGTTATAATCAAACCAAAGGAAACACTAAATTTATTGGAGTCCTAATGGTTCATACTGGTGTCCAGTAGATATCAAAATGTAACCTATAAGTTGCCAAAGGTGTTGGTATTGGTCCTAAATGGTATCCAATAGAAAAAACATGCCACCAAAAGAAGAAAGCAAATTACCAACAGAGACCTACTAGGACCATTACAGTTTCCATTAAAACCAATACAGTTCCCTTTATAACCATTAAAACCATTAGCAATTCTGTAATGGTTTCTATTGTTTTTTTCAGCAGGGTATAAAAATTCTAAATGTGAAGTTTTTATATTTTTAACATATGTATAGTTAAGCAACCTTACACGATGAGTGCTGTTTTCCTGAATACCATCACAATTGAAACTGTGACAATGATTTCATACAACAATTCAATTAACAGTTAAAATTAAGTCACTTACATTTTAGATGCAATATTGACTGTTTTTGTTCTGTTTCTGTTACGGACTGGGTTGGTGAAAGGAGCGAGGACTTAAGTGCAGAAAACAAATGGGTATTTATTAACAAAAGAAATAAAACAACACTACAAACAAAAACTCCCCGTGGGGGAAAACAGGACAGGCATCAGCAGGAACAGGAAACAAGGGAACTTAGACAACAAACCAGCACAGGACTTCTTCTTCTTCTTCTTCTCTTTCCGGCAGTGTAGACGCTACTGGGCGTATTACTGCCCTCCACAGGTCAACTTAAACTAAATTCTTAAATACAGTCCTGTCTCATGCAAGAACTGGATGACTGCTTCAGAGATCTGTTTATGCTTGTCACTGTGTCAAAATAAAGAAGTAACAGAAAAGACTTTAAGTCCAAGTTCTGCCAATTTACAAAAAAGTGTTCTCCTTTCTACATTATACTTCCTGCATTCTAAAAAAACATGTCCTATTGTTTCCATATTCCCACATTCACATAGACCAGAAATGTGCTTTCCTATAATATGCAAAAAAAAAAATTTAACCCACAATGCCCCAACCTCAATCTGCACAATTTAACTGAGTCCCTACGGGACGGAAAGGTACAAAAAATTTTTTTACTAACTTTTGGTTGAATAGAAAAATAGTGTCTACCCTTGATTTCCTTTTCCCATCCATTCTGCCATTAATTAAGCATTCTTTAACCCTTTCCCTCAGTTCCACCCTCCCCAAGGGTATATAAATATCTACCGTAAAACTTCAAATAATAGCCGAGTCCCAAATAGACGCCTGTCTCTTTTAAACGCCCGGTGTGACGACAGGTTTGGGTAAATAAACGCCGGTCTCAAATAGAGGCCTGGTCTGTTTTTTTGTTTCAGTTTGTATTTAATCTTCTAAAACCTGTCAGATCATCTTTTTAAACCAGTTCTATGGTGCAGATTGCGCACGCAAGAGAGCCGTGCGCATCTGGGCGAGAGCTGTTAGTGCAAGAGGGAGAAGTGGACGGGAACGACGAGGAGGAATTCGCCAACGAACTTGTAGTTGAGGTGTATTGCGGTGAAGATGATAGTAATGAATGTTTTTTTTTATGCTGCCAATAATCTCGCACACAAGACGAGAAGCGCCACGCTGCGTCAATGACAACTCGAGGTATTATGATATTCTATTCATTCAGTTAACGGACGCTCTGAGGTAAAGTGTTCAGACTGCAGACTTAGCAACGATTGTATTTAATTGTACAGTACAATCATAACATTGTACAGTACAGAGTAGACATTAATTATATTAACTACATAATGTCCTTAAACATAAAAATATTGCTGGCCATAAACTGAGCAAGTGCGCGACCGGTGTGTGATAACGTTACCTCGAGTTGTCCTAGACGTGACAGTGACACGACTACATTAACTGATTTGTTAAACACATTCGAATTATAAATAAAACGTATAATGTGGTAAACTCTGACTGTCATGCTTTCTGTCTGTCAGCCTAAATTCTATGGATATGCTACACACTCAATGAACAACATCAACACTGAATTAAAGGCCTGTCTCTTATAGACGCCTGTCTCAAATACAAGCCGGTGCAGTTCGGCGATTTGGGAAAATAAAAGCCCGGGCTATTATTTGAAGTTTTACGGTATTTCTCTTCCTAGGCTCTCTTTTGCTATGTAGTCTGCTTGCTCATTCCCTAACACCCCAGCATGCCCAGGCACCCAACAGAAAGTGATATTGCAAGCAAACCCAACTCTAAAGAAAACACTTAATATGTAATTTACAATATCAGGGCGAGCTTCAGATTTTCCTGCTCTTAAAGTTTCCAGGGCTGCTGCAGAGTCAGAACAGATAAGAGCTTCTCTCGGGCTGGCTTCTTCAATCCACCATAATGCCCACAGAATTGCCATTAGCTCAGCAGCAAGAACAGAGCTACCATTTGAAATACGTCGTCCAATTTTCATTCCTAGTTTCTCTACATACACCCCAAACCCAGATCTTCCATTAACTGGATCACTAGACCCATCTGTAAAAATGATTATACTGATCGGATTAATTGAATCAAGATATTTAACTATTTTTGGTATCAATTCCATCTTATCTTTCTCCTGGAGAAAAGCAAACTCAATTTTCAACCCAGGCATTACCCAGTATGGCATAGGTAACCATCTTGTATGCTTTGCAAGATCTCCTTTTTCCACTCCCATCTTCCTAACCCATTGATTTACATTTACAAAAAAATTATTATATTTCCTATTTCCATCAACCTCATTCAACAGACACCTCCAGCACAGGACTGCAAACACAGGGAGACTAAATAGGAAGCAAACAAAAGAGGGTAACGAGAAAGGCAGGTGGGGCAAATGAATCAATAATCAGGTAACAAGATGGGAAGGGCTAGACAATTGACAGAAGAGTAGGGTCCCTCTAGAGCCTCTCACCACCCCGAAGGACGATCTGCTGGGACTGGTCCTTTTTGAGATATAGACTGTTTTGTGCAAAAGTCCCTTATGTATAACTGGGTATATCTCGGGAACCAAGCCGAGTTGGAGCTCCAAACTCTGGGCTTAGAGAGGGCCCATAGGGCCCCTTCTAACCCCACCATCCCGAGCTCCTGGGACCTTCCGTTTCCGAGATACGGCCACTTCCCGTCCAGCTTTGACCGCCCGTATCTCGGGAACAAAGCCGAGTATGGAGCCCCAATTCCGCTTGGCTTTGGAGTTATGCCCGGTCAAACATCAGACTTTGACTGGGTGTATCTCGGAAACCAAGCCGAGTTGAGCCCCCCAATATCTTGAGTTTCATAGGTCCCAGGGAGCTGAAACTCGGTACGTGTACTAACGGGGCCACGCGCAGTCGAACGGGCTCGGTCTCGTCTCTCTAGCGCCACCAGGCGCCGAGATATGGTAGTGCACCACCCTTAATTTTGCCCCTGTCGAGCTCAAGTCTTGTGGGCATAGCAATTGGGCCGCAGCTGGTCGATTGGACTTGGTCCCGTGTCTCTAGCGCCACCAGGCGCCGAGATATGATCGGGTGAGTTTTTGGGTAGATACTGGTGAGTGCCCCCCCCCCCCCCCCCCCCCCCCCCCCCCCCCCCCCCCCCCCCCCCGAGTTGAGCCCCCCAATATCTTGAGTTTCATAGGCCCCAGGGAGCTGAAACTCGGTACGTGTACTAACGGGGCCACGCGCAGTCGAACGGGCTCGGTCTCGTCTCTAGCGCCACCAGGCTTTTTTTTTCTTTCTTTTTTATGCCTTTGTGCAATTTTGAAGCATCAAAAAAGACAAGACAAAGGGAACTTTAGAACATTTATTTAAAAAAAAAAACCATCAAATTTAAACAAAACAAAAAATGTGATCAGGTCCGGCGGAAATGCGGAGGCCCTCGCCGCATCGAGGTCCCTCTGCCTCGCTGCATCCGCTGCAAACGGCGCCTCCTGCAAAGAGCGATAAAGGAAAAGAGTCAGCAAACACACCCACTCAAGCTTAAACAGACCCACCAAAAGATGGACTCACCGAAGCGGACTCCCTCTAACTGGCCTCCTCCTCGCCGGATCTCGGCGGGACGGCGGCGGTTGGGGTCGGCCCGGCCGGCGGCTTCTCCTCACCACCCGATATACGCGGTAGATCACCTCTCCCAGAGGAGGTGGCGGGGGGCTTGCCGGTCCCTCTCCGCATGCCTCCTCAACAGGCGGTAGCGGTGGGCCACGTGTCTGAGGGACCACCGCAGAATGGCCACCTGCCTGTTGAGGACAGCCATCAGAGCCCTGACCCGCAAGCAACAGGGGTTGTTACAAGGCCTCACCACCTCCCCTGACGAGTCCTCCTCCACAGCCGTGCTGTTTCCCATTGTAAATAAATTAGACAATTAACAATTAGTGAGGAACGTGTCGAGAACCGGGTGCAGTGTGTGTGTTTGTGTGTCAATTGCAGAGTAAATGTTAGTGAGAGGGTAAAAATGTAAAAACTAGTGGGTGAAAATGACAAAGGTTAACCAGTGCAGGGATCATTTGAGTCAAAATCTCAAATATCAAGGTGCCACGACACTGCGCCTACGAACGGGGGCCGTCCCACGGGCCATTTGTTGGTGGGTTGCTCTCACGGACGTGCAGTGTCTTTTTTGACCTTTCGACCCCTGAACGAGGTCGTAGGTCCACCAAACTTTCCCGCCCGCTCCGGGGGGCCGTGCCGAGACGTAAAATGTCGCCCCCTAGTCGATCGGCCCTTTCCAAGCCGTGTCCGCGAAACCACTATTGCAAACGCATTCATTTAATGGGTTGGTGGGAGTTTTATAGAAAAGTCCCAGGGGCCCCAAATTCGGCACGGTGACCCTTGGGCCCACTCCGAGCGGCGTACCGAAAGCGCAGGGCTCTAGAGCGAAGGCAAAAAAAAATCAGTCTCTGTGCATAATCTCTACCTCATGGCTATTTCACTCTCACTCTGAAAGAGGGTCTTTCAGGCCTTTAACCCCCTGAGGTCGGCGGTATCGCCTGCGATACCAGCTCGCTTTTTTTTATCAGTGTAAAAGAAACTCATAAAAACTCTGTTGACTTTGATTTTCCATAGGAGTTTCATACATCAATCGATTCTGCTAAATGTGTATTATTTTTGTGTATACTCACAATAAAAACAAAGTGTTGTGTTTTTCGCCAAATAAAGAAAAATAAACACGAAGCGAGTTCTGCCTTCTCTCTGTCAGTTAAGTCCATTCTGAAACGCGTCCGAAAATGAACAATAACTACAGACACATACAGACACACAGGCATGAAGCTTGAATTCTCTTCTTTTAAATGAAGTAATTTATATAAAAAACAAATATTCTCATCTTGTGAAATCTGTATTAAAAGAGAGCGATTCCAGTCGAGCTCATTACAGCTGATTCAAATATAATGTGACACGCCCACGGAGAGCGCGCGCTATTCAAATGCAAATGGCTGAGGCAATCCACGGCGCAATCCTGTGAACGCCCCCATTATCAGCTCGAGAAAACACAAGTTTATTCAGATCATTACTTGTTTACACCGTCTCGCAGCGCTGTGAGGAATAATAATATTGGAAAATGTCCCTCAGAAGTGCGGGTATATCGAGGAGCGAGCTGAGGAATACAGTAGTAAGTTTTTTTCCCTTCTCACGTGAATCGGGTTTCTGTTTATGAATGAATGAACGGCAGAGATGCGCTGTTTACCACAGCTCGCAAAAGACAGTTTAAATTTAAATCGCGTGTGTGAATGAATGATGATGTTTTAGCAAACTGTATTGCTATACTGAGATGAGTAAAAATCGACTGAAATATGTTGAAATAAAATGTAGGCTATTTGTATAAGCAACGTATTAACCCCCTGAGGTCGGCGGTATCGCCGGCAATACCAGGTCGCTTTTTTTTTATCAGTGTAAAAGAAACTCATAAATACTCTGTTGACTTTGATTTTCCATAGGAGTTTCATACATCAATCGATTCTGTTAAATGTGTATTATTTTTGTGTATACTCACAATAAAAACAAAGTGTTGTGCTTTTTGCCAAATAAAGAAAAATAAACACAAAGCGAGTTCTGCCTTCTCTCTGTCCGTGTAGTCCATTCTGAAACGCGTCCGAAAATGAATTGTAACTCAGCGAATACTTAGTCAAACAGACATACAGACACACAGGCATGAAGCTTGAATTCTCTTCTTTTAAATGAAGTAATTTATATAAAAAACAAATATTCTCAGTTCATGTAATCTGTAAGAAAAGAGCGAGATGTCAGTCGTTCTCATCTCATCTAATTACTTGTAATGTGACTCCGCCCTCGGAGAGCGTGCGCTATTCAAACGCAAATGACTGAGCAATCCGTGCACGGACTGTGAAAGCCCTCATATCAGCTCGAGAAAACAAGTTTATTCAGATCATTGTAGCCTACTTGTTTACACCGTCTCACAGCGCTGTGAGGAATAATAATAATGGAAAATGTCCCTCAGAAGTGCGGGTATATCGAGGAGCGAGCTGAGGAATGGTGTAAGTTTTTTTCCTTCTCACTCGGGTTTCTGTTTATGAATGAATGAACGGCAGAGATGCACGCTGTTTACCACAGCTCGCAAAAAGAGTTTAAATTTAAATCGCGTGTGTGAATGAATGATGATGTTTTAGCAAACTGTATTGCTATACTGAGATGAGTAAAATCGACTGAAATATGTTGAAATAAAGTGTCTAGGTTTTGACATAAATGAAAATATAAATGTAATTTTACAAAATATTATCGATTTTCAAATACTGCTGTATTGAATGAACAGCTTTTAGCAAACTCTGTTGCTATACTGAGGTCCACCAAACTTTCCCGCCCGCTCCGTGGGGCCGTGGCGAGACGGAAAATGGCGCCCCCTAGTCGATCGGTCCTTTCGAAGCGGTGTCCGCGAAACCACTATTGCAAACGCATTCATTTAATGGGTGGGTGGGAGTTTTATAGAAAAGTCCCAGGGGCCCCAAATTCGGCACGGTGACCCCTGGGCACGCCCCGATCGACATACCGAAAGCACCGGTCTGTAGAGCAAAGGCAAAAATATTCCCTAACCCTAACCTTAAAACTGACATTTTCGGCCCCTAACATTAATTGGCGGGTTGGAGTTATATAGAAAGGTACCAGGGGCCCCAAATTCGGCACGGTGACCCCAGGTCACGCCCCGACTAACATACCAAAAGCACAGGGCTCTGGAGCGAACGTGAAAAATTTCAGCCGCTATTGGGCATGCGAAGGTGGATTGACTTTGGTGGAAGCGGTACCTCTGGAACCGAGCCGAGTTGGGGCTCCATACTCGGGCCGTGGGGTGACCACTAGGAGGGGCCCGTGTACCCAGAGTATGGGTCCCCAACTCGACTTGGTTCCAGAGATATAACAGCTTGAATTTTGAAATTTGACCGGGTGAAACTGAAAAAGGAAGCCGAGTTAGGACTTCATACTTGGGCCCTGGGGCGAGCTCCTGGAGACCCCCCCTGTGCCCAGAGTAAGGGGCCCCAACTCGGCTCGGTTCCAGAGACATACCAGCTTGAAATTTTAAATTTGACAGGACGTACCTCGAAAAATAAGCCGAGTCGGGGTTCCATATTCTGGGTGTGGGGGGACCAATATGAGGCCCCCGCGTGCCCAAAGTATGGGGCCCCAACTCGTCTTGGTTCCAGAGATATACCAGCTTGAAATTTTAATTTTGACCGGACGTAACTAAAAAAATAAGCCGAGTTGGGGCTCCATACTCTGGTTGTGGGGGGACCACTATGAGGCCCCCGTGTTCCCAAAGTATGGGGCCCCAACTCTGCTCTGTTCCAGAGATATACCAGCTTGAAATGTTAACTTTGACTGGACGTAACTCAAAAAATAAGCAGAGTTGGGGCTCCATACTCTGGATGTGGGGGGACCACCATGAGGCCTCCGTGTGCCCAAAGTATGGGGGGTGTCAACGGGACATTTGAAATCTATAGTTGTTTATTGGACAAATAGTAGGTCAGTGGGATGGGGGCGTGGCCCGGGAATGGACGGGGGGGGTCGACGTGACATTTGCCCACTATAGTGGGTTATTGGACAAATAGTGGGTTCGTGGGATGGGGGGGTGGAGGGATGGGGGGGGTCAACGGGACATTTGCCCACTATAGTGGGTTATTGGACAAATAGTGGTTCCGTGGGATGGGGGCGTGGTCTGGGAGTGGAGGGGGGGGTCAACGGGACATTTGCCCAATATAGCGGGTTATTGGACAAATAGTGGGTTCGTGGGATGGGGGGGCGTGGCCTGGGAGTGGGGGGGGGTCAACGGGACCTTTCCCCACTATAGTGGGTTATTGGACAAATAGTGGGTTCGTGGGATGGTGGGCGTGGCCTGGGAGTGGGGGGTGGGGGGGTCAATTGGACATTTACCCACTATAGTGGGTATTTAATATTCCGTTGAAGCGGTCACCGAGGCGGCAAACGCGCTGGCCAGCACATCCAGCTCTGTGCTACCAAGAGAAAAACTCTCAACTGCACAGGTGAAGCAGCCCAAAACTCTGCACACCGTCACTTGGCTGAAGTCTCTGCCGCGCATTGCTTAAATGCAGAGCGTGCTTGTCTAACCACACGACCCGTGAGACCGGGATGGTCATAAATAATATAAAGGCCTATTCCTCCCCTCACTTGAATTTACATGTGATAATACTGTTAGGGGGTAACAGTTTAGGACCCAAGGACCAGATGTTTGAAAGAAGACCCGGAGTCAGAATTATAAAAAAAAATCTTACCGATCCCAAACTTTTGAACATATTTTATGCATAGCTTTTTTATATCCTTGCCCAAACTCATAAGGACGTTAATGTTGCTGTTGAAACATAGGAGGAAGCAGGATCCATGTGCAGCACACTTTATTTAAACAAACTCAAAACTTGACAAAGAAGACAGACTCAGACTAGAGAACAGGACAACCAACATACAACATCAAGAACTCACAAAGACTGAAACTAGACACAGGGCTTAAATACACAGGCAAACAAGCTAAGCAAGATGACAAGGGGGCGTGGCTAATTAGAAACACCTGGGAAGACTAAAACAATAAAAACTACAAAACATGGCACAGGACAGGAAATGACAAAAGTCCACACAAGACAGGAATCTTAACAGAGCTCCCCACTTAAGGCGAGACACTACAGGTGAATAGGGTAAAATTTTTAACTAGCAGATATCACCATGAAACTTTCACAGTTGATTACTACATTAAGATGAGAAAAAAAAATGTATTACAAGTTTTCTGTAATTTAATGTTTAAATATGCAAATTAGGCAATATCTAATCAAATATGCACTAATTTGCATATATTTTAAAAAACGAAATCTGAGTATTGGATAAAGCCAGGTTAAAAATTATTTTTTCAATGTGTTCACATATTAGATGGGAACAAAAATTACAGAGGGATTTATGGATATCTACTTTTGTTATCCTGTAAATCAGAAAATACTGTCAATAGCCTTAAAAAAATGATTTTCGCCATGTTTTTTGGAATAAAATGTTATATAAATCAGGCTAGGAATAATATATTTACAAATCCCTCTGTAAATGTCTTCATAATATAACTAGGTACAGTACAAGACTGAAAAGTTTGGTGTATATAGGTCAGGGCCGGATTCAGCCAGCCCCACTAGGGGGTGCAGGTAGAATATCAGGGGGGGGCAAGTCCCCCCAAACCCCTAAAATGCATAGAAATCTATACTAACTATACTATCATCATATCAGTTCATCTATTCATATATCTATCTTAGGGCTAGGCGATAAAACGATAACGATATCTATCGCGAAATAACATTTTCTCGATAGAAATATGAGACTATTGCATAGAACTCATTTGTCCAATTTTTTTAAAATAGACATAAGAATAGCCAATCAGAATTTAGTAGCGCTGTGCCGAACCAATCATTGTGGGAACAGAGCCATGTTCCCAGACTTCCCACTGTTACCTACAGCACTTGTGAATTAGCAAGCGGTACACATGTGGATGTCTGGGCTGCAGGAGCCGACCGGGCAGCGGAGAACATTAATGTTCCGTCTGATGAAAAACTTACTGAGAACTCCAGCGTTATACCATAAGAGGGAAAAAAAACCAAAGAGATTTAAACATTAAAATAAAATAAGCCTTCACACACAGAATATAACCTAGCAGTCAAAAATCCCCCCCCACACACACACCTGATTCTGGTCTGATTCTAAACAAAATAATTAACATCTGGCTTGACACTGCTAATAGCTTAGCATTTCATTTAGTTTATGTTGTCTTTGAAAGCTGCTCTAATTTGCACCAAGGATTTAAACAAAAATGTATCTATATTCTGTTTGATTTTTTGTTTTAAAAAAACAATTATTCTGATAATTTGTTGTTAGTTCCTAGCTAATTCATTTCAAATTGACAATATTATCTTTTGAAACTTGAAAACCTTCACTTTTTGTTTAGTTTGTAATATGTGTAACTTTTTTTTTAGTTATCTGAAAAAGTTGTGCTGTGAATAAATGAAGGGAAATGAAATTACAAGTGTCGACCACACTTTGTCGCTCCTTCTCAACAATCTCTCAGCACTCAGAATAAAGCTTTGAAAGTTGTCATGTTCCTTCAGTACGTCTGTCATGTTTAATCTATGACAGGAAAGAAATATTTCAATCCAAACAAGCTGCTGATGATTTCACATCTCACTTATGAGCAACGGAACATTTAAATTTGACAAATATAGTGATTTGATTTATATTGTGATATATATCGATATGGCCAGAAATGAAAAAATATATTGTGAAATGAAAAAATCCTATATTGCCCAGCTCTAATCTATCAGCTCCTTTGATCCATTTGATTTGTCTTATAGGTTTTATGTTGGATGCCCTTCCTGACACTACCCTCTGCATTTACCCGGGCTTGGGACCGGCACAAATAGGACACTGGCTTGTGCCCTGTTGAGGCTGCATTTATCTTTTTTTTATTTTTTTTTATCTGTCTGTCTGTCTGTCTGTTTGTCTTCCTGTCTGTCTGTCTTGTCTGTCCTTTCGTTTTTTATTTCAATCTTTTTTATATCTTTTTTTTTTTTTTTTTTTTTATCTGTCTGTTTGTCTTCCTGTCTGTCTGTCTGTCTGTCCTTTCGTTTTTTATTTCAATCTTTTTTATTTATTTATTTATTTATTTTTGTTTTCATTTCTTTAGCTCTGTACACAGCATGGCTTATATCAGTCATTATAGCATCAGTCGTCTGCTTTTCTGTGCAAAAGTCCTAACAAATGCGTCCATATCTAGACCTGTTGTTATGGCCTTCTCGTGAGCCAGAATAACTAAATTTCTTTTTCTCTCATGTAGCATAGTGCGGCGGAAGGGGGTAAGAACACGAGACAAAGTGGAGAAAGAGCTCTCGCATGATGCAGATGATATTCCAATCACAAGTGAGGTCACATACATGCGATGGAGTTGAGGAAAGGCATTCTTATACCCGTGTAGATATGTGCAAATGGTGGAGAGGTCTACAAACTCTACGTTCTCATCATCATTAGTCTTTTTGAATTCTTTTTCCAACATTATTTTTGCGACAAGAATCTCATTGGAAAGTTTGTCACTGTCACTTTTTGCCATTTTTTGCAGAGGACTTAACATGGCAACATCCAGAAAAGAGGGAGATTGTGGTTGAAGGCAGTTAACTGCTTTCATGAGATCCAGATTGCTTTTGGAGAATCTTGTCTCCATCTCTACAATGGCGATGTCCAAAATGTTGAGAAGAGCTCTCTTCAGAGCCTGGCTAGGAGTCATGGAGTCTTCTGCATGGCCTACAGTGGACGTAACAACGCTACCTACGAGCAGTGAGCTCATTGTTCTTTTTCTTTTAGCAGCTGGTGCAGGCATGCTGGTTAATGTCTCACTCTCCTCATCTCTCATCTGCTTCAGAGCCTGCAGAGATGCACTGACTACTTCTGAAGCACAGCACAGGTCAACAGAATGAGCCTGCAGCATAGCATTTGCAGACTTCAAGGAACCCAGAACTTTAAGGAGGAATTTTCCTATTTCAAAGAAATGATGCCTCTGTACAGATATCAACAGCAGCGGCTCTGTCCTCTGTAACCTCTGACAGGATACTCAGAATAGCATCCTGATTCTCCACAAGACACTTGGTCACATCATGGTGGCTTGTCCACCTGATCTCCAACAGTCGTTTAAGGGAGGGAACATTATAGTTCTGTGACACATAATGACGGTGAAAAAAAGAGTGCAGTGATCCTGATAGATCAAAAAAGATTTTTGCACACGGCTCTCCTTGCATTGCATGGACCACGGCCAAGTGCAGCTGGTGGTTATAGCAGTGGATATAAGGAATATCCTTCCCTACCTTCTTTTGCAATAAGGCCTGAACCCCACCCCTGACCCCACTCATGACAGAAGCTCCATCATAGCACTGACTGATAATTTCAGCTGCACTATAGCCTGAGTCAGAAAGATGCTCAAGAATTTGTGTGGTAATAAATTCAGCATTTAACTGACTGAGGTCAAGCAGGCCAATCAGGTGTTCCTCTGGAATGCCTTTACAGACAAATCTAACCATGATTGACAGATTCTCCACATTACATCTGTCCCTCGTTCCGTCACTTTTGATGCAAAACCCAGCATAATCTGCTTTGTCATAATTACCTTTTATCTGATTTAATACCATTTTGGCCAGTGTTTCAATAATTTCATTTTGTATGTTGTGAGAGGTGTATTTTGCATTTGGTGGGATGTGTTTGTTAATTTCATTAAATTTGGGGTCCTTTGCCAGTGTGTAGTCAACCATTTTTAAGAACAGTCCTGCAGAGAAATCATCATCATTTGAACTTTCCACACTGCCACGAAGTGGAAGTTCATGTACTGCTAGGAACTGAACTACTTCTCCAATTGTTTTAATATAATACCTATTTTTTTCCATTTGTGTGGGCCCTATTAAATTACAAATGGTCTCCCCTGTGGCCTCTCTTTGGGACATTTCAGACCAGGCTTTTGCATTTTTTATGTGGCATTGACTTGATGCGTGCTTTGAGAGTCCCTTGTCCTTTTCCAATGCAGTTTTCCAATTAGTAAATCCTTGTTTTGTGAAAACCAAATCCCTATCATTGTTCCCCCCAAATTTCTGACACGGGAAACAAAAGCACGCATCAAGCTTTGCTGAATATTCGAGCCATGGTCTCCCACGATACCAACCTGGGCATAATGAGCGGGAGCTCTTGCCAAAATTACGTTTGGGGAAAACCAGAGCTATGGGTTGTGACGGTGCTTCAGTGTTTAAGCCTATGTTGTTTTCATCCGCAACAGCCACGGATGGGCTGGGAACGACGGGGGCTGCGGGTCTTGTGCAACTAGAACTAGGTGTACTGGTACTGGACTGGGCACGGGGGTTAGAAATTGTAGCGAGTCGAGGAGCAGTATCACCCGACGAGCCGGGTGATTCAGTCTCTGCTGCAGCTAATGCCCTAGCAGCCTCGTTGCTGCTGCCAGTGCTAGCTTTAGCAACCAGAAAATCGGCGCATACTCGACTCGTCACTCGGTGCAAATTACAAGAGAAAGCGATAGAGATATGGAGGGAATGAGAACACGCTTACAGAAAGAGTAACCAAATAATTTCAGTGACTGACGGCGAAGGAAACTCAAAACAGGGGCTGAGCTCAGCTGACGACAGTGTGTGACTGGCCACGCCCTCCCTATGCATCTACCAATCAGTAGCTACTTTGAATGAGGGATAGAGAGCAGAGAGCGCTCACTCTGACCATTTTTCTTGAAATATTTTTTAAATTTGGGATCTTTGCATGCCATCACGTTTGGGGGGGGCAGTCACGGCATTTGGGGGGGCATTGCCCCTCCTTGCCCATGCCTATATCCGGCCCTGATATAGGTGCTACTGAAGTGGAGATTTCGGACTTGGAGTATGAGAGAAAAGTCATTTTGAGAAAACCGGCTTTAAAGATTTTTCATCAGCCAATGAGATTGCGCATCCAGCCCTTTTACTTTCACGACTGGTTGCTTATAAAAAGGAAATGACCATATTTGGATCCGACAGGATTGTACACAAGAGAGAGAGCTTCCTAACGGTGCTTGTGATGACAGGCTGTCGGCAGAGATCGCGGAGCAGCATGTTGATTAACTTGTGAAGCATTTTGAGCATCTCTCATGAGCTCTTTGAGAGACGATATCTGGATCTTTAAGTTGCCTACTTCCTTTTTACGCTGTTTCTGAATTGACTCAATCCTGCTTGCCAGAGCCTTTTCAGTCAGAGTGATTTTTCTTTTTTCTATATTAGATGAAGTTGAACCAGCCCTTGATCCACTCATTTTATGCACAAACAGATGCAACTGAACATCGTAAAGCAACAACCAATAGCCACAACAATTAAATGCAGACACGAATAACCAATGCGCTGAAGCCACACCGCACACACACAAGTCAACTGTTCGCTCCAAACACAAACCCGATCAGCGGCAATCAACCCGCTCCAAACATCAGCAACACCAAACCTCAACAAGTGGCAGTAACCCGTTCAAAACTGTCTTCCAAACAATCCATAACACAGTACAAAACGCAGGTTACATACCACTGTTTGTGTGCGATGCTCTCCCGCGGCCGCCGTTCTCTTACGAGAGTCCTCTCGTACTGCGTTTTTATCAAAACGCTACGGGAAAAGTCTCTTTTCACGAAATACTGAAGCAAAAAATTATCCTTAATTGTCATACATGTAAAGCGCGTTGCAGCAGTAGTCAACTATGGCGAGACGGCTTGCTCGCTCATTGGCTGCTCTGCGGCAACTGCATAAGCCTATCGAGCGAGGCCTGAGGTGACGTCAGGCCAATGAGGGCGCTTCGCGCCCTCCTTGCCATTTCCCGCCGAGACGGGTGTGGCTAACCTCTTTAAAAGGAGCTCGAAAAGGCTGATTCACTTGATTTTCATCTCTTCAGCGAAGCGCACGCATCGCTGGATCACGAGGAAGCAAGCGTCGTCTGAGGCAAGCACTTCAGCGGGACGAGCCACTTGAAGCCGCTGGCCTACGCCGCCTTCTACAGCCGTACCTGCTGCGCTTTCCGACGCATATCCTTTCATTATCCTTTTACTGTTCTTGTGTGTGTGTGTGTGTGTTCGCCTTGCGACACTCACCCCCTAAAAGAGCTGCGTCTTTTTAAAGATGCCTTCATGTGGCTCGTGCCGAGCCCCACTCACCGAGGGAGACCGCCATGTCATCTGCGTCTCCTGTCTGGGTGAGGACCATGCAGCGCTCGCGCTCGCTGACGGCGGCTGCCCTCACTGCGAGCTTTTGCCTATGGTGACTCTGCGGACTCGCCTGGCATTCTTCTCAGATCCTGCATTCCCCGCCGCGCTGCCGCGCCGTAAGAAGCGCCGCTCGCAGCGGGTCCCGGAACCCGCTCCAGCCCGACTAAGCTCGCCGGTTCGCCCGCCTGCTTCACCGGCTTCTCCCGAATCACTTCCTGATGCTCAGCGCCCGCAGTCTGCCGCCGCTTCATCACAGGAAGTCGGTTCCGAGGCCGCGTCCGGGGAAAAGGATTCCTGCTCTCTGCTAGCTTCAGGCAGCGAGGACTGGGCGAGCTCCGAGGATCTTGCGCCTGCTGCCCGCAAGCCCACTACGAGAGCCAACATCGAGAGAGAGCTCATGCGAGTACTCACGCTGGCCGCGGCGAGCCTCGGCCTCGAGTGGTCTGCTCCAGAGCTCCCCTCTCGCACCCGGCTGGATGGTAGCTTCCTCCCTGGTGAGCGCACTTCTCCGGATTCAAAGCCTGCTCCTTTTCTTCCTGAGCTGCATGAAGAAGTTGCGAAGGCCTGGAACGCGCCCTTCTCTGCGCGAACGCGCTCGTCTGTGTCACCAGCATTTTCCTCCCTGGATAATGCGAAAGACCGAGGCTACCTTTCACTTCCGCCGGTGGAACAGGCGATAGCAACCCACCTTTGCCCGCCCTCTGCTGGACGGCGGACTAAACCGGTGTTGCCTTCAAAAGCCTGCCGCATGACGTCGACGCTGCTCGCGCAAATTTTCTCCGCCGCTGGGCAGGCCGCGTCAGCGCTACACACCATGGCTACACTGCAGATATTTCAGGGTGATCTCCTCCGTAAGTTGGACGAGATGGGACCTGAGGCTATCTGCATCGCGGATTTGAGGAGCGCTTCAGATCTAACACTCCGCGCTACCAAGTCTGCTGCACAAGCCATGGGAAAGTGTTTGGCTTCCGCCACTGTTGCTGAGAGGCATCTATGGCTGACGCTCACGGAGATGGCTGATTCCGAGCGCAACGCGTTTCTCGACGCCCCGCTGTCTTCCGCTGGCCTTTTCGGTTCTTCTCTCTCCGAGTTCGTGGAGAGATTTACTGAAGCCCAGAAAGCGTCTCAAGCCTTCAAGCACTTCCTCCAGAAGCGCTCTGGTTCTGCAGCGGGTCGTGAAAAACAGACTCCGCGGAGCTCTCAGCCTCAGCCCCTGCCTTCGGCCGCATCCTCACAGCAGCGACAGCAGCGCAGCTCCGGGCCCCGCTCTCGCTCTACCAGCCGACGCCCCGCTCTGCGCGGGCCGCGATCGAGGATTGTGGTGAAGCCGGAAGCCCCGAAGAAGTCCTAGCTCGCCTAGGAAAGCGCAGGTGTGTGAGTCCCGCTGCGGCCGGTCTCTCACCCAAGCGCGCCGCTGTTTCAGTCCCAAGACTTGCGACTGTTCCAGCGTTTTCTGCAAGATGCAAGCCCGCTCAGCCGCCCGCTTGCCTGCACACAAAAGCCGTTTTTACGGCTACCCAGATATATCCCGAAAAGAGTGTATTTTCTGGTGTCCCGGCCACGGCCGATGGTGCTATAAGTGTAGTGTCGATGCCCACTCCTCAGTGCCCATCTCTACACACAAGCACAGCCCTACACTTAGGGCTCGCGCACATAAAATCGACTCAGGTCGATTGCGCTTCCAACATAGTGAAAGTGCCCGCACAAACACTATGTCTCACAGGCCACAGGCTCTCTGTAAAAACGAGACCTGTGCGTGCTCGCTCTGCTCAGTCAGACAGTGCGCCCAAAGCAGTGAATGTGCCCGCTTCCCGCCCACATTTACTCGCAGACATGAGTCCCACGGGACCCGCTCAGCCCTCCCTCACTCAGTCAATCGCTGTAGTAAGGTCGAGGACGAGCGCTCTGCCCGCTGTAATAAGCGCGCCCCCCGCCTCGAATGCCACAGGCATAATGCCTACGTTATTGCGCCCCGAAGCGCCTCTGTCGCACGGCGAGCAGAGCGCGCTTCGCATCCAGCCCTTAGCCAGCCATGCAGAAGCATGGGCAGCGCTTCCAGGGGTTTCGGACTGGGTGCTAGGCATTATAAAGAGAGGCTTCTCGCTACAGTTTTGTCGACGCCCTCCCCGCTTCACAGCGCGCGTCCAGACTACGGTGGTTTCAGAAGTAGCACACCTACTTTGCGCCGAAATATCAAAACTGATAAGCAAAGGGGCGATAGAGCGTGTTCCCCGAGCTCAAAGCGAAGGGGGGCTATACAGCAGATACTTTCTAGTCTCCAAAAAGGACGGCGGTATCAGACCCATTCTGGATCTAAGACGGCTAAACAGAGTATTAGTGAAACGCAGTTTCAAAATGCTCACGACCAGCAAAATTCTCGCGCATGTTCGCCGAGAAGACTGGTTCATGTCGATAGATCTGAAGGACGCGTATTTTCAAATACAGATAGCGTCACATCACAGGCGATACTTGAGATTCGCCTTCGAGGGTCAGACATACCAGTATACAGTCCTGCCCTTCGGCTTGTCCCTGGCACCTCGTACATTTACGAAATGCATGGACGCAGCGCTCGCTCCTCTCAGACTCAGAGGCATGCGAGTGCTGAACTATTTGGACGACTGGTTGATCCTAGCTCAATCACGATCTCAGCTCGTGGAGCACAGAACCATTTTACTCGATCACCTCGAGAATCTTGGTATCACGGTCAATTGGGCGAAGAGTTCACTGAACCCCAGTCAAACGATTTCGTTTCTGGGTATCGTTCTGGACTCGCAGTCTATGACGGCGCGGCTGTCGCCACAGCGCGCGCTGCACATTCAGCGCGCGGCGAAGTCTTTCCGCCGCGGCGCTTTCACCCCGCTCAGGAAGTTTCAAAGGATGCTGGGTCTCATGGCCTCAGCATCATCAGTTCTCCAGCTGGGCTTGCTCCGCATGCGCCCGCTGCAGTTCTGGTTGAAAGCGCGAGTACCGCGCGGAGCGTGGGTGTCCGGCCGGTTACGCCTCAAGATCAATCAAAGCTGTGTGACAGCCCTGATACCTTGGTTGGCGGACGGCTGGTACCAATCAGGTGTAAGCCTGGGGACTTCCTTGAGAGTGAGGATGGTGTCGACAGATGCATCCACCTCGGGATGGGGAGCGCTGCTCGAGGGCAGACCGTTCTTCGGCCTGTGGTCGGAACGAGAAAAGCTCCAACACATCAACTGCCTGGAAATGCTGGCAGTGCACAATGCGCTGACGCGTTTTTGTCCCCATATCAAGGACCAACACGTCGTAGTCCGTTCGGACAACACGGCCGTGGTGTCCTATATAAATCGCCAGGGCGGTCTGAAATCCACATCCCTGTACAGGCTGGCGAAACGCCTCCTAATATGGGCTCAGCACAATTTGCGCTCGCTGAGAGCAGTGCATGTGCCTGGGCTTCAGAATGTGGGCCCAGACAGACTGTCCAGGAACAACATTCCCCTGGGCGAATGGTCTCTACACCCACAAACAGTCCGGCTGTTGTGGGAGAGATTCGGCAGAGCGGAGGTGGACCTATTCGCGTCCCGTGAAAACGCTCATTGCCCCGTGTTCTTTTCCAAGAACGACAGCGTGCTGTCCCAGATGTGGCCGCGCTGCCCGTTATACGCTTTCCCCCCCGTCTCCCTCCTGCCACAGGTGTTAGAGCGGGTCAGGGAAACAGAATGCCCAGTGCTGCTTGTAGCACCGTTCTGGAGGAACCAAACATGGTTTCCAGTCCTGATGCAGCTAGCAGACTTCGCTCCATGGCCAGTGCCATTGAGGAGAGATCTCCTCTCGCAGGCCGGGGGCTCGATTTGGCACCCACACCCGGAGCTGTGGTCCCTTCATGCGTGGGCGCTCAACGGATATCCGTTGACCTCGCAGAGGGAGTGATAAATACCATCACTCAGGCCAGAGCGCCGTCGACTCGGCGGCTTTATGCCTCAAAGTGGTCGGTTTTCTCCGGCTGGTGCACAGCTCGGAGCCTATCACCTCTCGATTGTGAGGTGACGGAGGTTCTCTCCTTCCTACAGGAGCTGTTGGATAAGGGCAGATCCCCTTCCACGCTCAAAGTTTACGTGGCGGCTATTACAGCGTTCTCCGGAACAAAGCTGGGTCAGTCACTAGGAAGGAACGATTTAGTCATCCGCTTCCTCAGGGGAGCTAGGAGGCTGAATCCACCCAGACCTCCTTCAGTTCCTATGTGGGACCTTTCTACAGTCTTGACGGCCATGAAAGGTGCCCCTTTCGAGCCTATCCAATCTATTAGCCTCAAACATTTGTCTTTCAAAACTGTTTTTGATGGCTCTCGCTTCGGTGAAGCGCATAGGCGACCTGCACGCGCTCTCCGTGAGCCCAGCGTGCTTAGAGTTTGGACCTAATGACTCTAAAGTCATACTCAAACCTAAGCATGGCTATGTGCCAAAGTCCCTCAACACGCCGTTTCGGGCTCAGGTTATCTCCCTGTCTGCCCTGCCGGGGTCAAGTGAGGAAGGGGACTCAAGTTTTCTTTGCCCTGTTAGGGCTTTAAGAGCTTACGTGTCCCGCTCCGCTGTCTTCAGACAGACTGAGCAGCTTTTTGTCTCGTTCAGTGGACGTTCCAAGGGAATGGCTGTTTCGAAACAGAGCTTATCCAGATGGATAGTTGACGCCATAGCGCTGGCTTATACTGTCAAGGGCATTCAGTGCCCGTTGGGAGTCATAACCTTACAGGATATATGTACGGCGGCAGGCTGGGCCTCGCCGTCTACATTTATCAGGTTTTACAACCTAGAAGTTCCCGCCTTGCAGGCTAAGCTACTATCGGTGTAGTCGATTCAGCTGTCTAACTAGAACACTGAAATCGCATGCGCAACGCGCTACCGACTGTCTTATGGGCAGAATTGTGTAAGACCCACATTTCCCACATTCAGTTCAGGTTCCCCACCCTGTCTATGTGATGTCATATTCGCGTCTGCTGGCGCGACCATATAAGGACGGAGGGAATCCCCTCTTGTCTCTAGACTCTCTCTGTGAGGTCATGTTTACGTCTGCGGACATTACAGTTTAGGGAATTAAGGTCCCCCATCCCTTATTCCCGGATTCTTTGTGAGTCTATCTGGTGATTATGCACTGTACATCTGGCTTAGCTTCCAGTGATCGGTGTTTTTATCCCAGCACGCACGGCGTTTTACAAGGGGTTCCCGTAGCGTTTTGATAAAAACGCAGTACGAGAGGACTCTCGTAAGAGAACGTACTCGGTTACTAACGTAACCTCGGTTCTCTCTAGAAGAGGGAACGAGTACTGCGTTCTCTGCCGTGCGTACGGTTCACTCTGGTTCGCTTCGGCTATGAAAATCAAGTGAATCAGCCTTTTCGAGCTCCTTTTATAGAGGTTAGCCACACCCGTCTCGGCGGGAAATGGCAAGGAGGGCGCGAAGCGCCCTCATTGGCCTGACGTCACCTCAGGCCTCGCTCGATAGGCTTATGCAGTTGCCGCAGAGCAGCCAATGAGCGAGCAAGCCGTCTCGCCATAGTTGACTACTGCTGCAACGCGCTTTACATGTATGAAAATTAAGGATAATTTTTTGCTTCAGTATTTCGTGAAAAGAGACTTTTCCCGTAGCGTTTTGATAAAAACGCAGTACTCGTTCCCTCTTCTAGAGAGAACCGAGGTTACGTTAGTAACCGAGTACGTTCTCCAGGATATTCAGCCGAATCAATGTGTGTGTGTCTCAATGGCCGATGATCCCGTATCTCCGTGAGTGATCACGACCTTCAATGAGCGTGGCTTATATTCCAAGTGTATCTTGAATTTTTGTTGACAAATGTGGGCGACAATCTGAGAGCCACAAAAATTGTCGACCGAGAGGCTGAGCAGGGAAAACTAATTTGCCAGATGCGCTTCAATGATGACAAATCCAAAGACTGCATTTTGTCGTTTTATTATCGTGAGAAGCAAACAAGGTTGTGTATTGAAACATTCCATAATTGTTTCTCAGACATAGTATAGCGTTTCAGATAGCGGTCAACAAAAATATGACTTCCCCCGTCACCCCCTCTCAACCACGCAGGTGAACAGCTGATAAACTCTACTTCCTCCCCACCACCAGGTGCATTGATTACCGTAAATAACCAAAAGGGTGTTCAGAATAAATAAAACATACCCAGCTCTTACTAACAAATAACCACTTTGGTCAGACAAAGGATTAGCAAATTATTCTGCTTAATGATACTGAAAACAAAATCACCTTAATATCTTAAATGCTGCTTTCTTTGCAACAAATTATGTTTTAGTGAACACTGTTACAAAGACCACATAAACTCACAGGAAGAAACGGCATTCAAGAGTCAAACTGACCAACTAAAGCAAACACTGATATCCATAATGGTGATTAAATATTTTTAATAAATCATGGAAATCCAAACCTCTGTTAATTCTCAATAATAACTTCTGTAGACGTCTGACAGAAATAAAGTCAGTCTGGTTAGTAATAAGTGAAGCTGGTAATGCTGTTTGTGGAGTTGTTTAATCCTCCTCTGCTGAGATCTTCACCGATTTAGGATACGTTTACACGACAACAATATCCTTAAAACAGAGAAGTTTTTCCTTTGAGTTTTCTGCTTACAGACGACACCACTGTCAAAACGATCCCCATTTACACGGATTTATGCCCACCCATTACTCAACTTATCCGCAAAAAAGACTTAAAACGCTGAATTCTTCTGCCAGGCCACTAGATGGGGTCGAAACACTATAGACTGAACAAGTAAAATGCATGTGCATGATGTTCATTTTTGAAAAATGTTTTTTTTTTAATTGTGCATGACGTTTAACACTGGGGATTTTGCTGTGAAGAAACGTCACATTACTGTGTGGGGGTTTCCTGGTTACAGATTTCCAAAGAATATTTTTTTCTGGTTTTGGGGAAAGCAGCCATGAATAACAGATAGTTGAAGAGACACCACCCAAAAAGGAGAACAAAATTATTGTAAGTTTTCAATCTTGAACACTTCTTCTGTGAACACATAGGCTACTGTATTGTAAGTCTGAGTTAGAGCAAATAATGAAATCAGGCAGGTATATTGTAAACAGAGTTACTGAAGGCACAACTGGACCACAAACAGAGAGTCTCTGGCAGGATGAAGGAAAAGCTCCAATGTGCAGTAAGTAGAATTTTTATTCTGACGTAGAGATGGAGTTGGTAATGGTGCAACAATGTTTGAGGAACTGAAAACTGTTACATAAAATCTCAATCATTTATTTATTTATTTTTTGCTGTAAAATCCAACAGTTGTTCTAACTAACACTTTTAAGTTAACTTTACTACCGTATTTTCCGGACTATAAGTCGCTCCGGAGTATAAGTCGCATCAGTCAAAAAATGCGTCATGAAGAGGAAAAAAACATATATAAGTCGCACTGGACTATAAGTCGCATTTATTTAGAAATTTATTTCACAAAATCCAAGACCTGCAAGAGCAGACATTTAATCTGGAAAGGCAAGTTATTCAACTACACAATAGCACACAGAACAACAGGCTGAGTAGGTATCCGGTATGTTAACGCAACACATTAACAGTTATTCAGCTACACAATAGCATAAAGAACATACACCTGGGAGGCTGAATAGGCTAAATTAACATAAGCCAGCGAGTCCAACAAGCAAGTTACCAGTAAGTTCACCAAGCTCCCGCGATCTCATTCAACATCACTGAATCCATTGAATTTTCTTCATCCTTGGTGTCGCTTCTGAACAACTCCGCCATAGAGCGCCCTCTCGCGGCTGTAGACGGTAATGTTTTCATCTCAGTCTGAATTAATTTTGATATATAAGTCGCACCTGAATATAAGTCGCAGGACCAGCCAAACTATGAAAAAAAGTGGTAAAAAAATACGGTAAATATCTTAACTGAATTGTAAAAATGTAATAGCCTAATCTGTACTATAATGCCTCGGTTATTCAGAAAACCCAAGTTAAGATTAATTGATTGGTTTTAAGGCAATTTTGTCAAGCAATGGTTTTAATAAATATAAAGTTATAAAAACACCAGAGATGGTGTCACACACGGTGTTGTTAAAGGTGTCACTAGTGTTTGAGGAAGTGTTACAAGCAAGTTCAAATTTTGTTTCTAAGAACAATATGTCAATGTTTCTGCTTTTATATTGAATGTATTAACACTTATACACAGTACTTTTTCAATATGCTCATCTTTAGATATTTAGACACAAGCAATGTTTGTCTTGTAAAATAATATACTGTAAAAGCATATTATCTAAAGAAAAAATTATTAAAAGGTTGATTTTAACCCTTTTTTGGAATAATATGAAAGGTATACACTGATATGTGTGTGTTTTGCCTCAGTTTGTCAAGTCAAGTCAAGTATATTTGTATAGCGCTTTTCACAATACAGATTGTATCAAAGCAGCTTCACAGTATTAAATTAAAATAATACAACAAGGTTTGTTTCTAGTGGAATTTATTGATTGATAAAATTAAATTAAATATCCCCAAAATATCCCCAACTGAGCAAGCCAAAGGCAACAGTGGCAAGGAACCGAAAAACTCCATCAAGTGACCTAATGGTGACCTGAAACTCCATCAGGTGACCTAATGGAGAAAAAAAAAAAACTTGGGAGAACCCAGGCTCAGTCGGGGGCCAGTTCTCCTCTGGCATTTATGTACTGGAGGCCGGATTGTAGTTTGAACTGTAGGATTAAAAATATTATATGAATGCCTGGCTGAAGAGATGCGACTTTAATCTAGTTTTAAACTGGGAGAGCGAGTCTGAGCAACGAACAGTATCAGGAAGGCTATTCCAGAGTTTTGGAGCTAAATGTGAAAATGCTCTCCCTCCTTTGGTGGTTCTGGATATCCTAGGTATGACCAAAAGCCTCGAATTTAGTGATCTTAAGGAGCGTGATGGATTATAGGGCGATAGAAGATCCGTTAAATAAGAAGATCTGTTAAATAAGATCAGTTTGTCAGGAGGACGCAGGTGTTTGGTGTTGATGACAGTGTGTCTCGGGCTCATTTGTGTTCTTCTGCTGGTCTTCATCACACTGTACATCACCATCACAGCAGAGAGAGACCTGTTAAAGAGTTACAAGAACACAGTTGAAGAGTTCAATCGCACTATCATCAGCTTACAGGGCAATAACACTGATCTAATGACTGAAAAAGACCAACTGAAGAACAACTTCAGCTCTTTGAATCAGAAGAAACTGGAGTTAGAGACTGAACTAAGGAAGTTATCTAAACAAGGTTTGTACAAATGGATTTGTATGTTTATTTGCACTTTACAACACAAATAATGAGCAAAGTGTTTGTTTATTGAAAGGAAATGCCAGTTTTTTCATATTCAATGAGAAGAAGAGCTGGTCTGAGAGCAGGCAGTTTTGCAGAGATCGAGGAGCTGATCTGATCATTATCAACACTGAAGAGAAGCAGGTGAGTTTGTGTGAGTGACTTAATCTATGAGAGGAATCGCACTTATTCCTGTTTTATAATCACATGCAGAGACTCATATCTTCTGTAGTCAATGAGATAGTGTGGATTGGTTTGTCTGACACTAAGGCCCTGTCCCATTTCTCCCCCCTTAAAACTTCCACTTGGTTTTGAGTGCCCTTGAAAGTAAAGTCCCCTCAACGAGGGAAGTGGAGTTGAAGATCTTTCCCTATGAAATGGGACACCACTATATGCAAATTAGCGCGGCAAACCTCACTACGTCACGCGCCGATGTGTCTACTACTACTACTGTTTTCATTCAGAAAAATGCCAGTTCCAGCTGTTGTGTGGGCTGTGTTCATTTATCTACGTCTGATGAATCAACAGAGAAGACATGTGGAATATAGAAGACGCATTTTTGTCTGTATTTGATCGTTTAGACGTGCACATGAAACCCAAAGTATAGTTGTGTTATAAGTATAGTATAGTATAAGTATAGTAACCCAAAGTGCTGTTTGGGTTTAACGTTAGGGAGAAGTGACAGCGCGGTGTAAAGGAAAAAGATGAAGCACTAGACGAACGCGGCTAGTTTTTAATAGTTTTACCTCACATCTTCTTTTTATAATCCTTGGAAGCCAAAATCGAAAAATAAAATTAGATGAACTACCCAGATCAGATGTATATTTGATGGGCAGGCTCTCTCGAAGCACTCGGCACATATCATGAACATCGTCAGATAGATAGCTTCGTGAAATATTTTCTAACATTAGTGTTCAAAACTTAACAGTCCATTGGATGTGCATCAAACTAACATATTCCAACATATTTAGAAATTTGAACATGCTTATTTGCGAAAATATACTTAAAATTCAATTGTTCCTTTCCAGCGGTGTCCGCCATCTTGTTTAAAAAATTTTACCGGCTTGCTGAGTCCGCAAGGTATTCTGGGTAATTTCATCTTCCACTTCGTTTTAAGCCTGCATCGGACCGCACTATGTTTTGAGGGTTGATTTTAAGGGGAGAATAGCACTCCCCCTTGCTCTTTAGAGTATTGGGACACCCTACCCCTACACGAGAACGCGCAAAAACAAGGGTTAGGGCAGAAATCTAGGGTAAGGGGAGGTATTGGGACAGGCCCTAAGACTGAGGGGATCATGGAATGGGTTGATCATTCAACACAGAATCAAGGGTAAGTAATTAAATACTCACAGAGAAACAATTCATATTAATTTGCTAAGTCCTTTTTATACTCATTTAAAAATTAGATAATGACAACATAAATGGACAACATCCAGTTTCTCACGATGTGAATCAGGGTGATCTGGGACACCAGACACTATTATTCTGATATTGAGTGTCTGTGAAACTGCTTTTGAGTTGTATTGCTTTCACTTGAAAGTGAAGATAAAATGGTCATTATCATTTTAGTAAACGGTCTTTTTGTTTATATGTCATATTTCATTCTTGTGTATCTGTTTATTGCACTATGGCTATATTTGCTCCAGTCCAGCAGGGGCAGCAGAGAGCAGGTTTATCAGACTGAAGTGATCAGAGAGGAACAGAAACATCAGATTCAGGCACTTTCTGCTGTTTCCAGCATCATCAATACAAAGGTCCAGTTTGGCCTGTTCAAGGGTGTTTGAGTTTATTTGAGTGTTCACAGATACCTCTTGTTGGATTGCTGCGGATAACGTGGTTGAATGTACAATACACAAACACAGTCGTATGAGTCAGAAGTTTTTAAGTTGACTTCATGTCTTTATTCTTGTCGAAGGCCAAATTAAACCACTTCCTGTGCAGGGGCGTGTCTAGGGGGAGGCACTAGGATAAGCCCTGCCTCCCCTGAGAAATGATCTGTCCATCTGATGATAAATTAGAAAAGAAAAATGTTTGAAAAAACTCTCGTCCTACTCTTTATCTCTTCAGGATGTGTCAATTTACAAGTCCAGAATTGTACTACCATTAGTCATAACTGAGGTAGTAAAATGTGGTTTAGTCTGAAATAAACAAATAAATATATCTGAAAGTAAACTGAAACCGCTCTGGCGGAACAGTGCACAACTGCGTAATATACACATCATAGTGCTACCCATACAATATATTTAAGGAATTTAGTACACTTATCATTCTAAAGATCACAGTTCATCTGTGAAGAGGTACTGTCAGACATAGTGAATAATGGATTTAGACAGCAAAATCCCCAGTGTTAAATCAACACTTCTCATAGTACATATGTTCCCACTCTACAGAGTGTTAAAGTAACTCTAAATCAGAGTTAAAGTTAATGAGATAATTAAGTGAATAATTAAGTGATGATCGAGTATTCAACAAGAATCAACAAGAACAGAAAAAAGAGAAACACAAGACCTACAACTGACTTCAGACACAGTCTTAGATGAAATCAACTGAAGAGAAAAGAAGACATTAAATCTGTGAAGATCTCAGCAGAGGAGGATTAAACAACTCCACAAACAGCATCACTTAGTACTAACCTTTATTTCTGTCCGACGTCTAAAGAAGCTCTTATTGATAATTATCAGAGGTTTAGATGTTGATATTTTATTAAAAATATTTGGTCACCATTGTGGTGATCAGTGTTTATTTTTGTTGGGCAGTTTGACTCTTGGCTTTTTATGTGAGTTGGTGGTTATTGTATCAGTGTTTATTATTGTGATGTCCCAGATCCAGAGATTATCAAGTGATTATCAAGTGATTTAGTTTTTATCATCATAAGGTAGAATGATTCACTAATCTTATGACGGCCCTTGGGCGGACCGCTCCTGTTTGCCAGATCTGGGCCACAAGCAGGCCATAGAAATGCCACATGTCAGCCAAGAGCAAAGAAATAAACCAGAACTGGACCTTATCTGAGACACAAAATCTGTGTATATTAAATATGAAGTCATCTCAGCCTTAATAAGCCTGTTAACAAGCAGAATCACTGAAGGAAAGAAGAGAACAGAAAAAGAGACGAGCAGAAACACAAGAACTACATTTAAATCTCTGAAGATCTCAGCAGAGGAGGATTAAACAACTCCACAAACAGCATTACCTGTTCTCTTCTTTCCTTCAGTACACGACTTTCAAAAGCGGCATTACGTCGCTATAGTGTGGACTTGTGACCGAGGGATTAGGGTTTCATTTGGGACAGAGCCTTAGAGATGGCGTGGATTTAGTGTGCGTGATGTATACTGCGCTATGGACAGTCTTGCACACTTACTTCCCGTCATGTGTGCACACTCTCAAGTGACCAAGACCGCAAGTGTGGGTATTTGGACAGACCCAGAAAACATCCCCATCACAGAAGAGAGAGAAAGAAGAGACCTGTTTAAGAGTTTGATAATCTTTCTCTGACACAGATCTGCAAACTTTACCGTCATGGTTCTCATTTGTTCTGAAGTGCACGTTCGCATAAAGCATGCTGATCCTTACGCTTCAAAGGAGAAAAAATGGTTAGGATTAAAACACCAGTGATTACATCATCTGTCACCACTTCTTCATCATGATTTTGTAACCCGTTTTGTCAAGAGAAGTCACTTCCTTTATTCCTTTTTGGTGTTAGCACTATTTGTGAAACCATAACTATCATTCTACCACAGCTCATCTGTGAACACTTGCTGTCACATATAAGAGTGAATAATGGATTTAGAGGACATTTATGTAAATGTTAAAAATGATAATATTAAGGACACAACTGGACCTCGAACACAGAATCACAGCCAGGACGAAGGAAAAGATCGAAAGTGCAGTAAGTAGAAAGTTTCATTTGAGGAAGAAATGTGTTGTTAACTTTTGAGAAATCTTTTTTCAAAGAACAACGTGTCCATATTTCTGCATTTATTAACATGAAGTTGCATATTTAACTGTAGATATTCCGCTATGATTATTAAAGAATAAGTTTTTGTTAAAAAGGCCTGTGTATTGTCTAAAGATAAAGGTGGATTTATTTGAGCCTATATTTCTAATAATATGAATTCTAAGTGAATGGTTGTTAACTGATACTGTATGTGTGTGTTTTGTCTCTGTTTGTCAGGAGGACGCAGGTGTTTGGTGTTGATGACAGTGTGTCTCGGGCTCATTTGTGTTCTTCTGCTGGTCTTCATCACACTGTACATCACCATCACAGCAGAGAGAGACCTGAGAGGTTAGTACAAATGGATTCATATGTTTATTTGCACTTTACAACACAAATAATGAGCAAAGTGTTTATGTTTATTGAAAGGAAATGCCAGTTTTTTCATATTCAATGATTTGAAGAACTGGTCTGAGAGCAGGCAGTTCTGCAGAGATCGAGGAGCTGATCTGATCATTATCAACACTGAAGAGAAGCAGGTGAGATTGTGTGAGTGACTGTTAATCAATGAGAGGAATCACACTTATTCCTGTTTATATTCACACACAGAGACTCATATCTTCATTCAAGGAGACAGTGTGGATTGGTTTGTCTGACACTGAGACTGAGGGGATCATGAAATGGGTGGATAATTCACCACTGAATCAAGGGTAAGTGCAAAAATACTCACAGAGAAACACTTCGGAATAATTTGTTACGTTCTTTTTATATTCATTTAAAAATGAGATAATCACAACCTTCGTAAGTTTGAACTGTTCTCTCCCAATCAATGATGAACTGAGTCAGACCAGACCAATTCAGCACGGATCATTTGTGGTAATCCAATTATTATGCTCCTATGGAGTTATTAAACAAGGAAAAGAATCCAGGTCGTATTGGCTTTACTCGGCACATTTCCATCTAAGTGCTGAATAACACAAAATATCGATATAACCGATAGAATTCCCTATGAATTTGTATTTTAAATATTTGAAAAATATAAGATGAATGTATTTTTTGGCATTTCTAAAAAATGTGGCAGGTTTGTTGGTAGGCATAAGATTCTCCTTCCAGAATTAAATAGTGTTTCATATTTTTTACTTAAATTTGTGTTTTATTCATTTTACACTGATTATATATTCATTAAATAACATTATTACATTTCATTATATCCAATATATTTTTGTAAAATGAAGATTCAAATATTTTGCCCTTTCGATCGTCCAGTTCATAGTGAAATAAACGACTTGAAAAAAAAGTCAACCGTTTGTGGGTATAGAAGTTCAGTCTGAGTACAAAGCCGTTTTTTAAATCTGAATTTTGAAATAATTTCCGCCATTTTAAAAGATAAAACATAAGGTGCAAGGGGAGCAAACTCAGCAAAGGGAGCAATAAACAAATAAAAACAACATTGATCTTTCTATCCCACATTTGAGTCATTATTCTTAAAAGAAATGTAAATTATTCTTGCAACAATAGCTGTAGGTTAATTGGCCTGGATGAGTGTGATTGGCCCTAATATTGTGTCCCAGACCGGCATTAAATATTTTGTGAATATTTGTAAATTTTCGTGGCTTGAAAGAGTTGGAAAATTGACAGTTCTGTCGATGTTTTGCCCAGGCAGGGTTACCCAGCTAGAAATTTTTTGTTCTAAAAATGTTCTAAGAACATTAGCATGTATTGTTCTATAAATGTTTTCAGCGGCTAGTTTTAGTTTTGTTCTCAGAATGTTCTTTTAAAAGTTTGGAGAACATTCTTTAAAAACATTATTAAAATGTTTAGTAGTAACATTCTTTTAACATTATTCTCTAACGTTCTTAGAAAGTTTTCAGCGGCTAGTTTTAGTTTTGTTCCCAGAATGTTCTTTTAAAAGTTTGGAGAACATTCTTTAAAAACATTATTAAAATGTTTAGTAGTAACATTCTTTTAACATTATTCTCTAACGTTCTTAGAAAGTTTTCAGCGGCTAGTTTTAGTTTTGTTCCCAGAATGTTCTTTTAAAAGTTTGGAGAACATTCTTTAAAAACATTATTAAAATGTTTAGTAGTAACATTCTTTTAACATTATTCTCTAATTTTCTCAGAACGTTTTCAGCGGGTAGTTTTATTTGTGTTCCCAGAATGTTTTTTTAAATGTTTAGAGAACATTTTCTAAAAACATTATTAAAATGTTTAGTAGTAACATTTTTATAACATTATTCTCTGACGTTCTTATAATGTTTTTAGCGTGTAGTTTTATTTTTGTTCCCAGAATGTTCTTATAAATGTTCGGATAACATTTTTTTAAAAACATTATTAAAATGTTTAGTAATAACGTTCTTATAACATTATTCTCTAATGTTCATAGAACGTTTTCAGCGGGTAGTTTTATTTTTGTTCCCAGAATGTTTTTTTAAATGTTTAGAGAACATTTTCTAAAAACATTATTAAAATGTTTAGTAATAACATTCTTATAACATTATTCTCTAACGTTCTTATAATGTTGTAAGCGGATAGTTTTATTTTTGTTCCCAGAATGTTCTTTTAAATGTTCGGATAACATTATTTAAAAACATTATTAAAATGTTTAGGTGTACCATTCTTACAACATTATTCTCTAACGTTCTTAGAAAGTTTTCAGGGGGTGTTTTTATTTTTGTTCCCAGAATGTTCTTTTAAAAGTTCAGATAACATTTTTTTTTACAACATTATAAAAATGTTTAATAATAATATTGTTAGAACATTATTTCTCCTAAAAGGTAGGATAACATTCTCTAAGAACACTCTAAAAATGTTTTGTGATGATGACCTTCTATAAATGTTTAATCATAACATTTTTAGAACATTATCCCTTTATTCTTATAAAGTTTTTAGCAGGAAGTTTTATTTTTATTCTTAGAACGTTCTTCTAAAAGTTAGGATAACATTCTCTAAAAATACTCTTAAAAATACTACTTAACATTCTTATAAATTTTTTAGTGGGAAGTTTTATTTTTGTTCCCAAAATGTTCTCTTAAACATAAAAAATGCTTAGCTATAACATTGTTAAAACATACAATTTTATTAATCTCTAAAATAAAACAAAAATCTAACAGGTTTATGAATGGCATTCACATAAATTATTAGAAGTTCTGCGTACAGTAGATGCCCAACATTAAATGAAGAACTCAGTAAAGTCCAATGTGCAATCACACGTCTTGACTGCTGTTTGCTCAGAGCGCTCATCATCAGTCTTTGGTTGTCTTGGTTCTTGCAGAAAAAGAATAAAGTCATCTGCATTAATAGGTGTTCTACTGTTCTTCTCTTCTTGTTTTTCAGCTGCTATCCCAGTTAGCAGAATTGAGCTCCATTCTCTGTGTGCATGGTAGAGTTTTTCCTCATAGCCTATAAAAGAAGATCATGCAACAGTGTAAACAAAAATAATACAAATACATATTACATATTAAGATCACAAGCAATATTGACTTTGAAAACTTTCAAAATTAGCCAGCCTAATTATTAATCAGAAATTAATTAGATTAGTTTATTTAAAAGTATAAATATGATACCTTATGAGTATCTATTTTGTTTCTGTAATTTAAAACATATACTTAATCCATTATATACATGTTAAAGGGATACTCCACTTTTTTTGTAAATAGGCTCATTTTATAACTCCCCCAGAGTTAAACAGTTGAGTTTTACCGTTTTCTAATCCATTCAGCCGAGTTTCTGATATTTAGAAGAATGTCAGTAACCAGACAGTTTCTGGTCTCATTGACTTCCATAGTATATATTTTTTCCTACTATGGAAGTCAATTTGGCCAGAAACTGTCTGGTTACTGATATTCTTCCAAATATCAGAAACTCGGCTGAATGGATTCGAAAACGGTAAAACTCAACTGTTTAACTCTGGGGGAGTTGTAAAATGAGCCTATTTCCAAAAAAAGTGGAGTATCCCTTTAATAACACAACTAGAGGCTAAATTATTTTAACAAACTACAAACTTGGCTTGAGAAGTGTGAACCTCGAACTCAGGTAGCCTTGAGCACAGCTGCAGCATGTCACAGCACTGCCCACGATGCTTTTGCTCTGATGTAACAGCTCATTTTCATCAGTTATATTGTCTATGGATTGTTACATTTCTTACAGATTTCTGCTTGTTTTAAATCAGATACAGATAAAGTAGTACTGCATTTGAGATAGAACAATTTCTAGTGTGATTTAATCATACCTGTGAATCGTCTCTTTGCTATTAGCTAAGCTGTAAGTTTTAGTTACTTCAAAAGCAGAAAGAAAAATATGCTATAACTTCTGTTTCTTATTGAGAAATCACAGGACAGTGTTGACACTAACTTTTTGTGCTCCAGTAGGTTTCTGTGTGCGCACAATCTGCATGTTAAATGTGAGCTACTGTCTGTGCATATGAAAGCTTGTTTCCGCCATGGAATACAATTTTTAAAAAAGGTAATTGCGAATCACAATTCAAACTTTTTTTTCTCAGAAGTGCGAGATATAAACTCGCAATTGGCCGTTTGAAAGTCAGAATCACAGGATAAATTAGTAAAACCTGAGAAAAAAAAGCAATTCTGGCTTATTTTTTTTTTGCTGTCGTTTCTATATGAGAACATTAATGCACTTCATCAATACAGCTGCTCTGAGAGTCACTTCAGCAGCATTTTAGCTTCATTTGAGAAAAACTATCATCATATCATAAAACACAGAGAAACTCAAAGGTCTACACGGCAATCCGTCAAATAAAAGTTTGGTTTAACCTTTGAAGAACGTTTTGCTTAAATCATTACATTTTAAATAATTGGTTATAGCAATTTAATTAAACCATTCAAATGGAATCAAGAAAACAAAAAAAAATTTACTTTTGGGAGATGCGAGAGCGAAGTAGTCCAGTGATAATTAACAGGCAGCCATGGTTAATGCAATTTGCAAAGACCCGCCCCCTTTAGTTACTGTTGCTATGTCCAACAAGCCATGGCGCTCTCACGCCACACATCATATTGTCACGCAATGAAAAATACATTGCGGATCACAGAAAAAACGCTGAAACGTTTAAACGCAGAGACAAGACAGAGCAGGTTACTTTTGATATGAAAGTTGAAACAAAGTCTCAACGTTTAATTTGTGTAATTTTTTTTAAAAAATATATTTTTGGTAAAATAAAAATGTAAAAAATACCTGTCAATCAAACTCCCTCGAAGGGTGAATTCTGAGGGGAGTAAAAAAGACAGCTCACAATTCTGATATTTTCTTGCAATTGTGTGTTCTTGCCTCACAATTCTGAGAGAAAAAAAAAAACTGTAATTTTACTGATGGAAACAGACAGTAAAAAAGTGGACTTCAAAGATTTCTTATTCTGTAGCTCCCTGTGGGATTTTTTTGACAAGTCCATAAAAATGCATCCATCCATGATAAAAGTACTCCACACGGCTCTGGCAGGTTAATAAAGGCGAAAGGTGAAGCGAAGTGATGCGTTTGTGTAAGAAACATATCCATATTTTATATTTTAGGGCTGGGAATCGATTAAAAAAAGTAACTGATTATTTACACAATTTGCTGTAATTAAATGCAATTAATTGCATTTCCCCCAAGCTTGTAATCATCAATATTTAAACTTAGAATAACCTAATTAAACAACAAAAAGGAAAAAAAGGAACAGAAAATAGCCCTGTATTAAAATAATATTAAACATCAATATATCAATATATTATTATTTTCAATAATCAATCAACATAATAAATTTAACAATTTATTATTATAATTTTTTTTTTCTAATTATCAAAATAAAACATAGTCCTACAAAGCTATTATTACAAGAGCATGTGATCAGAGCAGGTAATTTTACCATTGTTGTCAGCATGACTATACCAGCTCAGTAGGGCTATTTCACAGAAGTCTACTACTGAGAAATTTCACGTTATTTGACTTTGCTTTCCAGTGCATGATCGGTACATGATTGGAGCGTTTGGGCCGTTAACGACAGAGCAGAACGCGCAAGCGCAAACACGGAGCAGAACATTGAGCAAAGAGCTCAATGTTTGCTCAGTGTTGTGTGTGTGTGTCAGTGCGCCGACACACACACACGGAATGGAGAGCGCGGAGCGGAAAAGACCCGGTCATGAAAGCTGCGCGAGAATAAAACCTGATCGCCGAACACGGAGGGGCGGGACGGCATATTTTGCAGCCTTTTCCGCAACAGGAAGTCATTAAAATGAGGCAAAAAAAGTGCTGCGTTAATTGCATTTTTTTTATAAACTCGTTAAGCATCTCAAATTAATCGCGAAGATTAACGTGTTAATTCCCCCAGCCCTACCATATTTATAATTTTATCGACTTAAATAACTAGCTTCCAGCAGACAGCCATATGCAAGTCAAATTACGCCCAAAGAGTTAGTCAACGCATCGATACGCATATGCGCCTGCAAGGCTACGCATCACTACACTTCGGCCGCCATATGCGTCTATGAGTAGAAAAATGTGTCGTCCCAGTTTTTGATACGCGACGCACCGTTGTATGCAATACTATGCGTTGTTGGTGGGGGCAAAACTGCAAGTTGCTTGCGTCCGACGTGTAGACTATAAAAGGCTCTTGTCGGTGCATGACATAGGAGTAGCATAAGCTTTGACGGCTCTCGCGGTTCAAACAAACAGGGCTAGGCAATAAATTCAAGCTCCTCCCACATTTCTCTTTATATGATTCTCTTTAATGATAATTTTTCTAAAAATCTCTGTGGAAAGAAAGTCAGATATAAATCTGGGACAGATATAAATCTGGCACGAGGGAGAAAAAAATAGATCATTTTTATTTTGGAGTGCATTGTGCGTTTAAAATTGACTACGGTTTTATAAAATGCAGTGGATACTTACTAGTGATGGACTTGTTTCTCTGTTGGTGCCTGTTCTGCTCCGTAAACATTGGTCCAATGCTTGATCTTAAGAAAATGTAAAAAGTGTGTTAATGTGTGTTAACAGACTATTGATCTGGGTGACATAGGACCATTTTTTATGTTTTCCTTAAGTGTTAGGCTATATAAATCTGGAGAACCCTTACTAACATTAACCATGGTTTTGCTACACTAACTAAATGGTAATAAATTATTGTAATCAATCCACCATAAAAATATTGTTTCTACACTTTACTATAATAAAAACCATGGTTAATTTAGCAAAGGACCCTGGGAACATGTCCTAAAAAGAACAGCTCATCCAAAAAATAGACTCTCTATCGTTATTTACCAGTACTCCATGTTGTTCCAAAACTGTATGAATTTATTTTGTATAACCTTAATTAAGATATCTTGAGAAATGACTTCACTGTTTTTTTTTTTTTTTTTCATAAAATGGGTTCCAATGTTGTTTAATTCCCAACATTCTTGTGTTTCAGAGAAGTAAGTCATACAGGTTTGAAAATAATTTCATTTTGAAAGGACATTTATGTTATGTATAAAGACACAATGTTCTCAGTTCCCTCATTGTAAAGCTCCTATGCTGAGGTTTATTTTATTTTATTTTTTCAAAATGTTGCAAGTAAAATGTTCTAATTGTGTTAACTTGTCACATTAGAAGAACGTTTTATGAAGAACATTCAACATCTCATCTCTCAATGATATCCTCAAAACATTTCCCTAACGTGACAGAGAGAATGTTCTTCTTTTGTTATCATGAAACATTGGGACAATGTTATATTGAGATCATTGTACAACTTTAACTTTAGCAACATTCCCAAAATATGCTCAAAATGTTGCAAGTAGAATGTTCTTCTTTTGTTATCATGAAACATTGGGAACATTTGTTTCCATAAAATGGGTTCCAATGTTGTTTTATTCCCAACATTCTTGTGTTTCACAGAAGTCATACAGGTTTGAAAATAATTTCATTTTGAAAGGACATTTATGTTTGGGTCAGCTAGGCCCATAAAAACTCATATCAAGAAGACAGGTACAATTTTGACTGGAGGGTTTGGACCAGTGTGCCTTTGAGCAGAGTTTACATGTTCTGCCTCTATTTCACGTGTATTTTACTATGACAATACTCACCGCAACTGAAGATCATGTGGCTGGATAATTTATTCCCAAAATTCCTGGATAATGGGAAACACACACATACAGCAATATTATTAGCTATTTGTATTTACTTACTAAAAGAGACATAAAAAGCTTGCAAATTTTTACTCACCAGCTCAAAAACATATTATGATGATGACTCATCATTTTGACGGTAACGTTAGGCCGATATCCCGCGATCATTCAAAAGCCTAGTTTTCATAGTGTGGGTCGAGTTCCTCTCTGTATAAAGACACAATGTTCTCAGTTCACTCATTGTAAAGCTCAGACTATGCTGAGGTTTATTTTTATTTATTTTTATCAAAAACTAACTTAGCTGACAATATTTAGCCTAACGTTACACATGCAGCCTGAAACATTGACATAATATCGATATTGCTCTAGTCGCATTTAAAATTAGCTTCTCAATTTAACACACTATATTTTGATGTAGCAGAATGTATTTTTATATAAAATAAAGTTATTTACCTTCCGCAGATTGCAATATGTCCGTTACACGTAGGCTACGTTGTTAAAATTCGTTGTCCATTTACATCCCGCAACTCGCTCAAAATAAAAATGTAACAGTACGATGCAAAATAATCCATGTTTTAAACAATGTAAAAGCCACAGAACCGAAGGAGGCTAGTACTGAAGATCCTCCCGAGCAGCAGCAGCGCGCACACACACACACTCTCACTCTAAAACAGACGAATATTCAAACTTCAAACTTGACCAGTAAAAGGCGCGCATAGCTGCCATTGGCCAGATTCCTGGATGACAGTCTGAATAGCCAATCATGCTCAAAACAACTCGAAGAGACAGCCAATAATGTGGTAACATTGCAATTACAGGAAAAGATTACATGTTTTAAAAGAAAGAATATGAAAAAAATGTGCACGGCTATTTATTTAGTTGTATTTGTAAGCTGGCTGTTATATTTAATCAATTGGTTAAATGGTGTCTTCATTGCAGTGCATGATAAAAAATAAATAAACTTACAATAACATATAAATAATAATAATAAATTACACAAATAATATATACCATGTATAACAACATATATTTACCACTGCTCTGCCAAACAGCAGTTTAAAAGAGCAAACATATTATATATTAAACAGAGCAAACATTGCATATGTATAGGCTATTCATATACAATTCTGTATACCTACCTACATGAAAAACTAATGGATTGGTATCATGGTAACATTAGAGATACATTCATGTGACCCATAATGATCCTTTTGCACTTTAACAAAATATTGACCTTTCCTTTAGAAACACTCTTATGCCTAATAATGTCAACTTGCTTTTCACCCTGTGTGGCACTGTTACACAACCTGTTGGTTTAGGGTAAATCCTCTGTCCAACACAACACTTTGGTAACATTGGCATAATTCTATACAAGTTGCAACATATACCCCGGGTTTCACAGGCAAGGTTTAAGCCTGTAGTCCCAGACTAAAATGCACGTTTGAGCTGTTTTACCTGAAAGCAACTTGCACTGACATATCTTAAAATATGTCGGTGCCATTATTTTGTCTCAAGATGCACACCAGTAATGTTTCTTTTTCTTTTTTCTAAGGCACATTTTTAAAAGCTAATTAAATGCACTAAGGCCTAATCCTGGCTTAATCTAAACTCTGTGAAACCGGGTCTGGGTTAGAAATTAAGGGTTAAGGTTAACCCTAACTCTAACCCTAACCCTTGTCTACAGACTTTTATTTAACAGCATGGATACTCCAAGGTGTTGACTGCAGTGGTTAGGCCTTTAGCGTTGATACAGGACGAATAACTTCTTACTGTGACAGTCTGTAATGTATTTTAGCAAAGAGTGTTTGTATGGATTGTCCCTAATTAAGCTAGAGCTATTGGTGCATTCAAGTCATGTCATAAAGATCGTATTTACAAGTTGAACGCCACCACAATGATGAGAATATGAGTAGGAAGCTCAGGATTTTCTTTAACCCCGATCTTGAAGAGTTAGGGGTGTGTCAGTGGGAAACATTGTGGGATACCACTATACTTAGGTATTCAGCAGTGACAATGAAGTAAGCTAATGCCTGCACAAAATATGATAGCATTAATATGTAACAGAATAATATGTGATGATAAAGTTTACAGTGGCTTCATTAATTTAAAACATTAAACAAAATTGTAAAACCTCATGAATACAAACTTCCCAGGAGGACTTAAATGCACCATATGTTCCATCGTGAACCCTGTTGGCCTGCTGTCAGACCAGCAAGCTCAATTTAACAATAATTGTGTAGTTTGATTGCTAAATGTTACATTTAAAATGTTCTAGTTTTGTTAACACGTCACATTACAAGAATTTTTTTTAAAAACACTCATCATCTCAGGTCTCAGTGATATCCTCAAAACATTTTACGAACATTGATTTGATAATGTTCCTCCTCTGTTATTATGGAACATTGTGCCAATGTTTTACTGAGAACATTATATAATCTGTTATCTCAACAACATCCTCAAAACATCCTTAAAATGTTGCAATTAAAATGTTCTAATTGTGTTAACACATAACATTACAAGAACGTTTTATAAAGAACATTCAACATCTCATCTCTCAATGATATCCTCAAAACATTTTCCTAATGTGACAGAGAGAATGTTCTTCTTTTGTTATGACAAAACATTGGGACAATGTTATATTGAGATCATTGTACAAACTTTAACTTTAACAACATTCCCAAAATATGCTCAAAATGTTGCAAGTAGAATGTTCTTCTTTTGTTATCATGAAACATTGGGACAATGTTATATTGAGATCATTGTACAAACTTTAACTTTAGCAACATTCCCAAAATATGCTCAAAATGTTGCAAGTAAAATGTTCTAATTGTGTTAACTCGTCACATTAAAATAACGTTTTATAAAGAACAATAAACATCTCATCTCTCAATGGTATCCTCAAAACATTTTCCTAATGTGACAGAGAGAATTGTTCTTCTTTTGTTATGACAAAACATTAAGACAACGTTATTTTGAGATCATTGTACAAACTTTAACTTAAACAACATTCCCAAAATATGCTCAAAATGTTGCAAATAAAATGTTATAATTTTGTTAACTCGTCACATTAAAATAACGTTTTATAAAGAACAATAAACATCTCATCTCTCAATGGTATCCTCAAAACATTTTCCTAATGTGACAGAGAGAATTGTTCTTCTTTTGGTTTTATGAAACATTGGGACAATGTTATATTGAGATCATTGTACAAACTTGAACTTTAATAACATTCCCAAAATATCCTCAAAATGTTGCAAGTAGAATGCTCTTCTTTTGTTATCATGAAACATTGGGACAATGTTATTTTAAGATCATTGTCCAAACTTTAACTTTAACAACATTCCCAAAATATGCTCAAAATGTTGCAAATAAAATGTTCTAATTGTGTTAACTCGTCACATTAGAAGAACGTTTTATGAAGAACATTCAACATCTCATCTCTCAATGATATCCTCAAAACATTTTCCTAACGTGACAGAGAGAACGTTCTTCTTTTGTTTTTATGAAACATTGGGACAATGTTATATTGAGATCATTGTACAAACTTTAACTTTAACAACATTCCCAAAATATGCTCAAAATGTTGCAAGTAGAATGTTCTTCTTTTGTTATCATGAAACATTGGGACAATGTTATATTGAGATCATTGTACAAACTCTAACTTTAGCAACATTCCCAAAATATGCTCAAAATGTTGCAAGTAGAATGTTCTTCTTTTGTTATCATGAAACATTGGGACAATGTTATATTGAGATCATTGTACAAACTTTAACTTTAACAACATTCCCAAAATATGCTCAAAATGTTGCAGGTAAAATGTTCTAATAGTGTTAACTCGTCACATTAGAAGAACGTTTTATAAAGAACAATAAACATCTCATCTCTCAATGATATCCTCAAAACATTTTCCTAACGTGACAGAGAGAACGTTCTTCTTTTGTTATGACAAAACATTAAGACAACGTTATTTTGAGATCATTGTACAAACTTTAACTTTAACAACATTCCCAAAATATGCTCAAAATGTTGCAAGTAAAATGTTCTAATTGTGTTAACTCGTCACATTAGAAGAACGTTTTATAAAGAACATTCAACATATCATCTCTCAATGATATCCTCAAAATATTCTACAAATGTGACAGAGAGAATGTTCTTCTTTTGTTTTTATGAAACATTGGGACAATGTTATATTGAGATCATTGTACAAACTTTAACTTTAACAACATTCCCAGAATATGCTCAAAATGTTGCAAGTGGAATGTTCTTCTTTTGTTATCATGAAACATTGGGACAATGTTATATTGATATCATTGTACAAACTTTAACTTTAGCAACATTCCCAAAATATGCTCAAAATGTTGCAAGTAAAATGTTCTAATTGTGTTAACTCGTCACATTAGAATAACGTTTTATAAAGAACAATAAACATCTCATCTCTCAATGATATCCTCAAAACATTCTACAAATGTGACAGAGAGAACGTTCTTCTTTTGTTATGACAAAACATTAAGACAACGTTATTTTGAGATCATTGTACAAACTTTAACTTTAACAACATTCCCAAAATATGCTCAAAATGTTGCAAATAAAATGTTATAATTTTGTTAACTCGTCACATTAAAAGAACGTTTTATAAAGAACAATAAACATCTCATCTCTCAATGATATCCTCAAAACATTTTCCTAATGTGACAGAGAGAATGTTCCTCTTTTGTTTTTATGAAACATTGGGACAATGTTATTTTGAGATCATTGTACAAACTTTAACTTTAACAACATTCCCAAAATATGCTCAAAATGTTGCAGGTAAAATGTTCTAATTGTGTTAACTCGTCACATTAGAAGAACGTTTTATAAAGAACAATAAACATCTCATCTCTCAATGATATCCTCAAAACATTTTCCTAACGTGACAGAGAGAACATTCTTCTTTTGTTATGACAAAACATTAAGACAACGTTATTTTGAGATCATTGTACAAACTTTAACTTTAACAACATTCCCAAAATATGCTCAAAATGTTGCAAGTAAAATGTTCTAATTGTGTTAACTCGTCACATTAGAAGAACGTTTTATAAAGAACATTCAACATATCATCTCTCAATGATATCCTCAAAACGTTTTCCTAACGTGACAGAGAGAACGTTCTTCTTTCGTTATAATGAAACATAGGGACAATGATATTTTGAGATCATAGTACAACTTGTTATTTCAGAAACATTCCCAAAACATCTTTTGAATGTTGCAGTTAAAATGTTATATCTTAGTTTTCATATAACGTTATAGGAACATTTTTTAAAATGCGAAAACATCCTTAAAATGTTCAGTAAACATTACATTCAAATGTTTTCTTTAGAACATTAACCAAACTTGTAGGGAATGTTAGCGAAAGTTCTGAGAACGTTCCCTGCTAGCTGGGTAGTTAAGTAAAACTAAAACTATTAAAAACATGCTAATCGAAATAAACCTGAAATAAAGGAAAATATAACTATTAGTTGAAAAACTTAAACTAAACGGAAATTATGTTTTCTTTTATCAACAAACTGGATTCATTTCGGGGTTTTTTTTTTTTTCTGCAACCTTCAACCGACGCGATCAATCTCCATTCGTTAACCGACAAGATTATGTTAAATTAAAATTTAATTAAATTAGAATGAACAAGTGTCTGTGACTGTGACCCATTAAAAATACCCAATTTTTTTTTTTTTTTTCCAGGGGTTTAGTTTTAGCCTGTATGTAAAATAGCAGCAACAGAATAGGGGGATTCGTCGTATTCACCTGTAGCGCTTCTGTGAACAGAGAAAAAACAGGATAAAATAAAATGCTCTATCCATAACTCTTATGGATTAAAAAATGTCATCCATAAAATGAATAACTCCTTAGGAGCATAAGAATTGGATTACCAAAAATGATCCCTGCTGAATTGGTCTGGTCTGACTCAGTTCATCATTGACTGGGAGAGAACAGTTCAAACTTACTGGCTGTGGAAATCAGTGGGCGTGTCTCATTATACTATAAGCAAAACGGCGTAAAATAAAGCAACCAAAACAGGTTTTTTTTACGGCGTCATATGGCAAGATGAACGGCGTAAAAAGCGGCACTTTCCATGCACACTAAAACACCGTAGAATACGGCGTCATTGACATATTTAGCGCATTTTTTACGCCGTTTGTAATTACAGCGGCGTATTTTGCGCCGTTTGGCTGTAAACGCGATTGATCTATAGCGTAATTCTGAACCACTTGGCTTGCCATATTTACGTGCGTTTGATGCGCAGTTTATTGCGTGTAATACACACGCACCCCACACCACTACTAAACCTACCCATGCGTGTGTATTATATGTTTGGTTAGGATTAGTGGTGTGTGGTGCGTGTGTATTACACGCAATAAACTGCGTATCATATGCACGTAAAAACTCATTTGCGCGTATAAATTGCACGATAAACACAATGCGTGCTATAGAGAGATGCATTTTCATGAGATCAGGCTGGTATGGATAAATTGTTCTCTCTTTACTTTTCTGCACTTTAACTTCTGCTTTGCTATTCTGGTGCTGTGAATATTGTTGGCTCTTTTATGATGAATGGCTTGTTCCTCATTTGTTGTTTGCTGAATGGATAAAAACTTTCATTGAACATCTGGGGTCCTGAATAACTGAAAATCTGACACAATTTACTCAGGTTTTGGTACAAAGATGAACCGAATAGCCATCAAGGTTCAAATGAGGACTGTATTGAACTGGATCCTGGAAGAGACCCTGTGAACAACTGGAATGATCTGCCATGCTCTTTTACGAGTAAATTTATTTGTGAGAAATAAGTTTCATCCAGTCTTGTTGCTTTTGCTTCTATTATTTTAGTGAATCATTCTTATTGTGAATGTATTATTTCTGATTGAGGTTTCTGTTGTTGTTTTTTGTTTTTTAAAAACTGCCATCTGATCTTCATATGAATTTGTTAGAAGGAAAATTTAAAATTGTCATTATTTTTTCATTGCTATAATAAACTCACAACATCCAGTTTCTCACAATGTGAATGAGGGTAATATGGGACACCAAACCTCTGATGTGTTCATGACTATTATTCTATTGAGTGTCTGTGAAACTGCTTTTGAGTTGTTTTGCTTTCACTTTGAATAAAATGATCAATATCAATTATTATTATTATTATTATTATAGTAAACTGTATTTTTGTTTTTTAATCATTCTTGTGTTTCTGCTTTATTGCACTATGGCTATATTTGCTCCAGTCCAGCAGGGGCAGCAGAGAGCAGGTTTATCAGACTGAAGTGATCAGAGAGGAACAGAAACATCAGATTCATCAATACAAAGGTCCAGTTTGGCCTGTTTCAGTTAGTGATGTTACGTCTGACACCGACGCTCCGAAGCTTGCTTCAAACTCGAACGGTCCTCGCAATGAACCACTGCTTCGGAGCTTGTATCATTACGTCACTAGTCACGTGAAAATGACATCTGAAGCAAACACACTGCTTCACTCCTGTAGTGAACCACCTGATTGCTTTGACAGACCAATCCAGTGTCGACCAGGTGTCGAGAGGTTTGAAACCTGGCGGCTGTATTTCTTATGTAACCCAGTAGAATATAATTATTCATTTAATGGGTTATCTCAATTTATTAGTTTGTATTTAGTTCTAATCCAGAGCTAAAATGTGAATGAAATATACATCTCAGTAGTGTGTATAAGGTGTTTGTTCCTTTAAGAGCGTTCGTGCATCTTACAAGTTTGATTGATGTGTACATGTGGAAAACGTGGCATTAGCCATCATGTTAGGTGTTTCTTATTTTATTGGTTTATGTGAGTTAAGTCCCGCCCTCGCTGGTGTTTTGTGTAACTTGAGTGGTTGTTCGAGAGGGATGAGAGAGTTGAGATTGACAAGTGCGGGAGTTGAGAGGGAGTTGTGAATGTGAGAGACGTTTTTGCGGTAAGAGAGTGATTTAATTGACGATTTACAAGTTTAAAAGATCTTTAACTGTAATGTAGATCAGAGGTGAAGCACTGACACAGAGTTGAATCGCTTGTGTGTGCTTCTTTGAGATTGCCGCGAGTGTTTTACGGCCATTTCCAGTGTTGTTAATTTGCCGTGCAGCCGCGAATACAGACTGTTTAGGTGAATTATCAATGCGCATATCCGCGCATCTGAATGCGTAAGCTAAAACAACAGTTACCAGACTAAAGACAGTTATCGCGTTTGTTTCCTCTTCAACGACGGAGACCTTGAGGACCAGATAGCGCCCCAGATACCCGAGTTATTTGGGGTTCCTCTGGCGCCGTGGGAGGTGCGTTTCGTTCGGCTGACGAGCGAGAGAGAGGACGAGGAGCTGCGCGAGGCCTGCTTCAGGATTCGCGGAGTGCTGTATTGTCTCAAGTGGAATTTGAGGTATCTGTTTGATTTGTTTTGTGCTCAGGAGAGTGAAGGGGCCATTTGTCAGTTTCCCGGCCACCACGAACACGAGCCACGTTTCAGGCCTGCAACGGGGTGGGTTGTGTGAATGACTGGTGTGTGTGTGGGCCCACAGCATTATATATTGGTTTATTTAGTATTATTCAGTGCACTGAAAATAATATGTGAATACTCAGAGTATATGTTTTATAATCTGTGAGTTATTGTATACATTCATTCTATTAAGTTCATTGGTTGAATCTATACTGAGTGTATTTGACCTAGAGATTAATTTCCGTAGGTCTGGCATCAGAGATATTGCCCTTAAGGGGTAAATTTGTGTCAGATTTATATGCAATGTGATTGTGTGAATACTTCACATTCTGAAATTCATTGTTTGAGCCAGTTACCATTTGATAATTCTTTTCTAATTAAATTCTTTATTTGTTTTGTACTCCTAACAGTGTGTTATTCTCTCAGAAGTGTTTATGTTGACTTCATCAGTTAAAGGGCGTAGGGATTTATTCTGAGTAAATTTCCAAAAGAAAAGTATTTATTTCAGTGACATCAGAGGGGCCTTGTAATACAACATCTCTTAGGCATTAGTTTATTGAACCTGGTGCTGTCCCTTACTGAACCGTTAGAAAAGGAGGTAGGGGGCGCTACATAATTTGGGGGCTCGTCCGGGATTTGAACCCGGGACCTCTCGCAAGTCACAAAATAGTTTGCTGAAAGAAGAAGAAGAAAAAAGAAATTAAGCTCAACACACCCCTGTAATTACATCAAAATTAACTGAAAAGTGCATAAAGTGTCATCATGGCTCTATCAAAAGACCCCAGTCTCCAAGCAGAGTTGGCCAACTGGTGCAAAGATGCTAGCATTGATGAGACTCATGCTTTAATGCTGTTAAACGTACCTGTTCACACAGAAGTGGCCGAAATTGAAGAGGTGATGGAAGCAGTAAAAGCCCTAGGGAGAGTTCGTGTCAGAGACACGAGAGAAGGACCTACCTCAAGTTCTCTGTTGGTGTTGTGTGAGTGCAGACAAGCAATTGACCACACACACCTTCCTCCGGAAGTGTTACCTGGAGAGAGGAAAGAGCCATGGACAATCATAGCAGTCCAACCAAGGGAATCCGTAACTGACACTGCCTCTGGAGATTTTACAGAGAGACTTGCTAAGTTCCTGATTGAAGAAGGTAAATCACTCAGTGATGTACAGACACTGTTCACTCCCCGCAGCACAGCTGACAGTTCTCCTGAGTCCATCATACGCGCCATGGGTGAGGTCCTGGAAAAAACTGTAAAACAACCCAGTGACGCCAATGCATACCGACGCCTGCGCACGTTTTCAGCCATAGTTCCTACCCCCCCAGGAGAGGAGAATATGGAGACGTGGATTGAACAAGCGAGGCTTATGATAACTGAGTGTGAATGCTCTGGAAAAGAAAAACGACGACGGATTGTAGAAAGCCTGAAGGGACCTGCATTGGAGATCATAAGAGCAGTCCGGTTTTCTAATCCTGAGGCTAGTGCACTTCAGTACTTGGAAGCATTAGAGAGCACATTTGGATCATCTGAGTCTGGTGAGGACTTGTATTTCAAGTTTCGTCTTATGCGCCAGAGCGCTGGAGAGACTCTCTCTGAATTCCTGAGAAGGATAGAGAAGATACTCAGCAAAGTAGTAGAACGTGATGGATTGTCTCCAGGACTCGTGGATAAAGTACGAATTGAACAGCTTATTCGAGGGGCAGTAAACTCGGACATGATGTTGCTCCAACTGCGACTAAGAGAGAGAAAGAACCACCCACCTTCTTTTCTGAGTCTGCTGAAGGAGATACGTGAGGCAGAGGAGAGTGAGGCATCTCGACACAGAATGTCTGCTAAAGCCAAAGCCATACATTACTATGAAGAGGAAAGAGCCAGCACCTCTGTCATCCAAGAACTCAGGGCCGAGATTCAAGAGTTAAGAACACAGATATGTGGAGGTGAGTCCAAAACAGTGTCTACTTCATCCCTGGTAATTAAACCTAAAGAAAAGCAGATAAAGCCGAATGAAAAAGCTGACAATGCTGAAGTCCAAGAGTTACGAAAACAGGTCCAAAACCTGCAGCAGCAGTTGGTCATGATGAGTGTTAGCTCTACTCACCTCTCACCTCAGGTTCCAGACATGCGGCCGAAACCCTCCACTTCTTCCACATCCCTGAAAGTCAAGTCATCAAGAACAAGAGAGGATTACTTTTGTTACAGATGTGGAGAGGACGGACATATTGCAACGAAATGTCAAGCTCCACCAAACTCTGAGCAAGTCATTCAGAAGCTGATTCGTTCTTTGCGGCAAGCAAAGAGTGAGAAGTATGAGATTGACGACAACAGCAGAAAAGCCCATGATCAAGTCTGTTTCTCCAAAAAGAGTCACACAGACATTCCGGAGTTCAGCAGTCTTCCCAAAGGCCTAGTTGGACCGGCATCAACCGTGGAAGTGAAGCTTAATGGACAGGTATGTCAAGCCCTGTTAGACACTGGATCACAGGTGACGATCGTGTTTGACAGCTGGTTTTCCAGAAATCTTCCAGATGTGCCCATCCACCCCCTGACTGGATTGTCAATATGGGGGCTCAGTTCAACTAGTTACCCATATAAGGGGTATATAGTTGTCGACGTCACCTTCCCTGCTTCTGTTACTGGTGTGGAAGAGTCACTGTCCATTCTGGCCCTCGTGTGCCCTGATTCTCAAGGTCCTCCTCAAGTGCCAGTTATAATTGGTACCAATGCCAGTTTCTTCAAACGACTATCTGCGCTCAGTCAAGGTATGGAGGGATCCAGTGTTGCACAAGTTTTGAAAATCCAGACCCGACACACTGCTATTCATCTGCCCCAGCTGCGAGAGAATGAGAAACTCTCTGACAAGCCTGAAGGAAAAGTGCGGTGGATAGGACCTGGTGATTGTGTGGTTCCACCTAGAGGGGAAGTACATGCTGTCTGTCAAATGGAAACTGACAAGCCTCTGGGAACTGAGATCTTCATTGTAGACACAGCTGAGGAGGACAGTCTTCCAGCTGGAACATTCATTACCCCCCTAGTACTTCCGTCTTCCGCAGTAGATGGGAATACTATCCAAGTCCCGGTCCATAACGAAACATCTAAGGAAATTTCTATTCCTTCAGGAACCGTAGTCGCTCATGTGTATCCTACAGACACAGTCACAGTGCCTTCCGTAGACTCCAACAGTTCCAAAGTAATAGACCCAAAGTTATTTGATTTCGGCGAGTCATCTATTCCTGAGGCCTGGGAACAGAGACTGCGTCGGAAGTTGTCTGCCCGAGGAGATGTGTTTTCCACCAATGAGTGGGACGTTGGACTAGCCAGCGGGGTCGAGCATCACATCAGACTACAAGACAGCAAGCCATTCAGAGAACGATCCAGACGCATTGCTCCTGCGGACATCGAGGATGTACGACGCCATATTAAAGAACTGTTAGCGGCAGGAATCATTAAGGAGTCAAGGAGTCCCTATGCATCGCCCATAGTAGTTGCACGGAAGAAGAGTGGGGCAATCAGGATGTGCATTGACTACCGCACTCTAAACGCTCGTACAGTCCCTGATCAGTACACCACTCCCCGGATCGATGACGCCCTGGACTGTTTGGCTGGTAGTAAATGGTTCTCCGTACTGGACCTCCGCAGCGGATATTATCAAATAGCCATGGCGGAGGAAGATAAAGAGAAGACGGCGTTTATCTGTCCCCTTGGTTTCTTTCAGTTTGAGCGGATGCCGCAAGGGATTACTGGAGCTCCAGCCACATTCCAGCGGTTAATGGAGAAAGCCGTTGGTGACATGCACCTCCTCCAAGTAATAGTCTACCTCGATGACATCATTGTGTTTGGACGCACCCTTGAAGAGCACGAAGAGAGATTATTAAAAGTCCTAGACCGTCTGCGAGAGTGTGGCCTGAAAGTCTCGATTGACAAGTGCCAGTTTTGCCAGTCCCAAGTCCGTTACGTGGGGCACATTGTGTCAGCTGCTGGAGTATCACCAGACCCAGCCAAGATTGAAGCAGTAACTCGCTGGAAGATGCCCACTGACCTGAAGTCACTGAGATCTTTCCTGGGTTTTTGTGGGTTTTATCGGCGTTTTATAAAGGGTTATTCAGCCATTGTGAGGCCGTTGACCGAACTCACCAAAGGATATCCGCCAACCTCAGGTCACAACAAGAAGGCAAAGAATGGAACGAAGTACTTCAAGGAATTCGAACCATTTGGAGAGCGCTGGGATGACGCATGTACATCAGCCTTCCACAAGATCATTCATTCCCTCACACATGCACCAGTACTGGCTTTTGCCGATACAACCAAACCATATATCCTTCATGTAGATGCCAGCATGAATGGGTTGGGTGCTGTACTGAATCAGGAACACCCGAATGGTTTAAGACCTGTGGCTTACGCAAGCCGAAAACTGAGTACATCCGAACAGCGTTACCCCATTCATCAGCTGGAGTTCCTGGCACTTAAATGGGCGGTTGTGGACAAGTTCCATGACTACCTGTATGGTTCCCAGTTTGTGGTTAAAACCGACAACAATCCACTCACATATGTCTTGTCCACTGCCAAGTTGAGTGCAACAGGTCATCGCTGGTTAGCTGCTCTATCAACCTATAACTTCAGTTTGCAGTACAAGCCCGGAAGTCACAACATCGACGCGGATGTGCTGTCCCGTTATCCCTGTGAATCCAGCCATGATTCTGAATGGAAAGAGATACCTAAATCCGGGGTGAAGGCTATCTGTCAATTAGCCATAGCTGAGGATAGCGAAGAGTCATCCTTGCGATTGGTAGACCAGCTAGGGGTGTCACCTCAGAGCGTTCCTGAGGTTTTCTCTTGTCCTACAGCCCTTGGTATTTGTCCTATGGAACAGCTGACTCATGCTGAGTTAAGGAAAGCACAAGAGGAGGATGCTGTAATTGGTAAAGTGAAGAGAGATGTGGAGTGTGGGAAAATACTTACCGTCGCTAAGAGTTCCGATTCCACCGTTGCGCTGCTACAGCGTCAAGGTCCCAAGCTGATGATCCAAAACCAACTTCTGCACCGTGTCACAAAAAGTTCCTGTGGGAGGGAAAAGAAACAACTCGTCTTACCTGAAAAGTACCGGTCTCAAGTCCTGCGTTCCCTGCATGATGATTCAGGCCATTTAGGAGTAGAGAGAACTACAGAACTCATGAAGGATCGTTTCTATTGGCCTAGAATGTCTGCGGACATTGAACATTATGTCAAGAATTGTGGCCGTTGTATAGCCCGCAAGACATTACCCAAGAAGGTTGCACCTTTACATCACGTGACCAGCAGTGGGCCTTTCGATTTAGTGTGCATTGATTTCTTGTCTATTGAACCTGATTCAAGAGGCCTGGGTAATGTCCTAGTAGTCACAGATCACTTCACTCGTTACGCCCAAGCTTTTGTAACTAAAGATCAGAGAGCTCTAACAGTGGCGAAGATACTGTGCGACAAATTCTTTGTTCACTATGGCCTACCATCCCGTATCCATTCAGACCAGGGGCGGGATTTTGAAAGTGGTCTCATAAAGGAGCTGCTGAGAATGCTTGGGATACGAAAATCAAGAACTTCACCCTACCACCCCCAAGGCGACCCACAGCCTGAAAGGTTCAACCGAACGCTTCTTTCCATGCTTGGTACGCTGGATCCTGCAGAGAAGAGCAGATGGAGTCAACACGTTAATCGATTAGTACACGCCTACAACTGTACTAAGAACGAGGCCACTGGGCATTCGCCATATTATCTACTCTTCGGAAGGGAGGCTCGTCTGCCAGTGGATCTGTGTTTCGGGACGTCGCCTGATGGGGTGGGAGCCAGTAACCATCATCAGTATGTGGAGAGAATGAAGTCAGAGTTGCAGAGAGCATATCAGTTAGCAACTGAAACTGCCATGAAAAGTCAACAGAGGAACAAACGGTTGTATGACAAACAAGTGAAACATCATACTCTGGAAGTGGGAGATCGGGTGCTGATAAAAAATCTGGCATTGATTGGCAAGCACAAACTCGCTGATAAATGGAATTCTGTACCATACCTGGTGATAGAAAAGCTGATGAACTTACCTGTATATCGTCTGAAACCTGAATCAGGGATGGGAGGTGTAAGGACTTTACACAGAGATCATCTCTTACCTGTTGGGGGTGAAGTGAGGTTGTCCGTTCCTGAAGTCTCAAGGAAAGTTTCTGCGCCACAGGAGACCAGGCCAAGACCTGCGGAGAGAAAACAAAGAAAAGAGTTAAGAGGAAGGAATGTGACACAGAGTGAAGGTGCACCCAGGACTGAGTCTGACAGTGAGGAGGATGATCTGTGGTATTGCTACCCGGATAGGATAGAAAGACTGCCCTGGCCAGAGAGTGATGCACAAGATGGATCTGCTGGGGAGGAGGACACAGTTGACCGTGAAGGTGAATTGGATAGACCCCATACAGAAGCTGCGGAGCCGACGTTCACTGAAGAAGGACATGGAGAACTACCAGATCAGAGTCCAGAAGGAAGGGGAGATCCTGGTACAGTTAATACTGCCAGAGAGGTAGTACAGCCTGTCCATTCCCGCCCCAAAAGAAATAGAAGACCTGTAGTCAGACTGAGCTATGAAAGTTTGGGCCGGCCCATTAACCGACCTCTCACCCTAGTTCATAGAGGAATGGTCATAAATGTTGAAGGTGGGAAATCAGAAAAGAAACCCTGTGGCACAGTTTGGTGTCACCCTATGGCACAATGTACTCAGTGTGCTCGTGTGAGTGCTCATATGGAGCCCAGAGTCACCGTTAAAGTGTAGAGAAGTAATCTCATGGGGTCATGAGATGTTTTAGAAGGGGGAGCATGTAACCCAGTAGAATATAATTATTCATTTAATGGGTTATCTCAATTTATTAGTTTGTATTTAGTTCTAATCCAGAGCTAAAATGTGAATGAAATATACATCTCAGTAGTGTGTATAAGGTGTTTGTTCCTTTAAGAGCGTTCGTGCATCTTACAAGTTTGATTGATGTGTACATGTGGAAAACGTGGCATTAGCCATCATGTTAGGTGTTTCTTATTTTATTGGTTTATGTGAGTTAAGTCCCGCCCTCGCTGGTGTTTTGTGTAACTTGAGTGGTTGTTCGAGAGGGATGAGAGAGTTGAGATTGACAAGTGCGGGAGTTGAGAGGGAGTTGTGAATGTGAGAGACGTTTTTGCGGTAAGAGAGTGATTTAATTGACGATTTACAAGTTTAAAAGATCTTTAACTGTAATGTAGATCAGAGGTGAAGCACTGACACAGAGTTGAATCGCTTGTGTGTGCTTCTTTGAGATTGCCGCGAGTGTTTTACGGCCATTTCCAGTGTTGTTAATTTGCCGTGCAGCCGCGAATACAGACTGTTTAGGTGAATTATCAATGCGCATATCCGCGCATCTGAATGCGTAAGCTAAAACAACAGTTACCAGACTAAAGACAGTTATCGCGTTTGTTTCCTCTTCAACGACGGAGACCTTGAGGACCAGATAGCGCCCCAGATACCCGAGTTATTTGGGGTTCCTCTGGCGCCGTGGGAGGTGCGTTTCGTTCGGCTGACGAGCGAGAGAGAGGACGAGGAGCTGCGCGAGGCCTGCTTCAGGATTCGCGGAGTGCTGTATTGTCTCAAGTGGAATTTGAGGTATCTGTTTGATTTGTTTTGTGCTCAGGAGAGTGAAGGGGCCATTTGTCAGTTTCCCGGCCACCACGAACACGAGCCACGTTTCAGGCCTGCAACGGGGTGGGTTGTGTGAATGACTGGTGTGTGTGTGGGCCCACAGCATTATATATTGGTTTATTTAGTATTATTCAGTGCACTGAAAATAATATGTGAATACTCAGAGTATATGTTTTATAATCTGTGAGTTATTGTATACATTCATTCTATTAAGTTCATTGGTTGAATCTATACTGAGTGTATTTGACCTAGAGATTAATTTCCGTAGGTCTGGCATCAGAGATATTGCCCTTAAGGGGTAAATTTGTGTCAGATTTATATGCAATGTGATTGTGTGAATACTTCACATTCTGAAATTCATTGTTTGAGCCAGTTACCATTTGATAATTCTTTTCTAATTAAATTCTTTATTTGTTTTGTACTCCTAACAGTGTGTTATTCTCTCAGAAGTGTTTATGTTGACTTCATCAGTTAAAGGGCGTAGGGATTTATTCTGAGTAAATTTCCAAAAGAAAAGTATTTATTTCAGTGACATCAGAGGGGCCTTGTAATACAACATCTCTTAGGCATTAGTTTATTGAACCTGGTGCTGTCCCTTACTGAACCGTTAGAAAAGGAGGTAGGGGGCGCTACACTTATAAAAGTGAAGCCAAACCATGGCAACACCGTGGGTTGTAGTAGTCGGTGTTTGGATTTGCGTTATTGTTGTGGAGAGTGGATTGTGTACTCCTGCATCATCTGTTCCATGCGAGAGGATATTCTCTAAAGCTGGTGAAATTGTTTCAAAAAAAAGAAATCGCCTTTCACCAAAGACTGTGGAGAAAATAATTTTTCTGAATAAAAACCATACCATTTAATGAACACTTTGTCTAAGTATTTTGCATGTGCCCAAAGCACATCCTCTGCCACATTTTTTTATTATTATTAATGAGAGAACATATGAAGATATGTTACATAAAAACATGCATCAAACACAGACACTTCAAAAACCCTCTGCTATTATACAAGTACAACCAGTTACACAAGCACATCCTTTTCAACATACAGAAATATCAGTCCCACCAGTTAAGTTATAGAGTTCTGCTTCCCACAGCTAAACAAGATAAAGCTTTCACACATGATACTGCCCTGCTAAAAAAAAAACCTATAGAAACCATTACAAAAATTATATTGGATTTAATGGTTTTCATGGCCTTTTTATTGGTTGTAATGGGAATTATAGTGGTCTCTGTGGGTCTCTACTGATATGTGTTGGGTTCTATTGGTGGGGGCATTAAATCCTAATGGAATATGTCCCAAACACACCACCACCAAAAAAAAAAATAAAATGGTAAAATTTAAATGGTAAAAGGCAATGGTTCCTATTGGTATTTTAATAGAAACCATTATAATTTCTGTGATGGTTTCCAACTTTTTTTTAAGCTTATCTTCTGTACTTGTGTAAAGAAATAATTACACACACGCATCATGCTTAATGTTTTATTATCAAGGTGAACACATGAAATTCATCAGTATCTGTAAAATTCACCAACATAAATGAGTTTCACAGCACTAACATTGTTTCAGCTTTGATCGCCTCGGTAAACACGTCATAAACGGGGCGTTAACATAGGCCTACTTGCATTTTATAGTTGTCAGCTTTGTTGCATTACATTTACTTCACCAGGAGATGGCGCTGCAATTTCTATCTGAATGAAGCTTCGAGTAATGAACCATTTTCGACACAATTGTATCAGAAAGCAATAATGCTTCGAAACGCTTCATTTGGCCATCACTAGTTTCAGTGTGTTTGAGTTTATTTGAGTGTTCACAGATTCCTCTTGTTGGCTTTTTAAAGGGATAGTTCACTTTGAAATTAAATTTTGGTATGTTTTAGCTTACCTCAAGGGCATCCAAGATGTAGGTGTCTTTTTTTCCGCAGTAGTTTCAATTTTGAGATTTTTAGGTCAAACCGTTCTTGTCTGTCAGTCATATAATGCAGGTCTGTGGTTACTGTCTCAAAGAGCAAGCACAGAGTCCAAATTAAACAATTCCCCATTGTAAGTACACATTGATGGCCTAAGACACGAAACGGTTTGTGTGAGAAAACGAACAGTATTTATATCGTTTTTACCTTTTGTACACAGCCACGTCCAAGTGATCTGAGGGCGAGCGCGCTTCCTGGTGTGTGAAGTGTACGCAGACTGGTACATAGATATATACACTAGATGTCGCCTTGGCTACGGCAGTTCATTGGACGAATGCCGTAGCCAAGGCGACATCTAGTGTATATGTCTGACAGAAGCGCCCACGCCCTCAGATCACTTGGACGTGGCTGTGTACAAAAGGAAAAAATGATATAAATACTGTTCGTTTTCCCACACAAACCGCTCGTTTCATGTCTTAGGCCATCAATGTGTACTTGCGATGGGGAATTGTTTAATTTGGACTTCTCTGTGCATGCTCTTTGAGGTGGTGACCACAGACCTGCATTATATGACTGACAGACAAGAACGGTTTGACCTAAAAATATCAAAATTGAAACTACTGCGGAAAAAAAGACACCTACATCTTGGATGCCCCTGAGGTAAGCTAAAACATACCAAAATTTAATTTCAAAGTGAACTATCCCTTTAAAGCTGATAACATGTGGTTGAATGTACAGTACACAAACACAGTAAGAAGAGTCTGCAGAGAGTTTTTAGGTTGGTCAGGATTTTTTTCTTGTCGAAGGCCAAGTGTGAAATGAAATCACTGTAAAATCAGGCCGTGATTCTAACTAACACTTTTTACCTAATGTCTTAACTTAATTGAAATACTACACATACTATGTCTTTTTAACTCAGAAAACCCAAGTAAAGATTAATTGATTGGTTTGAGTGCCATTCGGTCACAAAAAAAAAAAAAAAAGGTTTAAGGCAGGGCAATTCTTAATAGACTTTTCACTCTGCAGTTTTATACTGCAGTTATTTTTATGTTTGCATTCACTGATTTCCCAAAGTCATCTTAAATGTTCAATTGTCAATACAACTAAAAACATTTTTTTAGAGAACATCACATAAGCTAATAAATATATATTACTACTGTACTATTTAAACTACTGTATATTTATTACTCCCCTTTCTTTGAAACTAAATAACTGTGATTTATTGTTGCATCGCTGCATCAATAGGAAGATAATTAAAATAATATAAATGAAGTTCCTAGTGCCCAGCCAAAGGGAACAATGATCACCATAATGGTGAGTTCAAACAAAAACATTTTAGGAAAATCAACATCAATTTATGAAGTCAGCTTTTTTGCATTTTTTCCAGCACTTTTTCACTTGTTTTTATGGACATTGCATTGCCATTTATGTACTTGAGTTTCGTTCAACAATGGAGTTTCAGGTTATCGAGTTCATAACCATTATATGTCAGTTGTCTTAACATTCAGTGTTTGACTTCTCATCTTATGCTTGGTAAACTGAGTGGAAAGCGTAGATATTTTCCTATCTTTGTGGTGTCTTATTTGCTCCTTTCCTAAAAATAACTCATTAAAAGAATTTTAAGAAGTTTACCCTTCTTGACTATTGTCTTGTTTGACCATTTAATTAGGCCAGGTGTTACAAAATAACACTTTTATTAATATAAAATAGTTGATAGTTTTTGTTTGTTTTTTCAGTTTGATGAAGAAAAAATTGCCTTGAATATCTTTAACTTTCGTGAAATTCTAGTAACAGATTAGGTTTGACTCCTAATGAATGTTCCAGGAAAGGTTAAAGGGTTATTTATTTACTTATTTAATTTATTTATAACATCATAGTGAAAATGGTAGAACAGTGACATCTACTGAGAAAAGGGAAATGTGAATCTCCTGTTGTCACCAAGCGGGAAGGAAGTCGACCGGAAGTTGAAGCCGGCCGCGTCCACCATCTTGTAGCAGAACTTCACTTGCGTTAGCATTCCATTGACTCCCATTCATTTTGGCGTCACTTTGACAGCGAATAACTTTACATCTGAGGCGTTTGAAGACTCCATTTGTCCATTATTTATTTCTAAAGAAACACGACAATGTATAAAATGCTCCATTACCTTGTAGCTTATGTTATGGCCCCGTAGAAGCAGTTTTTGTAAAAGTAGGCTAACGATTGCGTCATAACCACGCGACTCTCTGTCGCACAGTAGAGAGATTACCGTATGGACGGGAGGAGAAGCTTGCGGGCAATCGGGGAGACGTGGAGGCAAAATGACAAAATAATGAATCAGAATACCTAGCAAAAGTTTCTCCTGCTCCAAGCTAATGGACAGCTCCTACTCACACTCTCCGTCTCTGCAAGTTTCGGAAGGGAATGATTCAGATTTCTCATGCCACAGCCACTAGAAGACAGATGGGTTGCTCACGTCACATCTACGTCGTCAAGCTCTGTTTGAGTCGGTTTGAATCTGCGCGTCAGGAACGGAAGTCCTAAAAAATTGCTAAAAATGGGCTTCACTTGTCTCAATTGAGTTCCAATGAGATGGCTCTGTCCACTTCTTATACTGTCTATGGTTGTCACCCACTTGTGTTTAATAACAGGAAGTCCTCATCCCACAATCTCTATTTCCCACCATCCTCTCTGTTCCTGAACACGACAGCAATGCAAATCATCATTCACTTCCAGTTTATGGTCATCAATACACAGGTCCAGTTTAGCCTGTTTTAGGGTGACAGACTGCACGATTTTCAAAGTAGTCGGGTCACTGTTCTTTTCACACTGCGTGACTATCTGGGGTAACATTCAGTTGCTGGTGTGTTCACACTGCACGATGCATCGGCGACAGGAGGTTTCACACTGCATTAATTTCAGGAGGAAGAATCGCCGATAACTTCTGTCTGGTCCGCAAACTACGTTTCACAACCAAACACACGCGAGAAGTGATAAGGAAATAGCGCAAAATCCCGCGTGCGTAGACCGCAGTTCTCCCGCGAGACTGAAATTGTTATTAAAAATTATAGCCTGCAAGAAGCTTGCGATACAAATTGTCTGTGCACTGATTTGCAGCGAAAAGGAGAAAAAGAAAAACATATTATGCATGAAGAAATGGCTGGGAAGACAAGGGGAGCAAGGACTGTGTGTTCTGCAAAGAGAGTTGGGGGTAAATAAATAATTTTGCAATGTGCTGCTGTTGCTGCTGGTCAAGCAAATGTTTGTGCTTTGTTTCTGTTTGATATAATTGTAAATATATCGATTAAAATACTGATATTGTGACCTATAACTCCTCCCCGAACTCCCCGCTGCTCTGAATCTTGCTCTCTCATTGGCTGTCGGTCATCGCCGATGTAGTTTTCAGTCAGAACACTTTCACACAGCAGGATTTTGAATCGCAGATAGGTCCAGATATTTAGCATGCTAAATATCTCACGGGCGTCGGCGACTCGTCGGTGATTCTCTCAGATTGCGTCTTTGCTCATTCACACTGCGTGATTGTCACTCGCGTGAACGAGCACCGATTTACCTGTGATTTCAGGCATTTGTCGGCGATTTCTCAAAACCTGTCGGCGAGCCAAAATCGGGGCTAAAATCGTGCAGTCTGAACTCGGCATTACTACCCGAACCCCGTTCCGTAGTTCCGTAGTGCCAGTAAAAGCGATACAGACCCCGTCAGGCTATGGCGGACGTGTCATTCAACCTATTGTAAGTCAATGTACCATCACAAGAGTCTTGGAAATATATTATGAAGGTTGAAAAACTACATGGTGTTGCTTTAATGGAAAAAAACAGTCAAGGACCATCAACTGAAGTAATGTTTAGTGTGATGTTTTTGGGTTAATTCATTCTTACCTGTTGCCACTGGAGGGTGCGCCAGGTTGCATGTTGTTTGGCTGATGCTGAAAAAGTAATGAGTTGTTTTCCCTATGCGTCTGTACAAGAAAATAAATATAATCAGTTATACTAGCATATTGATGCAGACATAATATTTAGATTGAAAAAAAAGAGAAGAGATGAGCAGAAACAACTGACTTCAGCCACAGTCTAAGATGAAATCAACTGAAGATAAAAGAAGACATTAAGAACGCAAACTTTTGTTGAATTTATGAGAAATCTACAGACGCAAACAGACAAAAGTGTAGTAAAATAAAGACCTAAATGTGTATTTCGGACTTTTTTTCAACACAAGTCTGAAAGAAGACATGTTATTGAAGACAAATATCCAAAAATCTCAAAATTGACCAGTAAAAAAAAAAAAACGATGTTTTTGCCTGCCGTGTCTCGCCTTAAGGAGCGGATTCCAGACGCTCCTCAGGAAACAATCCAGGAGGGTGGTGGAGCGGAGGTGGACCCAGTGGCAGGATGGAGGACCAGGCCGTGGAGCAGAAGAGGGATTGGAAACTGCAGCAGGACGGGAGGCCAGGGCGGAGCAGGCTGTGCAGGCGGCCAGGGAAGCGCCGGCAGTTCAGGGGTCCCGGGGAAATCGGCCTTCGTGGCCTTGCCATCAGTGCCAGGCTTGGCCACTACGGCCGGGGACCCATGCATGACGTGAAGAGACTCAGACTCTGTGGGTACTGTGGGGTTGCGGGGCTCCTCGTCCGCCAAACCCACAGTAAAAGTTGAGCCGCTCAGTTGCAGGGCCAAGTCAATATACAATTCTAAAGTCCAATGATGATTTTGCAGAGGCATGGTTGAACCGAGCGGCTCAGATAGCCCCCCTCTAAAAAAAATCATGAGGCATACAGAGTCCATCAAAGTCAAATTTGCCAGTTCGATAAAGTCTCTCACATACTCCTCAATAGAACGTTTTCCTTGACGGAGAGCTGTAGCGGAGATAGCGTGGGTGCATGGGTGCGGCCGCCCCAGGGCCCCGTGCCAATTAGGGGCCCCTCAAACGCCGCCGATCTTGCGTCGCTGGACAGGAACGGGCCCTCGCCAAGTGACACATTACACGGGGCCTTGGCAAAGTAAAATATTGCCGACACACATTAACTGTAATTATGAGCCCGAGCCCGAGCCCGATTTAGACCCAACCATTTTAATACGTGGGCCGTTATAACCAGGGACTGCGCCAGATAATTTTTTAACATGTTCTGAGGGGGTGCTAGATATATTATATATACTTTTAATAAATGAGCAAAAATTGGCCACTTAATATCAAATATATAATTATTTTAATAATCACAATTAACACTAAAATTGCCAGAATTCCACAACTATTAGAACTGCCGCAAGCGGTCATTTTGACCGCTAGATTCCAAACTCTATCTTTAATGATAAATACCCAATTGAGAGATTAATGCATTTATTGTATTAGGATCTTTTAAAAACAAAACAACACCAAACTGTACATTTAAACAAGTTTAATTATACATTTATAAATAAATAATATCCGTAGATGTCCAGAACAAAATGACGGAGTAGCCTATGTTTTCATGTTTCCACTGTTCGATCGCGCCCGCGCCCGCCGACACACACACACACACACACGCGCACACACACCATATTACAGCATTGCAATCTTGACATTGCAGCCTGTTCATTATAGCCATAATACAATATAATAATAAAATAGTCAACCTAACATATAAAAATTCCACTGCTCTGTTTGTCAGTAGCCTAGTACAATTCGTACCATTTTGCGCATGTGAAGAGGATGATTTTTTCAGTCGATATTGGAACGTGAGTGAAGTACAAAGCCTATAATAAAGAATAGTTTACCATCCAAATACATCGCAAATGTTGAAACATTTTGATTCTAATTAGAGAGTTACGTGAGCTGTACGCCGCTTAGGCTACTTTCACTTTTGCTTATAAAGTATTTCATTTTGGCTTGTTTATATTTATTTTTTCATTCTTGTTCTGTTCTGAATATCATTAGCCTACATTTAAATGATTTGTTGTTGAATATGTTTAGTGTATTTTTTTTGCCACATTTTATTGTTGTGTATTTTGGTATAGCATATAATAGGCTAATACCGCGAAATTCAGTGCGGTCAATATGACCGTCTATGGCCGAAAAATAGGTAAATATGTTCATTTGTTTTTTTTGCCTTATGTGTAATTTATATGAAAAACATTTTAAATGAAAATACAGACACTTTTAGGATAAGTCAGGTACCAGCAGGATTGTATTTATTTTTTCAACAAAGTTATTGCAGATATAAAATTCAAAACGGTCAAAATGACCGCCATGGCAGTTCTATAGAACTATAGTGTTAAAGTATTAATTTTATTAAATGGAACAAGCCCAACATTCGGCATTCAATCAAATATTATTACAGAATTATTATAATTAATAATGTTATTTCAACACAATATCTCGTTATTTCGACCATAATATGTGTGTCGAGTGTGCGTGCAACAAGCAAGATGTGCATTTGTAAATCCGGTGACACGCGTGCATTGATTTTTATTAATAAACTAGTTTGCTGCAAAGATGAAGTTGACGATCGCCATCTCCGTAGTGAACGCGCCTAGAGAGAAATGCACATCTTGGATTACATAATCAGAGAGTAGCTTATTTCTTTTCATTTTGAATTGTTTTGTTTAAAGACATTTAAAGCTTTCTTTATATTTCTCATGTCTGAGTTTCGGTTAGGCCTAATTAATGATGAGATGCGCTCCTGTTCACGTGCAATGCAGTGACCGCGCGGGCGCCTCCATGTCATGATTTATATATTGTCTGTGCTATATTTGCTTCTTTAAATACAGGCAATTTGTTGATGAACAATGTATTAAAATTAAGATACAATTTATACAAAACGAAATTCACCTTAAATAAAGGCTTTCTACAAAACTTAATGAAGAAAATTAAGTTTAATCTTGTCTGACCCATTAACAAAATCATGTCTGACCGACTCCATGTCTCCCGATGCATCATATCATGGTGTTCACTTTTCATAATCAACATAGATGGAAAAAATAACATTATAATATTTGAACAAAAATGAAACTAAATGCTCTTATTTAATGGCTACAACAAATATAGGCCTACACTCTCTATTTGTACAAATTGCTGCATATTCAAGCTAATTCTCTAATTAATTTTCAAATTATTGAAAACAATAAACATAGCCTACCACTTAAAATATATATACAGTTGTAGCCTACAGCAGGCTAAACCGGGACTCGAGATACCGTCAACATGAAGTATCGAGTGTTGTTGTCATGGCAACCGCGCCCAACAAGACTCGCAGGAAAGTTGTGAATAGTTACGAAAATGGAGAGAAAATATAAATCAGGCGCATTAAAAAGAAAAGAACGAGATAGTAGGAAAAGTGTGGTAGCATCATGTGCTCCTCTCACATCATACTTCTCATCATCATCATCATCCACAACTCATCACTGTCAAAATGATAATAATACCGTTAACGTTACTCGGTCATCGATAGTTTACGTTACTGCTAGTGCTAGCCCTACTAGTCTGACACCGGCTAACGATGATGAGGCTAACAGCGGTCAAGCCCAGAAAAGCTCACCGGAGGCGGAGGGGGGCGATTGTCACCGGCAATCTGAAGTGGAGGATACCTCGTCGGTCACGGATGCCTCTGGCCCCAGCAGCAGCGCCAGCATGGGTCCTTCAGAGGCGCACCGCCTAGCCAATGTCCTGTCTGAAGAAGAGGAATATCCCACTGACCCGTACCTTTTTCGTCACCGGCCTCTCACCACTGAATTGATCCGTGCGGTGATTGGACATGGTCCTTGCCAGCCTGGTTTGAGGGACGGCTACAAAGAGTTCCCACATGACCAGGATAAGCGACGCTTCAGTCCGGCTTGGTATATGCGCCAGATGGGAGGCTCCGGTAACCCAGTGGAGCGTCAGTGGTTGGTGTACTCACCCAGGGCAAACCGACTGTTCTGTTTTTGTTGCTGGCTTTTTGGTAAAAAGTCCAATGAGAGTGCTGGGAAAGCCTGGGCTGACCCATGTATGGGGTTTTCTTCATTTAAAAAAGGGACAGAGCGGGTTGAGACGCATGAAAGGTCCGGCGCTCATCGGGAGGCAGAGAAGGCTTATCTAATGACAAAGTTCCGTTTGAGTCAGGACAGCACTGTCATTGCGGAGCTTCTGAAAGCCGAGAGAGAGCAGGTAGAGAAGAACAGAAGGATCCTACACAGGCTGGTGGACACCACGCTCTTTTTAGCCAGACAGGGGCTGGCTTTTCGTGGCCACAGAGAACATGCTGGGCTGGGAGCCCCTGACTCTAATGAGGGGAATTTCTTAGAGCTCCTGAAGTTGCTGGCTCACTACGACTCCATCCTCGAGCAGCACATAAATAACCCGGTCAGCAGAGTGACATACCTCAGTCACCAGTCCCAAAACGAGCTCATTGCAGCTCTTTCCAAAGAGACACTGAGCACAATAATCGATGAGATAAAGTCAGCGAAGTTTTTCTCAGTTATCGTAGATTCCACCATAGACATAACGAGAATGGATCAGTTTTCTCTTTCACTCAGATATATCACCAAAACAGGCAGCAGCATTGAGCGCTTTATTAAATTTGAGGAGTTACCTGATGGCAGTGCGGCGTCATTTTATGATCTTCTGCATAATTCGCTGATAAAGGACCTTGGTCTTAATGTAAATGATCTGAGGGGACAAGCATATGACGGTGCCAGAACCATGTCAGGGCAGTTAACGGGGCTGCAAGCCAGAGTCAAGCAAAATTTCTCAGACAAGGCATTTTATGTCCACTGCTGCGCACACAACCTCAATCTGATTCTTATGGATGCTGCGTGTTGTTTGTGTAGCGCAAAAGTTTTTTTCGGCACACTTGAGACCTTGTACTGCTTTTTAACTTCAAGCCTTCCGAGATTTAAAATACTGGAGGAGGAGCAGGAAAACATGCAACTGGAAAGAACCATTCTTACGCTGAAAAGCCTTTCTGACACAAGGTGGGCCTCCAGGAAGCAGGCCACAGATGCGGTTATACAAAGCCTCCCAGCTATTCTCAAAGCTCTGAACCGTATCCAACACCACCACAACAGCACACCCAAGACGGCCTCTGAAGCTGACGGCCTGCTGTCAAAACTCAGCACATTTGAATTCATTTTCATGTTGGTGTTTTGGAACGATTTGTTGAAGAGAACATACATCCTGTCGAATTACCTCCAAAAAGAATCACTGGATGTCAACACTGCTGTGGATCTTATTGACAGTACTGTGGCTCAGATCAGGGAGTTACGCACTGAGGAGGCCTTTGACAGTATGGAGAACACAGCAAGAAATATGGCCAGAGAAAGCGACGCAGCCACAGAGTTTGCGGAGCAGAGGGTTCGCAAAAGAAAAAGGCATTTTGACGAGGACGCAGAGGATGACCAGATCGAGGACAGCAGACGCCGCTTCAAAGCGGATATTTATTTTTACATTCTTGATGTTTTTGTGGGGCAGTTTGAAAGTCGATTTTCAGACTTCAAAAAAATGGCCAAACTGTTCGCAGTACTCTGCCCAAAGCGGTTTGAGCATCCTGATGCTGAGGAGAAAATGCTTGAGCTGGCCGGTTCTACTCAGAAGACATGCCCAAGCCAGAAGACGCAGTGGAGGAGTTTCGCTCTTTTCGCGCATTGTATTCTGAGCTAAAGATGGATCTCACCACCGACGCCGTCCTGCCATTCCTGATAGCCAACGACATGGATAGAGCCTACCCACACCTGACTATTCTCCACAGGATTTATAAAACCCTTCCTATCAGCAGCGCCAGTGCCGAACGAAGTTTCAGCCGTTTGCGGCTCATTAAGACATACTTGCGTTCATGCATGGATGAGGCCAGACTGTCAAATCTCACCTTGCTGTGTGTGGAGCGGGACATTCATATTGACAAGGACAAAGTGGTTGGCAGATTTGCCACCATGAAGGAGAGGAGGATGAAGATTTAATAATAAGGGACCGATATGTATGTATATAGTTTTGTTAGATTTATTTGTTCTGGAGGATTGTTAAAAACAAAATGGTAAGAAAAAAATCGCCTTTAAAAATTTATATTTTAGTTATGAATAAGTGACTGTTGTTATAATGTTATAAATCAGTTGTTTTTCTCAAAGTTTTCATGCCGCTGTCCGTGGTGCTGTGGTGCTAAAAACTTTTTTACTTGACTGGCAAACTGTTTTCTTTGTTCGTCAATACAAATTTGTCAAAAAAGTGGCTTTTCTTTGTGTTTTATTTAACATATAAGCTTACTTGGCTCAACAAGTGACACATTATTGCGTATGCATTCATTAGATATTTTACTTTTTTTAACGGTTTTAATGTTAAAATGACTTGGTAGCAGAGGGCCCCATGATGAAGCTCCGCCCCCACTGTACTGAGAGTCTAGCTCCGCCCCTAACGGAGACGCATGAATGTGGTAGTGTGTCACATGCCCAGTTGGGCAAGTTGTAGCCCTTCTGTATTATGAAGGACCTGTAATATTTATGATTTATGATTATGGGGTAAAAACAAAATAAGAATTTATATATAGAATATACATATGACAATGAAAATCTTGAATCTTGAATTTATTAAATGAAATTGAATATTAAGAAACACCTTTAGAATTTTAGAAGATCTTGTTTAAAATGTTGATTTACCTTTCACTCCACATTCTGACACTTTGGGATTTTTGTTGTGGTCTCCCCTGGAGGATCAAGGAACAGAGCCCTCTTCTCTTGTAGAATCATCATCTTAATAATTAAGATATTTCAAATAATAGACAACAAAACCTTAAACGCTAAAAAACTATTGTACCCAACCACTTGAAATCAAAAGATAATTAAGACTGCTTATAAAACACATGAACAGTGCCGTCAGAGTCCTGTGCTGATGCTCTTTAATGACCCCAAAGATGTATTTCAATTTATTTGGATCCATCTGAAATTTCAGTTAAAAATTATAAATTCAACATTTAATGCACAAGTATTTTGAAGTGTAGTGAGCAACACACAAAGAAAGCATCCCATGACCAAATTTTTATTGCTGTTAAATAGGGATGTAACGGTACGTGTATTCGTACCGGACCGTTTCGGTACAGGGCTTTCGGTTCGGTGCACGTGTGTACCGAATGACTGAATGCAATATTTTGTGTGCGGAACATAGGTACATTTTCGTGTTTCCACACGAACATATTAAGTGGCGGAAGCCTTCGCGTTCAGCGCAAATCCCGCACTGCAGCTGATTCTAAAGTTTTACCAGAGCCCGTCTGGTTTTAGTTTTACCCGTCGTCACTGTAACCTAAACCAATGAAATCGACTGCAGGGCGAAAAAAAGCTTTTCCGCTCCATGTGCGCCGCTGCACTCTCCGTTCCGTGTGTGTGTGTGTGTGTGTGTGTGTGTATGTGTGTGTGTGTGCTGTATGAGGTGTGATTTGTGCACTTTTTGGCGATCGCTAAGCAAACTGAGAGGTGAACTAACGTGTATACGCTCGCCAGTCGTCTGGCCAAAATCCCATAGTAATCAGGCGTCAGACGTAAGATATGAGACGTTAGACGTCACGGCCACGTGTTGGAGCTGCGCTCAAAGTGCGCGGTGACGTGGCGGCGACGTAGCTGTGTAAGGATTTTTTTTACTTTGCGTGTGGATAACGTACGTGTGGATAAACGCCTGGATAACGTACGTGTGGATAAACGTGTGGATAATACGCGTGGATAAACGCCTGGATAACGTACGTGTGGATAAACGTCTGGATAACGTACGCGTGGATAAACGTCTGGATAACACTGGCTAAATTCTATTTTCTTCAATATTGTACCTTTTTAATTTGGGATATGATCATTCATAACACACTGTTTTCATGTTTTTATGGGTTGTCCAAAAGTGTAGGCCTACACACTATTAGTAATATATCTCATGTATAGGCCTATATGTTTATATATTTATTTATGTGTATGTTTAAAGGTAATATTGTAAATATAAAAACAGAAGTAAGGTTAAAAAAATAAAGGTAGCCTATTAATTTATTTTTTAACTGGTCATTGACTGATTTTAATTTACCTGTTAAACGTAATGTTTTATGGGTTTCTCTTTCTGTTCTGTATATGCTGCATGTCTCCTCAATCAGAATCATCTGATTCAGATCAGCTCATTAATAGGGACTTTATACAAAAAGAACATGTTTTTCTCGTAAGAACGAGATGTTATGTCATTAAAACGACATATTTTCTTGACCTTATAAGGACATATGTAGTCATGTACAAAATATGCCTTTATCCACATAAGATTGAAAGCCTATCACGCCTTTACCACACTTCTACATTCAAAAAGCTCAAGCAAATAGTAGCAGCCCCCATCAGAGGCGAACAATTAATCAAATTAAACAAATTAATCAATGAGGCCCTTTTAAAAATATATATTTTATATAGGCCTATAAGTTTTTTTATATAATATATTATATATAAGATTTATTTTTGTTAATATGCTCTATCTTTATTACCTAGAGATATAATTAAACAAAAAGTAGTCATCTAACAGAACATAGCCTAAGTTGTTTATTTTTTACAACATTATGTTCTTATTTTGTTTAATTAACGAAATGTCAATATTCGTCTTTATAACAGAAAATACAATACAAAAATCTTCAAGATACAGCCTACAGTCTTCACATGCCGGATTGTCACCTTTTAAACAGTCCTTTGTGTGGTGGAATAAGCAATGCTATAGAAATATATTGTTAGTTTCTTAATTTAAACTTTATTTTATTATTTTATTAGTTCATTAACTAATTATGCTAACTCAACTAATTTAATGTAAAGAGCTGGATACTAATTACCTACTAATTAAATAATGTCAAATAGTAGGCTATTGATTAGAGTTGCCCTAGACTTGTCTAGACTAGTCATTTATTTAAGCAATTAGGACTAATCGCACGTTTATATTCAATCCTGGCTGCATAGCTATAGCCTATATTCCGCGCTCAAGCGCATGCATAAAACTTGCCGCAATGCACCGGCAAAAGTAGGCTAATGATAATAAATGTGTCTGAAAAAATAACGAAGCATTTTAACTGTTTATTAATAAACTAGTCTTTTCTAGATCAATGTAGGCTGCCAGCAAACATATCTCCATACATCTCCGCTGTAATGTAACCTAGATGCGCCTTTCATACGGACAGGATTATAATCAGATGGTACAGTATTTTTTTCGTTGGTAGACATAAGCTTAATATAGATAGCTATTTCTCATGTCTGTGAGGCTTGTCTATACACTGTTTTTCAGTTTATTTTTGAGACGCGCTCCAATTCACGGAGATCATGAAAGCGCGCCCTGTTCGTTCTATTTTATTTTACAAAAGCACAACGTTTTCTTCTTGTTGTGAGTTTACACAAATAAAAGTAGTGGCGACTGATGTATTATTCTTTTCTGTATGACCATAAATGATGGAGTATTTTAAGTTGTTTCCACTGTTGATAGGAAAATGTGAGTGATGGCACCGGCGCCTCTATTTCTGCAGCGCGCGCTCCACACTCCGCACAAACACTCGGATATGCGCTTAATAATAGCGAACATTTATAGGTTAAAGTTAGAGCGAGCGGCCATGCCAAACGGATAAGTCCTCTTCATGTTTAACAAATCAAATTATGTTGCATTTTCTTGCGCCAGTTTGAAAAGGGCGGCTGAAACACTTAGCCTATACATAAACGCCCAACGCTGGTGTTTTTCTTTAAACAAATTTGTTTAGGCTTTAAAATAAATATTGTTTGAGGGCTAATAAATGCCACAATAATTTGTTTATTTTATTGCCTACTTATGTTTTTCATTTTTCTTTTACATTGAATACCATTTAAAGGATTTGCTGTGCACCGGCTTCGAAAGACACGTTAAGAGACACCTTTATTTTCTTTATAATAAAGGGTTTCTATGGGAGGAAAACGCTTAACGTGTTATTAAATGCGTTGCGTTCATATTCGGGCTCATCTGCTTTTCTGTAGGATAGTATGGTTTATTAATAAGGTGTGTGCAGAATTTGAAATTTTAACATGAATGTCCACTGGGGGCTGCTATTGCTTCAGATTTTTGAACGTTGAAGTGATAAAAAATGATTGGCTATAAATTTTATGTGGATAAAGGCATATTTTGTACATGACTACACATGTCCTTATAAGGTCAAGAAAATATGTCGTTTTAACGACATAGCATCTCGTTATTACGAGAAAAAGATGTCGTTTTAACGACATAAGATCTCGTTATTACGAGAAAAGATAAAACGACATAAGATATCGTTATTACGAGAAAAGATAAAACGACATAAGATCTCGTTATTACGACATAATTGAGTGGGAAAAAAATATATATATGTGGCAGCAATGCGTCACCGTACTAACAAGCCCAATTAAAGACTGCTACCTGTTCTATTGCCTTGTTACATTTTGGGCGTTCATCCTGTGTTTGTTTGTTCCTAGAGGTGTTCCCTCAACACAGTGTCAGCTTTTGTACTGTCAGAGTTTGTAATTACATTTAGGCCTACTTGACTTCAGCGTGTTTCTTTTTGTGTCTTCATTGCTTGGTTTGTAAATTAAAACAATTGCAACCAATACAATTTGAAAAAAAAAAATGGTTTGCTACTTCTTACTGAATGTAAATATTGTCAGTGCACTGAACTTGAAAAGTATTTACACGACTATAATAATAACAACAACAACAACAACAATAACATACTGGTTAATGCAAAATTTTAGCCAAATAATCCAACGATTTATATTTGTGTTAAATTTATTGGTCAAAACTATACTAACACAACAACATAGCAATAGTTCAGTGATATTAACACATCACTGGGTTAGTTTCTGGGTCATTTTTAACACTTTTTTAACCTAGGCATTTCATTTAGACATGTTTACTAAATGTTTAGTTTTATAAAATTGCTGTAGGCAGTAAAATCTGTCATATACCAACTGCAAGATTTAATTAATTGATTTACCTTTTTCTGACTGGCCGCCTTAAGTAATATAGCTAACACTTGTTGCAGTCAAATCAAATCAAATCAAATCAAGTATATTTGTATAGCGCTTTTCACAATACAGATTGTATCAAAGCAGCTTCACAGTATAATAAAATATACTGCAGTCCTACTATATTAAATCTTGGGTAAATATAATTGTGTCTACACTGTTGCCCAACCCACAAAAACATGAAAACGTGTGTGTTATGATTATATCCAAAATTAAAAAGGTACAATAGTAAAGATAATAGAATATAGCCTAAGAATTAATCCAGACGTTTATCCACACGTACGTTATCCAGGCGTTCATCCACACGTTTATCCACACGTACGTTATCCAGACGTTCATTCTCACGCACGATATCATACGTCATTGGTCACGGCAAGGTACGCGACGATTGACACGATGATTGCTTAGTTTGCAAAGTAAATGCACAAATCACACCTCATAGTGCTGCGCTCTCTGCTCAATGTTCGACTCCGTGTTTGCGCTGCGCGTTCTGCTCTGTCGTTAACGGCCCAAACACTCCAATCATGTACCGATCACGCACTGGAAAAGCAAAGTCCGCTCAAATAAGGTGACATTTCTCAGTAGTAGACTTCTGTTTGCTGAGCTGGTATAGTCACGCTAGCAACAATGGTAAAATGACCTGCTCTGATCACATGCTCTGGTAATAATAGCTTTGTAGGAATATATTTTATTTTGATAATTAGTAAAAAAAAATGGGAAAAAAAATCTTAAATTGATTGTTGATTGATTATTGAAAAATAATAATACATTGATATATATGTTTAATATTATTTTAATATAGGGCTATTTTCTGTTCCTTTTTTTCCCGGTGTTTCATTTAATTAGGTGATTCTAAGTTTAATTATTGATGATTACAAGCTTGGAGGAATTGCAATTAATTACAGCAAATTGTGCAATTAAAGATCTTTTTTTTCCCAGTCTTAATTTTTAAATATGAGCAGGCCTACAAGCTGGGATTGGTAATGCTGCACTGTAATCATAGTTATTTATTTATATTTTTCATTAAATTTATTATGTGATATTGGTTTGAGACTGAGAGTATTTTATTTAGTGGAGAACTTTGCAGCAGTATTTTATTTCTTATTCTTTTTTTTTATTTTATATATATTTTATTATATTTTATTAAAAAGTGTTTAAAAAAAGTGTAAACAAATTGTTAAAAAAAGTTTATAGTAATAAACAACCTGCAGTTTAATGTTTGCATTTCTTTCCCTTACTGTACCGAAAATAAACCGAACCGTGATTTTTGCGTACCGTTACACCCCTACTGTTAAAAGAAATCTGACACTTTCTAAGTGCAAGTAAACATATAACATTCTGCCATCCATCAAACACTTTTTCTTTTTCAGATTTTCTATTCTCTGCACTTTACTTTCCAATCATACTATCCTTTAGCATTTTACTATCTTTTAGTAGTGTTGTTAGTTTTCTTATATATCTTTTTTAAATAAATTATATTTTGTTACAACTGTGTCTTTCTTGTGTTGACAATACAGCAAGAGGCTCTACATGACTTTATGACTGGTGCCCCAAGGTAAAAGGAGGGAGATGTCACTTGACCCACACACACACGAGATGACATGGGACCAAAACTCACATTACCTCTAGTGTCTGTTGTATGATATAATACACAACTGATGTCTGTGTTAAGATCACTACATAAGTTACATCTGTGTTAATCACATTTATATATCAGTTTTCAAAAAGTTGTGTACTAACCTTGACCTTGCTCTTTTATGTTTCCAGATGTCGCTCATTTCGAACGAATCAATGCACGCAGCCTTTTTCCGTCGAATATATGTTGTATTTTTATACCAAAAGGTACATTACAAGCATTCATGTCCTGACAGGAATAAATTAAGACATATTAGTTTCCCATTTTGAACTTTGGATAGGCCTATAGTTTTTTTTTGTTTTTTTTTTGTCATTATGTGTTTGTAAAATATTATTTTAGCAAAAGAATGAAATGTTGAAACAGATTGTTATGAAGTGGCTTCATTAAATGTTGGATTTGATTAACACACTTAAATACAAGATGTGTTCTTAAGCTATACAAATCTGAACACTATGGAAACCAATAAGAAAAAGTCATATTTACTTATTTTGCCAACATAACATTTTTTACAAACACATTATTATAATTGCTAAATAAAATACTATCACTAAACCTCCTCAAGAGACAAGAGCACAATTTAAAGAAAAAATAAACAACATAATGGTGAATTGAAACGGAACAAAACTAAACCACTGTTAATTCTCAATACTAACTTTTATACATGTTTGAAAAAAATAAATAAACTCATTTTAAGTCATTTAAAGTGATTTAAAAGTTCTTGTTAGTCCCTAATTAGTTTATCTTTCTCCACCTGTGTCTAGTTAGTTACCTCGTTTACCCTGTGTATATATTCTCCCTGTTCAGTTCAGTCCCTTGTCGGTTATTGTGGACATGCTGTTACATTCTGTTAACCTGCTTGTTAAATTAAAACTTATTTCATAAATATACCTTAATCTGTCTGTTTCTTCTGCAAAGCTGTGACATATATTACTTATGTGTTTAGTTATGAAAGATATAACTGGATAGGCATATAAATCACACAAAATTAGTTTCTTGGAAAATATTTCATAGATTAGAAATATTCTATGAATATTTCTAGAATATATTTCAATATTTCAACTCAATTTCCTAATGAGTTGGTGCTTCTAAAAGGATCAACTCACCTCACTTTTAAAATATTGTGTGGGTGCAGTCAGATGTAAAACTATTTGAAAGGCCCAATTTTTAGATCAGCACATACAAATCTTTCCCTTCCCATGCTTCTTTGACACCTGTAAAATGTCAAAAACAAGCAAAACAATGCTAAGTTCTATCAAGACAATTGAGGTTACATGTCTATCTTAAATTTTGCAATGTTGTTACTCACAACATGAATCCATGTGTTACTACTGTATTATTTTTATCTTTTATTTGCACACTGTCAGCTAAAACTCTGTGATTCTATATCTGAAGAGCTGGACCCTGATGAAGTCACAACTCCTGAGGATGCTGTGGCATGGACTAGTGTTGGAGATGCTGGTGAGGAGGGGGCTGAAGAGACCACATGGACTGGTGGTGGAGATGGCGGTGAGGAGCAGGTTGAAGACAGTACTGGCACTGGTGGTGGAGATGGGGGTGATGGCGCTGGTGATGGAGATGCCAGTAAGAAAGGGGATGCAAAGACCACAGGAACTGAAACTGATGGTGATGAAGAGTTTAGTTTATGTGGGATGCGGGGGTAATTCCTCAACATGTAGCCTCAAATGATCAACATTTATTTTGGGGAATTTTACACCCCTCTCATCTTCCAGGTCTGCACTTTTGCCTTCCAATAAAGTTACTGTATAGGGGCCAAGAAAGTTTGCCTCCAGTTTGCCACCCTTTCGTTGTTGGCTCCTTATATTTTGCCTCCACACTCTGTCCCCACTTTGAATTTGTTCAGTGCTTTGTTTTTTTTTGTCGCCTAACCCTTTCTTGTGAAGCTCTGGTATTCGCATGAGCCTCAGTTAAAACCTCACTGATGGCAATAGCCAATTCTGTCAATTCTTCAAATGACAATGTGCCTTCCACACTCTTGTCAATCTGACAAAAAGTGCAGGACAATACTGTTAAAAAAGTGCTACCTGTTTATCATTAATGATAATTATTGGAAAAATTTAACAATCTGCAGTTACCCGATAGTGCTCAGGTATTTCGGTAACGGGCTTCTCTTCCAAACATTAAAAAGTACGGTGAGTACTTTGTTGTCATCTGCCGCTTTGTGCGAAACCCAAACATAACGGCATCCAGGTGTTTGTCCCATTCATTGGGCTTGTCTTTGACAAACTTGCAAAGGGATCTGGCAATATAATACAATTATTTTCAGTTTCAAAGCAGTTAGGAAAGAGCATTTACAATCATGCATCTGGTACACATTTTTATCCCAATTAAATAATAGTGTATTCAGTGTGTACATAATCATTATGTGCATTTGCTAGAAACTGAACCAATGAATGTGGCATTTCTATCATCATGCTCTACTTGTAGAAATACATAAATGGCTTATTCAGTAAACAGCCAGGGAAATACCATCTAGTTATTTGCAAAATTGTATTCAGTGTGAAGAGAATTAGAATTAAATTATTGTTTATACCTCTGTATTGTTGAATTCATTCGTCCCACAAGGCCGTTCGTCTGTGGGTGGTAGCACAAGGACCTTTTAATGTTTAGAACTTTGCAGATATGACTGTTCAGCAGCAACTTATAAAAGATAACTGACTCTTAAAGTTCTCAGAAACAAAAATTAAAAGTATGTATTTTGAAAAAATTGTTTGAACATGTATAACTTACTGTGTTTACAAACTCTTTTCCCTGGTCTGTGAGGACTCTCTTAGGTGCCTCAAACTGATGCACAAATTTGAACAGGCAATCTGCAACCTCCCTGGCAGCCTTTGATTTGAAAGGATAAGCCTGGGGCCACTTGGTCATATAGTCAATGATAACACAAATGTATTGGTTACCGTTGTCTGTCAGTGCTAATTTGTCAATCAGATCCATCTCCACAAACTCGAAAGGCTGTTTAACCTAGAGTTCATTAAATAGAAATAAAATAATGGTATAAATCAAGTATTTTTTTGGAAATGATAAAACTGTTCTTATTTAATTATATAACTTAATTGTTATTTCTAATTTTATCCTAAATAATAATAATAAATAAATGCGTGATGGAATGGCATACCGCAATTGGAATGCATGCATTTTGCTCCTTCACTGATGATCTGCTGGCCTGACATAATCCACACTGTGCCATCTGTGATCAAAACAGTTTAATGTTATAATATTGCAAAATTATTAATTCTGTACATGTTATTACCCAGGTGTCAATGTCCTGTGACATGCCAAGCCAGTAAAATCTTATAGATATTGCGTTTCATGTTTTTTTGTTGTTGTCCTGTGTGAGCTCTGAGGCTGCTTGCATGGAACTCCTCAAATTTAGTTTGCCTCTTCTGTCCCACACAGAAGCCTTTGTGCCATTGTTCCAAAGGTAATACAATTCACCATCTATGAAAAGAAAAAATAGACAAAAGTGACTAATTAAATAAAAATAGACAAAGTGTATATATACAGTACATATATATATACATACATACATACATAAATAGGCATGCAGGCCTAGCTATGTTGCACATACACCTGGCCTCATCTTTAGCATATCAGATAAAAATTTAAGATCAAACTTTTGACCATGTAAAAAAAAAAGAACTGATAACATAATTAAAAAAAAAATTATGAATATTAGAATTTATATGACTCTTACCTTGGAAGTCAAAACCTTGGAAGTTAAATCATAGGCAGTTAACATGAACATACACTGACAATATACACTAAAAAGAGGTTTGGTTAGTAATAGTCAAGTTCCATGCAGTCAAACGAGTAGTCTGGTGATGGCAACATCTTCGACTGATAAGGCTGGGCCATGCTGCAGTGGAGGAGTCAGAAGTGTCAATGCTCATGCATGACCAGTCAATTACATGCCACAACTGGATGTCCTTGGAAGTTTTATGGTTGCTCTGGCCTGAATCTCAGGGTGAGAGTAGATGGGGTTTGGTGGTAAGGAGAAACTTTATGGACCAGTGGAAATGTATCTTCCCAGTCTGACACTGAGGTCTCAATTCCTGCCCTGTAAAGGGCAATTGACACTGATCCAACAAACTAACAAATGCGTTGGAGTTTTTTGGAGTTAGTTGGAGTTGGATCAGTGTGAATGGGCACTGCCGAATTCATCCGATCCTGTGTCCCAGGATCTGGTCAATATCGAGCAATCAAGTGTCCCAGTTCCAGGAGTTCCTGAGTCTGAAACTGAATTGGATCTGGTCGATCCCAAGGAATCGTGTGTCCCGGTTCCAAGCGTCCTCAGAGAGTCAGGAGGTTGAGGTCAATGATGCCATCTCAGATCCTACATTTGTGTCTGACAATCTGAGAAACCCAGCAGGGCCTTCAGGGAGCAGCAGTGGGATTGATCAGGGTGGTATGGATGCTCCTCCTGAAACTCCTAAAAAGAACAGCCCAAAAGGTGAATGTCAACAGAACATTTGAGATGCAAATTACAATGGCCATGTACACTCTGTAAAGTTTCAGGACCGACAAGTGAATCCACTAAATTATCATTCCACATGTGTTCGGAACACAACTCACTCTTGCAGTGTTGTCATATCCACAGATTATAAGCATTTTTGTTGTTTAAGATTGGGTCGTAGAGCGATCTAATTTATGGCGTTTTTAAAGTGAGCAGGTGCGGGTTGTAATATTTAATTTATTTAGCTTTTTTATGTGTTTTTTTAACCTATTTGCTTGCAAGATCTGTTAACACGAATGAGTCGAGGCTCGTACCACTTTTCCCTGTGATTTCTTGCACCTTCATCTCTCATATCTCTTGTCATATGTTATTGAAAACTAGTTGTTCAGTTCAGAACTGTACAGACTGCATACCATTTTTGTAAATGATGAATGAATGAGATGCAAACAGAAATGTCTTTCAAGTTGGACTAATTATTGATTTTTGATGTCTGATTAGTGATTCTCATAACATGTTTTTTTTCTCCAGAAAGTACTAAAGTGAGGAAGATGAAAAAAAATTAGGGCTTTCTTCCAGCTTTTTGGAAATGATCAGGCTGTTCCAGAGCCCTTGTGTGTCCCAGAAGCAAGCGTTCCTGAGTCTGAAGCTGAATTGGATCTGGTCGATCCCAAGGTTTCATGTGTCCAGGTCCAAGTGTTCCTGAGCCGGATCCTGAATTGGATCTTGTTGATTCAGAGGAATCGCGTGTCCCAAGTCCAAGCAGTTCTGGGCCAAAACCTTGTGCATGCACTTCAGAGCAGGAACTCTTTCGAGAAGAAACCTATTTCCTATTGGAGAAGCGTGTGATGGGCTGTACACAGTATCAGAAACCTGTCACTGAGGTCTGGAACAACATCTTCATTGGAAATGAGTAAGTCTACAACACATTTAGACTAATATAAACCATGTGTTTAACCCCTTAGTGTTCCTGTTCAATTTGTCCTAAAACGCCTAAAAAAGGCATACCCAAAATAAATTGCATGCTGTTCTTGAACCATTTGGAGTATATGCATGGTTTTGGTCTCTTTTGAAAGGGGACACTTTGACGTTTGTTCCTAAACAGTCAAGGTTAGATCAGACAGTAAACTATAGACTATATAGACTAGAGATGTCTTCGAGTTCAATGAAGAAATATAAGTCAAACACGAAAAGAGAGGTTACAGAGGACAGAGGGCAGAGAGAGAGAAATCGGGCTGACAATTCAACAAACCCAGTTCTTCAAAAAGAAAGGTATATGTTTATTCGCGGAGCTTCCTTTTCTGTAATGTTAGCAATAGACTGCTTGTTGCGTAGCCAACCACTACCTGATAGTACATTTTTGACAATTGTTTAATCATTGTTTAAGAATGTTGCATTTCCTATGAATATTTGATTACTGTATTGTATTTTTCTAGAGCATTTGCATAATAAATCTGCTAGCTACAGCCATGGTACGTCTCTGACTAAATACTGATACCTAGTGGTCAAAAGCAATAGCAAAAGTAATAGATCAGTATTATTAAAGGATTAGTTCACCCAAAATTGAAAATTCTGTCAGTAATTACTCACACTCGTGTTGTTCCAACCCCGTAAGACTTTCGTTCATCTTCAGAACACAATTTAAGATATTTTTGATGAAATCTGAGAGCTGTCTCACTCCTTCATAGCCTGGTGGCAATTGCATCTGCCGGCCCAGAAAAGTAAGTAAAGACATCGTTAAAATAATCCAAGTGACTACAGTGGCGCAACGAGAGCGCCTGCGCGAGAACTGAGAAGATTACTCTCGCGATCATTTGATAGGAAAGTGTGAAAGGTAATCCACTCATTTTGCGGCATTGGTAAGGCACTTTTACATTTTCTCGTTGGTTTTTCACGATTCGGACATCCAGGAAATGCACACTTTAGAACCATTTTAAACACTACATCGAGACCCATCTGCATCATCTTCTCAGTTCTTGTGCATGCGTCTTGTGAAATCATGTCAGAGGCTCACACAGAATAAAATGAATAGTTGAATAAAGTCGTTATTTTGGGGGTTTGGGGTTTGCCACAAAAAGTATTCTCACTTAAAGTTGAGCCACTGTAGTCACTTGGACTATATTAACAATGTCGTTACTAACATTTCTGGTCTGGCAGATATCAATTACCTAGCAGCCTATGAAGGAGTGAGCTCTCACATTTCTTCCAAAATATCTTAATTTGTGTTCCGAAGATGAACGAAAGCCTTACGGGGTTGGAACAACATGAGGGTGAGTAATTACTGACAGAATTTTTGGGGTGAACTAACCCTTTAAATTGCAAACAATGATTTTGGATAGCTAGGTTGGCTTGTATGTTTGGTGCGGTAGGAGGCCCAACATCATATGCTTTCATAGGGCCCAAAATTGCTAGCGGCACCCCTGCCCGGAGCAGTATGACTTCACAAACTGCAACTACCACAATGCTAACAAAGTTAATAAAAAGCTAATATGACAGTTTACTTAACAGCAAACCAAAGAGCGCTCGCTCTACAATCCTTGATTAGACTGACAGGACAGCTGTTTCGGTGGTTGCCTAGCAACATAAAAAAACAACAGTTTTTTTTCATTTTTTAGGACTGCACCTATAAAGATCCCTTTCTCAATCTCCCAAAGTTTTGCATATGACAGCAGTGGAGTCATTCAGGTTCCTGGGCACCACCATCTTTCAGGACCACCTGAAGTGGGACAATCACATTGACTCCATTGTGAAAAAAGGCTCAGCAGAGCTACTTCCTTAGCCAGCTGACACAGTTCTACTCAGCTGTTATCGAGTCGGTTCTCTGCACTTCTATAACTGTCTGGTTTGGGTCAGCCAGCATGATGTGCACCTGCCCAATCTTCGGGACTTGTACATCTCCAGAGTGAAGAAACAGGCAGGTAACATCATCACAGACTCCTCTCACCCCAGACACGTTATAGATCTCTGTGCACTAGAACATTTAGGCACAAAAACAGCTTTTTCCCCAGGCCATCTCCAGCTTAAACGGCTAACAATTACCACCTGCTTTTATAATTCATAATCAGTACGTGAGATTGAGGCAATAATTAGATGCATAAATGTCTTCTGTTCCAGATGTATACCACATAAATATTGTTATTGTTTATTTTATATTATTTATTTATTTTCCTTATTCTTATTTAAATATTATATTAAATATTAATGTTTGTATTTAATAATATTAAATGTACTAAGAGCTCCTGAAAAACCACAAATTCCTTGTGTGTTTGCATAAACTTGGCGAATAAAGCTCATTCTGATTATCACTGATTAAGCTCAACAATTTATATAATGAGTTCCCAATACACTTGAATGTTAATATGAGAATATTTTTTGTTGTTGTTTTTACAGCAGAGAATAAAAAAAGAATAAAAGCCTAAATGCAATCTGTTCATCATATAAAGCGATCGAGTCTCTCTTCTGAAAATTTGGGTGAATAGAGTTTCAATGGAGGGAGGGACAGAAATCTCTCAGACTTTGTTTAAAATATTTTCATTTGTGTTCTGAAGATGATCGAAAGGGCGAGTAAATTATGACACTTTTATTATTATTAAATATTGGTGAATATTATTATTCAATGTGTTTGCGTCGATCGATCGACTGCTAGCAGAGTGTCATGATTCCTGTCCTGTGTTTCCCTTGTCTTGTGTGGACTTTTGTTATTTCCTGTCCTGTGCCATGTTTTGTAGTCCTTTGTAGTTTTTCTTGTTTATTAGTCTCCCCAGGTTTTTCTGATTAACCACACCCCCTTGTTATCTTGTTTAGCTTGTTTGCCTGTCTATATAAACCTCTGTGCTTCAGTTGTTGTTTGTCGGTCGTTGTAGCTGTTTCCATGTTCCTGTCCTGAGTTCTGTGTTCCTTTGTTTGCCCTGGAGTTCCTGTTTGTTTCATTAAATTAGTTTTGCGTATGGATTCTCTCTCTGCTTTGTCCTTGCCTCATCGTAACACAGAGCAGCAGCTGTGACGTCACTGGCAGCGCGAGTTTTATATTATGTCACGGACTGAGTTGTTGAGATCAGTCCATAGACTGTATAAAAATATGGACGTAGTGTCCGTGACGTCACCTGTAGGTTTCTGAAGAGCATTTTTGAAGCTCAAAAGCGCCATCTTGGCAGTGTGTCACTCTCGAAAGAAATGAAAATTGGCAAAGAGGCAGGATTTGCTGAGGTGACGTGACTCTAACAGACAGCAGACAAACGGCTAGTAGTGACAGCAGCAGCAATCCACCTATCACTCAAGTGGCCACGCCCTCAATTATGCAAAACTTTAAGGGGACGTTCAGATATCGCGTCTTTTGCGTGCTCATAATAGAAGAGTTGCGACACACTTTATTTCAGGCACAGCGAAATGAAAAAATCTAAACTTTTCAGAATGCCACAAACGCACCACAGGTCATGTGACAAAAACCAACCAATCAGCTTCAACCTTTCCATAACAACATTGAAAGTTCAATCAACATGGAGGAACAGCTGACCACAGGGATATCCAGAGCTTTTCGACTTATCAAGTGCCTATTATTTTGATTCTATTAAATTGGATTAAAATTCAATTCAATTGTAGGGAGCACAGTTTATGGTTGCATAGCAACGACAGACGCCACGGGAATGCAAGCGCTTTGGAAAGAAGGAGACTGCGGCGCAGATGTGCCTTCTACGCATTTTTAGACACGATATGTGAACGGCCCCTAAGGCTCAATATTATTTTAATGAAAGAAAAAAAATCTCCCCCCTCACAGTTGTCATGAAGGGCAAAATTATCTATATAGACCAAAACCACTTTTTTGTACCAGACTGTAAACATATTTTTCTGCTGTAAAGTTGGGTATTTTAACATGGGGGTTTATGGGATTGCCTGTCTCTAGCGGCCAGTCAATGAATTGCAGTTTAAGTATATACATTTATATATCAATTTATATATATATATAAATTGAGTTACTTTGAAATCTTCAGTTCAGGTGATCATCAGAGTAGAAGCTGCTATAGAGTCACTAGCAGATGAAAGTGTTACAAACACAAACAGTCTAAAACTATGAACAATATGAGTGACGCTGTTGTGTCCGCCGAGAGAAAGCACAGCAGCAGCTCATCAGAGGTGTCTGAACCAGCGGCTCATCCTAGATTGATTGATTGATTGATTGATTGATTTGTTTATTTAAGTGTCAAACACCATGGTGCCCAGCCCTCATGGGCTTATTAGACAGACACTACAGTAATAATTTCACAATTATCTCCAGATAACCACGTGATGTACCACAAAACCCAACATAACATAACTAAACCACTAAAAATAAGTACACATACAAATAAAAATGGCTTGTCATATGGGATACAAAATACTTTGCCGCAAATACCAGGCCTTTTCTATAAATTTTGCCAAGGCAAAAACATCATTTTCAAACAGCCAACACAAAATCTCCCCTTCATATTTCCAAAATATATCAGGATTTTTTAACTTAATTGATTCAAAAAGAGAGTTCCTTAAATCACAGTATAAAGGACAATAAAAAACAAAGTGAAATTCATCTTCCACAACCTGGAGATCACAGAATTCACACAAACGTAAATGTTCAGGTGTACCCTTAAATCGACCCACTTCCACTGCCAGAGGTAAGGTACCAGTTCTCAATTGAGCACAGAGGGACCTCTGCCTTCTCTTTAAATTAAGGAAAATATAAGGTTCTGTAACATAATCATTCTTAAATTGAACATAATTTCTAAGTTTTGGCTTCTTCCATATATCCTGTTTCCATTGATCTCCATATTTACTTAACAATCTTTGTCTAACAACCTTTATATGACATTAAAGATTATTTTGGTACATTATATGCAAGTCAGACGCAGACAGTATTATTGAAACCTCTCCAGACCAGGGGTAATGCTTTGCTCTGTCCCAATTAAAATTTTTCCTAGTTAGCCTTTCCTCTGGCAGACTGACAAGACGGTTCCACAATCGCACCATTTCACACCTTTGTTTTACAATACATGGATCCCATCCTGCATCCCCATTAACAGCTACCTTTGCTGCATATTTATGCACACCAAGAAAACACCTTAAAGCACGATTTTGAACAGAATTACAATCAAAAACCTCTTCAAAACCCCAAACTCCTGCCGCATAAAACAAAACTGAGTCAACCAAAGATTTATACAGTTGTGTAACCAAGATCTGTACATAGTTTCATTTTGCTCAACACAGAACCTAATGCTCTTCCAGCAGACTCTGCTAGTATTTTCCTTCCCTCTGTAAACTTCATATTTTCATCAAAAACAAAACCAAGATATTTATAGTGACGAGTATACTTTAAGGGCACAGGGCCAAACTTAAATGTATGAATACTCTGTAATTCACTTTTTTCCCTAAAATGAACAACTTGTGTTTTTTCGCTATTAATAGTAAGACGCCATTTATTACACCATAAACTCATAATATTCAGCATATTTTGTAAATTCACTTCATTTTCAGCTGTCAAAACAATGTCATCTGCATAAAGCAGAATACTTAGATTCATGTCCTCAATTGGCACACCAAAATTACCCTGCTTAATTTCTTCGGCTAAATCATTTATATAAAAAGCAAATAAGGAAGGGGAGAGTAAGTCTCCCTGCTTCACCCCAAAAGGCGTTGAGAACCAATCCGTTCTTAAATTATTTATTTGTACACAAGCCATGGGTTCTTTGTAAAGGGCTTTTATAGCATTATAGAATTTTCCATTGATACCAGATAAAAGTAATTTAAACAACAAAAGGTCTCGGTTAACACAATCAAACGCCTTTTTTGAAGTCAACAATCAGGCAAAAGTACTTTTACCCTTGTCCAAACGAGCTCTCACCACAGAGGATAACACATAAATATGATCAATACAGGCCCTGTTTTTCCTAAAACCATTCTGTTCATCTACCAACCCTCCATAAACCTCCAGAAAAGTATTAAGTCTGTTGTTAAGGACTCCTGAGTAAATTTTATAGACTGTGCTGATCAAACTAATCCCTCTATAATTCAACGGGACTCTAGGGTCATCTTTTATAGATTTCGGGATGGGTTTGATAATTGATCTATTCCACTCAGATGGAATAATACCATTTTGAAAACATATATGACACAAATAATGTAGGACATTACACAAGTTAGGGTTCTTAAGTACCTCATTAGGGAGATCTTCAGTGCCCACAGCTTTATTTTCCTTGGCTTTGTCTAGCACTTTAAGTACCTCATCTAATGTAATATCACTGTTCAGTATATCATTTTGATAATAAATAGTATCCTTTTACTTTACAAGTTTCTTCTAAGAAATAATCATCAAATAAAGTGAAACTACTATAAGCATATAATTCACTGTAATCTTTTTCCCACTTTTTTAATATTTGACCGAATTCAAAAGAAGATCCCCCACTTTCCAATAAAACCTCCATGGGTATTAATGTTTTCTTTTTTGGGCCTAACTTATGTATTTCCCTCCAAAATTGCTGAGGATTACCAGTTTGTAACTGTTCTAATTTGAGGGCTTGGCCTCTTTTAAACCTTCTTTTGAAGAACCTAAATTTTCTATCAAAGTTAGTCTGGCTTTGCATGAATTCACTATGCAAGGCCTTCCTCTTCCAAGGTTCCTCAAGACCACATTTAAGAAATATCCTCTCTACAGATCCATACCATAACTCATTTAATTCATTATTCCAATAAAGTTGTTTAGCTCTGTAATATTTCTTTGTAAAACCCTTTTTTTTTTTACAGGACAATATTTCTCCATCTCAGCATGTAAAAGATTACAGAGATTAGTATAACACTGGTCCATCTTTTCCTGATTTTCCTGTACAATCTGTAATTGGCCTATTACCTCCAGTAGGGCCCTGCAACATCTTTGAAGACAGAAAATCAACAGGGTAATTCCTGTCTTGTCTTTTTACATGCTATAAACAGTCAACATTATTCTGAATATTAGCTACCTCCCCCGCTTGAAAACGTAAACAAAGAACTGAATGGTCAGGGAGTCTGCTATGATCACCAGTCAAATTAAAACTTTCTGGACCAACCCTGTCAATAAGCTCAGAAGGGGAATAAACATTAAATCCAAGACATGTTTTCAAATCAACATGGGGTGTCACTATGTAATCAACAACAGCTTTGCCCCTTACAGAAATGGAAGTAAAGTTGTCATTTTCAGGATTTAACCTCCCATTAAGTATACAACATTTAGAGTCCTTCAAAAATTCCATAAAGGTATGACCATGCTTATTTACATTCGTGTTCAAAGCTATTCGAGGAGAAAGATCATCTCCTTCCACATAGTCCTTAAGCGCCCCGGTTTGGGCTATTAACATCACCACATATATACATTGAATCCACCTTGTCGGTAACAGTATATAGCAACGCCAATAAATGGCTGAAGTAGAGATCTGCGTTCCTGCCCCAGACAGATGATTCTGGGGACAGGTAACATGAAATTAAAATGAAAGAATATTGCGATTCTCTATGCTCAAAGCGTAAACAAAATATTCCATCAAATGTTTTATCAACAATGCTAACTGAATACCGTTCCAACACAGCATTTTTAACCAAGAATCCAACTCCACCCGAGGCTTTAACAGCCCTTTTATGGGCAATACGATTATGTCCAAACCAAGTGAATCCATCACAGTCCAATGTGTCATTGCATGAGTGAGTTTCATTAAGAGAAATAAAGTCAGGGTCTAAAGATTTAAGTAGCAGTCTCCTGAGTTAACAATTTGACAGCGTCCACCCATTAACATTCCAGTGGGAAAACTGTTCATTAACAAACCTGACGGGCTGGGCAAGCCCTTCTCAAGCATGACCGCCATCAGCTGTCAATCCCTCTCTCCTTACACGCCGAGACGACTGCATCCGCTTCACCATGCGTCCATTGGCTGCCACGTAGAAGTCCCTCCCGACTGCAGTTTCACGGATCAAAGTTCTAAAGTTAAGTTCCATCATCCATTCGGCATGTGATTTCACTGAAGACACATACGTCCTTGAATCTGTCGTTATCTTTCAGCTCCGATTTTCTACGCAACACAGCCACTTTCTCCTGAGCCAAGCTCAGCTCCACTTTAACAGCCCCCGGTCGATCTCCAAGCGCCCGCACCCGCTCCACCGCAGCGGGGCAGAGCACAGTGTCACATCCAAGGCCGACGTGCAACAGGTCTTTCACTTTAGCCATTAAGTCCTCTGCCTCTGAATGAGGAAGCCCCACAACGAAAACAGAGAGACATCTGGATCAAAACTCTTCTTCTTCGCCTCTTTCTCAGACATTTTCTGCTCGATATTTTCCATTCGTGCACACATATTTCCCACCTCAATGTCCAGATTTGTCTTCATGTCTTTCATGGCCTTCTCTATCTCTTTCAGCACAACGTTCTGACTTTCAGCCATCATCTTCTCCATCGATTCACATAACTCTATCAATTCTAGCGTTGACTTGCTTTTCCATGTCAATCTGTATGCGGTCCAGTCTTGCGTTAATTGCTTTCAGTTCTTTCATCACCGCTACACTCAATATAATTTTTCTTACTGTTTCTCGAGGTTCGCCCTTGTTTGTCTTGATCCCCCATAATTTTGTCCAAAATTAGGCACTTCACGCCACAGAGCGAAGGTGTAAACTTTACAATCCCAGTAAGGGTCAGCTTTAACCGATAAATCACGGGTTTAGCAAAATTTTGTTCAAAAGTTTTGAGAGCATCAACACGCCAAAACGCTCACGTGGCCATGACGCGGCCACCGGAAATCCTTTTTTTTTTTTTTTCTCCAAAAGTCCCTCCCCCTTGAAAGGTATATAAGACTGAGTTAGACTTGATGATGATGAACTACAGACTTGATGATGATGAACTACAGACTTGGAAGAATAAATCTCTTCTGCTTATAAGATCCATCTCAAGTCTCCTGGTTTTTGCTTCGATGAAGGAATAAAAAGTTTCCAACAATACTTAAGCTGTCACAATTTGCAACACCTCGCTTATTTTATTATTTTAATACATTTAAAAAAAATAAAATGAAATAGTACAAACATGAAGATTAAAACATTGAAGATTAAAATTTGAAGATTAAAACTTGAAGATTAAGACCAAACAGTGCTTTACTTCCTCCTGGTACGCCTGACAGGAGCGTCATCCTAGAAGCGCTTGGGAGAAACAACACCGTATAGGTACTGAATTATTACAACTCAAAACTGACATACAGGAATAATAGGACTTCTATGCAGCACTGGGCATGTAATGGGCTCTCGGTGCACAAGATGGTGCCAGTGAGCTTTGGCGGTGCGAGTGTGTGTATGTTTACTTACTCTTAAGCTCTTCCAGTCTTAGCGATGTTCACATTACTGTAAGGAGAAACTTGGCTAGATATAATGCTTTTTGATTTTTATTAAAAAGAGAACAGTTGTCTATCAGAGATGAAAGAAAACATCATTGTTATATTATCCCTGCTGGCGTTTTGCTCACAAGTCCTTCAACTTTATAATGGATCAAATACAATCTACACCACTCTCAATAGCAGGGGCACATTTATTTTTATTAAATTAATTTTCAGTGAACAGGCTTTTATCCAATGCGACTTTTAGTCAAATAAATTATGATCTCCAATCATTTATTCTTAAAGTACAACACACACACCTCAAAATTCAAGTAATAACTTATGGGTCCTCATCCTACATTTCTTTACTCGATAATCTGTAAAACTCAGATGTACATCACAATATATAAGAAAAGATATCCACTGGCAGGAACCATTCTGAGAATTATGAGGCACCAGTTACTTTGACCCCTGTTGTAGAGACACATACAGTTGACTCTGAAGAGAACTGTGGCATGTCAGTTTTTGTGGAAACACTTACTGAAACTCTTCAAAGACATTTGGCTTTGTTTTCCTTAAAACTTCAAGAAAAGGATGTGAGGATGTGCAAACAGAAGTAATAAGTGAAGTTGAAGCCCTGTTTGTTTCATCATAAATATAAGGACATCTTTAGAATTTCTTGATAATAAAATAACATTGCTTCTGTGCTGTTATCAGTATTCATAAACTTGATAGGTATTGTGCTGAAAAACTAAATTTGATGGAACCAGTTGAATGTGTTCTTGGCGTTGACTCACTGGGGAAAAAAGGATCCTTCTAGTATATTCCACTCTTGGACATTTTGAAATTAATTGTTAGTGATCAGTAAACATTACAAAGGAAGGGTAACTCATGTTGAATCACTAACAGACTACAGCAATAGTGCAATTTACAGAAACTCGATAGTGAAGACCACTTTTTCAGAATTCATTTATACAATGATGCATTTGAGGTTGTAAATCCAATTGGATCTAGAGGATTGCTGCACAAATTCTCAGCATTTTTACTTCACTCTAAGGCATCATTCACCCTAAGTACAGAGCCAGTTTGAAGCACATTCATCTTCTGTTGCTTGTGAAATACAATATTTTGACAAAATATGTAATACAAAAAATAAGGAACCACTTATTTCTGATCTGAAGAAATCATTAGGTAATGGTATAGAAGTAGTGTGGGAAGGAAAAGAGCTTTGTGTCCGAGGTGCGCTTATTATCTGCTGATAATCTCTCAGCCCATGCTCTTGCAGGCTTCAGCGGTTCATTCAGTAGTGGATGGTAGGGGTGTAAGATATCATGATTTTTGATCGTGGACGATTAAAATCTGCTTTTGAAGACATATCGTAGTATCGTGCTATAGCGCACATTCTATCAGTTGCAGTTCTGGTGCCTCTGTCCCAATACTGTAAAACTCCATGTACATTCACATCATGTTAACGCAACTGTAGAGTTACACTCACAGGACACTGCACTTATTCGCGATCACAAAAGTGGATCATGTTTATTTTTATTATTATGTTTATTATTTTCATGTACTTTAAAGCTTTGCCAATTAAACATTTCATTGGTGTGCTGTTCTAACATGCGCCTTTTCTGAATGCGTACACCCGAAGTTCCTGTCAAAACAGCGTGTACTTTAGCTTAGAAGCCATAGTATAATCTGTCCTTGTATGAAATGTGAATGTTCATAGGAGTGTCACAGCGTGGATGAAAAAAAAAAGCCTGGATCTAGTCGCAACAGTTGATTTAAAAACAAAAACAAATTTTGTTTATCGTTCAGTACAGTATATTGTGATATAAGTTTTATTAATTATCTTGGTACCAACACCTTGGAGAAATCAAGTTAAACCAACTGTGCAGCAAAAATGATAGTTTATTCAAATTAAAGGAAGTTACGGTAACTACCCTTACTGCACCTTACCTTATTTTTTACAGTATAATTATACTGTAATTTATTTTACCCTATTTATTTGACAAAATCTTTAATATTTTACATGAATGCTATTGAATTTAATAAATTCTAAATAAGTGACTCGAGTCTGTGTACATCAGTATATATTATTTTCACTGTCACTATCAATGACATCTATTTTATGTATTTATTTATTGTGATGCAACAAAAAAAAAAAGAAAAAAAGAGAGAACTGAACTTATAACAAATCAAAGCAGAGATCATGACAATATGCCAACAATAAAGCATAAGCATGAACAAAACATCCCAGTTGGTCCTGGCTGGCCTTCATACTGGTAAACCACTGATGAAACTAAACAGAGGCAAAATGTGTGAGGAATGGTTATGAGTTCATCTCATTTAAATGTGTTCGTGGACAGACAAGGTATCAGCTTGTGCAACAGCAGTTATTTCCAGTATAATACTGTTTATATAGCATAGCTTTTTTTTTTTTTTTTTTGTTACTTATTTTTTATTTTGAATATTCTTCAAATCTCCTTATACAGCAATTACTTCCAGTCAGAAACAATATCTTGTACAAGGGTTCATAGCATTCACACATTTGTATATTCACGTATATGGTCAAGTCCACCCACAGGAGAATATGTCCAGAAGTACAAGGAAGAGAAGAAATAAAAAATAATGAACAACATTTAGAATAAACAATGTGAACAGAACAAACATCAACTTAAAACAAAATATGGGTTGTATACAAGTTCTCCTGGCAGATATAATCAGAGTTAGTTCTAACGGTCCTCCATCACTGTCATTAATGGTGCCCATCTTTCAATAAAAAGTTCCCTCTGTAATCTCAACAAATATGTAATTTTTTCCATAGTATAAATATTTCTTAAAATTGTTAGCTATTCAGCTTGGTTTGGCGACTCCTTTTTAAGCCATTTTATTGTAATTGTTTTTTTTGCTGCTAGCAGTAATATCTGTAATAAATACATATTTTTCCAACTTTGTATCGCAACTGGCTTCATCCCTAGAATTGCTATCAGAGGGTCTCTTATCAGTTCAACATTCAATACTTTATTAATATATGTAAAAATGGATTTCCAAAAGTTATCTAACAATGGGCATTGCCAAAAAATATGTGAGTGAGTAGCCATTGTCTCTCCACACCCCCTCCAACATTGACTTGATTGATTCGGATTCATTTTAGCCACAACTTGTGGTGTTCTGAAAAATCTGTTATTTATCTTCCACTGAAATTCCTTCCACAAATTGGCATTCGTGACTTTGTGAGTCTGAGAACATATCTCCAGCCAAACTTCTTCACTTATTTCAAGCCGTAGCTCCCTAATCCACTTGTCTTTCACATAAAAATGAATTATCTTTTGTCATTGAAGCAATGATTCTATAAACATTGGTTATTGGTTTCCTCATATGTTCTCCATCCTGAATTTTTAATAAATACTGTTCTAAAAGGGAGGGCTCTATTAATCTGTTCCAGTTTGGGTGTTTGAGGATGAAGCTCCTTAATTGTAGGTACCTGAAAAAATCTGTTTTTGGTAATTTAAAATCTGTTCTCTGTTGTTCGAAAGTTTTGAAGTTGTTATTACTAAATAATTGGTGTACATAATGAAGGTTCAAAAGTTTCCAATTTTTGAATCCTGTATCAAGTCTCAAGGGAAGAATATCTCTAATGTAAGTAATTGAACTCAAAACGTAGAGATCGCCTGTCAATTTATACATTTGTTGTATTTCCTTCCAAGCTACACATGTTGTGTTCGACCATTTGCTCAAAAGATCTCTGGTGGATTTAATCCCATTAACCCTCTGAGGTCTAAGGGCATTTTTTCACTTTTTCTTCTATTTTTCATATCTTATTAAATTCACCTTTTAAAGGCAATTACATAACATAATCCCATGTGTTTTATATCAAAATGTGCAGAGAAAACCCAGCTCTCTTACTGATGAGCTCATCACTTGTCCTAGAGCATTGAGTAAAGAGAGAGAGAAGAATAATTTGGCTTTTAAAATAATCTAAAAGGTGAAAAATATAAGTCCAATTTTTGAAATTCTTCAAATCTCTTGTGGAAACATACCATTACTCATGTGGACGAATTATTTTGGTTCTTGAAATGGGTTTCCCAAAGTCTTAGGGTCACAAAAGTAGTGTAATATATGAATAAAATAGTAGATAATGAATAATAATTGTCTAAAGTGACATTTTGAAAAATCGTTTTTTAGTACAAGTTTTGTCTGTGACTCTACCTTCACCAAATATTAGAGGGACTGAGATAAAATATGACTAAAATAACTTCCTACTACATATCAAGCTTTATGGGATGTGTGCAAATGAAAAAGTAGCATTATAACAGGTCTTTCTTTCAAGCAAAATGTTCACTTTGTGAAAAAAACTCACTACTAACAATGTTCACAAAATGTACATATTTTCATGTTTTCTTGTCTACATTACGTCAACTTTTCAAAAAAAAAAAATTCAAACCAAAGATGAACTATATATTAGAAAAAACACAGAAACCCACCACTATTTACAATATTTACACAATGTGCATGTTTTCATGTTTCAGTTTTTCAGCTGTCATGCCATGCTGCAAAACAGTTTCTGTCCAGCTGTATGCAAAGCGCAACATCACACTCCCTGCATTTCCAAGGTGTGTCCTTTCTCTGGCCTTGGCTTTGGCAATGCTTACACCTGCTGCCACCTGTGGTGGCTTTTGTGGATGAATCTGCTGCATGAACGGCAATTGGCACAGGAATATGACCTGCAGGTACCAGGAGCAGTGTGGAGAGGCTTACCACAGATTTCAACAGTCAGCTCCTCCATGAAAGCTCTGTGTGTCATGGGTGTTGTTTGCTGGGCCAGACAGAGTTCCTTGTGGAGGATGTAGCTGTTGGTGGTGGCAATGTCCAGAAAATGGTAAAACAGGTGTCTGTACCAGCGCATTGTTTTGTGTTGTGCAGAGTAATACTGAATGAGCTGGTCTGAATGATCAACTCCCCCCATGTGTTCATTGTACTCCATAACTGGTGTGGGACAGGGTCTTTGTCCAAGAGCCATCTTGTTGTTTCACCCTCCTCTGCACAGCGTTACCAGAGTGTGCTCTGTGGAGTGTGGAGCAGACTGATACTTCCCTCATGTCCATCCATTTCACATAGATGAGGGGGCCGTCCTGGATCCATCTTATGGAGCCTCTTTCTGATTTCTTTGTGAGGGCGTTATCTGTTGTCCGAGGGCAATCCTTGCGGTTCTCCCTGTAAGTCCCACAGGCAGCAAATTTTTGCTCATGGAGAGCCCTGAAGAGCTTGGAGCTAGAATAAAAATTGTCCATGTAAATGTGGTAGCCCATGCCAAGGTAACCTGGTTGTACCAGCGACATCACAACATGATGTTTTATTAACAAGGTTCGGGAGGAGCACGTTCAGATAATTAACACAAGTGGAGAGCACTCAGCAATCAATGGTAAGAGGTGTATATATACTCAGCAGTCTCACCTCATTCCACTGACAGTTTTGCAGCATCCCTCCACCACCCCTTCTCCACGCTTCTAGTCCTAAACACTTACATACGGGGGGAGTACTCTGGGTTCGGGCCGAACTCCGAGCTCGGAGCCCTCCCTCCGGACAGCATGCCAAATACGCATTAAACCTTACCCCTTCAAATTATATGTAAGTGTGAACTCGTGAAATCATAGGAAAGGCCATGTCCAGAGGGGATGTCACTTTTGCCGGTGTAAACGGAAAAGTCCACTGTATAGCCATTCCGTGAGTCTGCCAAGACAAACAACTTAAATCCCCACTTTATCGGTTTTGCCTTCATGTACTGCGTCATCCCAGTTTTGGCCTTTGATGCAACCATTCTTTCATCCACAGCCACATCTCTGTGAGGATGATAAAATGACTTGCAGGCATTTTTGATGGTGTTCATCAGGGGTTTCAGTCTGAAAAGTTTGTCATGGTCGGCTGTGCCCTTTTTTTTGTCGTTCTGGACATCCTCTTCAGGGTCGCTAAGGTGAAGGTTCCAAGAAAGTGCTCTGTATCTGTCCCGTGGCATGATCTGTACTGGAAGTGGCAAAGAAAAGAAGTGATTCTGTCTCCAGTAATCTGCAATGCTGTCAAGTTTCACCATGGCCATGTACAGAAGAAGTCCAATGTACTTGTAAAACTCCCCTATGTTCACATCTAACCATTTATATTTCTTTCCCTGTGCCATTTGTTTAGCAGCCTGCTTGTTTGTGTTTTGGCACAGTGTTTGTATGGTTTGTATAGGGAAGAAAAGTTTGAAGAGGTCGAGGGGTGTATATGTGGAAGTGGAGCTGAGCTGTAGCCCTGGTGTTCGAGCTGGTTGAAACCTGGAGACAGGGGGAGCAATGTCTGGGTCTTTTTCCTTCTTCCAAGACAGTGGAGCTGGCTGCTGTGTAGGTGGGATTGCTGGTTGATGCTGGGGGTTACGGGACCTCTTGGGCTGGCCAGGCTGGTGATGATGACTGCGGTGTAGGGGCTGGTGTAGGGATGGCGAAAACTAAAAATATTATTGACCGACCACCGAGCCTCATTAGCCAGTTGAAACCAGTTAACCGATTAGTTTAAAATATGCTACGCTATTTGAAATAACAGCCATTTGGAGCCGCGCATGCATTTTTGCAACTCTGTCGCATCTCTCTGCCGCTCTGCCTCCTGCTCACACATACACTGCCCTGGCGCCGCTGTGGTGAACAATCCAGTCACTTTGAAGAAATGAGTCCGGGCTGCGTCAATAGCAGAGGAGAAAGACCGCAAAATGTAAAAATACAATATGTTATTGTGTCACGAAATGTAGTTTTAAGAGTTTCTCAGTTGAGAATGTAGTTGTTTGAAGCTCAAATATGTTGTTTATTTATTATAAAAAACACACTAACAACGAGAAATTTTTAATTTCATAATCTATAGCTTCGGTTAAATACTAGTATATTAAACATATAAGTTAAAATACATTAATGACTCGTTATAACGTAGTACAAACGTCTTACATAATAAAGTGATTTTGTATGATTTGTAACCAGGCACTAAAGCGATTACCCATAAAACGTGCTTTGAACCAATCGGATTGCTTGGGTCCTAAGCCCGGACTCATCACTTCAAAGTGACTGGATTGTTCACCACACCGCTCTTCCACTCACATCACTTTTTTTAAATCCCCTACAGCGCGAAACATGAGTCCCGCAAACGCGGTGCCGAGGAGCTTGTATGTAATCGGAGGACAAATGGCTCCTTAGTTTCGAAATGGTTTGGGTACAAGGTGATCGCGTTGAAAATAAAGGCGTTTGTCTAGCGTTAGAAGCTCATTTGAAACATTGCCGCGGCTCATTTAAGAAAATGACAGCTCCGAAGAGTTTGAGCCCAAACGCTGTGACCTCGCGCCAAATGTTTTTATTGGTTTATTAAGTACAAACAGGCGAGTTATGAAAAATTGAGTGTGAGGGATTTGTTCACTTAACACAAAAAGATCTTGGAATGAGATGGCTAACTGTAGTAGCGTTTAGTCCACTGTCTATAATAGCCTAATTTAGAGATCACTTTTTTTTTTTTTTTAACCCACTACCGACAACTTTGATCGGTTAACGTTGATACGGTCAACCATCGGTCAAACGGTCATCGGTTAACATCCCTAGGCTGGTGGTGACCTCGTGGCAGGCACAGGTGAGGCTGCCTGTGTTACACTGGGCCCTGGTAGCTGTGAATCCTCTCTGAAAAAAACACAAAAACAAATAAGTTAGGACTTGCATTATCAATTTCATTGAAATAAAGTTTACACCTCCTCTTGTCTTCATTCCAGATCCCGCTCACACACACACATCAATCTACACCTAACAAGAATGTGGAGGATGTGTGAGGATTTGACATATCCTTCAGCTAATATTTTCTTTATCTGTTCCAATTTATCACATGTGCTAGCTGTCCTGTCCACCCCAAATCACAGCAAATAACACCTGAATGAGATGTGGGAATACTGTCTCTTCCATTTCAAAACTCTACAGAGATTTACAATTTTACATTCAGTATAAATATAGGCCTACTAAACATAAATAAATAAAATGATATGAAAGATCAAGCCACATCTATACAAGTATAAACAATATGATAAAATAGTCAATGGCCAAAACATATCGATTTATCACTACAAGAGATAATGTTATTCAAATTGTGAATTGAGGTGAAGAAATATTACATTTGACCACCAAGAACAGCCTACATGCCTACAACGTTACTATTTGTAACTGGGGTACAGTTTTACACAAGAAAATAACTTTTACATAAAGTAAACACTTTGCTAAAGGCACAGTCAATTTGTCAAAGTTCAGATACACAAAGCAGCACAGCGCAGCTTATTTTAGCCAAGATGGTCACAGTTAAGGCTGATTTATACTTCTGCGTCGGACCTACGCCGGAGCCTCTACGCCAGGGATAGGCAACTCCGGTCCTGGAGGGCCACTGTCCTGCAGAGTTTAGCTTCAGCCCTGATAAAAACTCACCTGCCTGTATCTATCTAGTAATCCTGAAAACACTGATTGCCTTGTTCAGGTGTGTTTAATTGGGGTTGGAGCTAAACTCTGCAGGACAGTGGCCCTCCAGGACCGGAGTTGCCTATCCCTGCTCTACGCTGTAGGTTGCGCAACGCGTTGGTTTTCATTTATACTTCTGCGTCGTTGTCCATGTTGACGCGCGCAGAGGGAGCATGTGAAACCCGAGGGAGCGGTCCTAGCAGACCAATCACAGCACTTGCGTCCGCGTAGAGTTGACGCGTTGTTACATTTTTGGAGAGGTGCACGTCAGGGTACACCGAAGGGTACGCGCGCTACACACAGCCTACGACGTAGCTACGGCGTAAGTTCAACGCAGAAGTATAAATTGGGCTTTAGCCTAGCACAAAGTGCACCGTGCGAACAAGGTTTTTATAAAATAAATACGCTTACCCGTCTTCAACTGGATCTCTTCTGTGATCATAATCCTCATCTTCATCAGAAGAAAATCCATCAGGCTCAGAAACTCGCCATTCATCCACGTCGCTGCTCTCCAAAACCGCCACAAATGCATCTTTCAATGTCAATGTCTTCACCATTATCTCTCCTCGTCTTCTTCTTACTTTTCCTCTTCTTTATATATGTTTTTGCCATGTTTTTATTCGCTGACTTTTTCTCTCTCCATGTCAGCTTGGTATTTTCCTCACTGTGAGGAGATGGGATTTCAACCGCATCTATTGGTTGGTTTCACACAAAATGCAGACAGGCAAGCTAGCCCACCAATCACGCAAGGTGAACAGCCATCTTGTCTTCCCTCTTGCTCTCTGTGTGAGTCATGTACAATCTCACGAGAATGAGGACGTTGAAGCTGAGAATCTATTGATTACGGCAAAATCAGAACCATTTATGTGTGCTGCACAATCGTGGAGATATTAATAGAAACATTTAGTAAACATCAAGTTGACGCGCCCCCACATCATCCGACCTCAGGGGGTTAAAGGGGATCACTGACAAAGGCATATCAGGACTGTAACTTTTTTCCATACTGAGCCATCTTGTGCTTGTGTCATCTGATAACCACACTATCATTGCACGCAGTTGTGATGCTAACCAGTAATGCTTCAGGTTGGGTACGCCTAGACCCCCTTTAGTTTTTGCCAGTTGTAAGACTTTATATCTGACTCTGGGTCTTCTACCCTGCCATATAAATCTTGAGATCAGACAATCCATAAGACCAAAAGTAGATTTAGGTGGAGAGATTGGTAGAGTTTGAAACAGAAAGAGGAGCCTTGGGAGAACATTCATTCTAACCGTTTCCACCCTGCCTATTAAAGTAAGGGGAAGTGTATTCCAGCAGTTCAAATCTTGCTTATTTTTATCTATTAATTTAATATAGTTACTTTGATATAAACTAAGGTCAGGGGGTATTCCCAAACCCAGGCACTGCCTCTTACGACACCATTGCGGCAGCACAAGCTGATCCCCTTATCATTGCCAAACTCCAGTTCTTCCTGGCAATATCCAGGACCTTCAACCCCTTCCTGACCAAATACCAGACAGATGAGCCAGTTTTGCCCTTCTTGGCCAAAGATCTGAGTGAGCTGCTAAAGGTAAACGATTACAGTAAGGCCTAATTCAACTGAACATGATAAATGTATTGAATAGTCCTGCCACTAATTGTTTGCTGTATCCTCATAAGAGTCTAATGAGACGTTTTTTTGAAGAGATAGCTCCTGCAGGACCTCACCCCCCTGCAGCTGACCAAAGTCAATGTGGCTGATGAGGCGAACTGGGTCCCAGTTATGAATGCTGATATAGGCACTGAATCTGCCATAAGGGTAAGTTTGATATATTCTCTTTGTAGCATTGCATGTATGGATTTTTACTGTACACCAATCTAACCAGTTAGTGAAAATGTTAGTAAATTAACCTTTTTAACATTTTATTGTACAGCTAGCAATGATTAGCAGTTACTGTATGTAGTTTTAAAAATATATTTATTATATATTTATTTATTTTATTTATCAAGTTCAATGAGAGGGAGATAACCTTTGTTTAACTATAAATCTTACTTTTTTATACCATTTACAGTGCATGTTTACATTTTATGAGTGGTGATTCACCGCTGTATTGAGACACCGGATAACCTCCGCGCGCATCTTTGATGTGCCACCCATAGCCACCCTGATGTCGGCAGACGATGGGGCAGAGGTCGCTGTCGTAGCTATATTGACAAGTTCAGCTGTCGTGTTGGGTAGTGGTGGAGCACAGAAACTGGCGATGGACAGCTGCTTCTGCTCTCTGCGGCCAACGGCGGCCTTGTGGCTAGCACCGTGGCTTGATGCCCATCGAGGCTACGCTAATCTTCTTTTTACAATATGTACAGTAAGCCTCACGGTTGTTTTCAGCAACAGGCTTCAGCCATTGTTTAAACTCATCCTTCTCCAACCAGGTGTCCACAAATTTACATTTCCCCATTTCACAGTCAGTTTCGCGACATGTAGAGGACGACAACGCATCACCTAACCGCGCATTTCGCAAAATACGTGACGTCACCTGTATGCGGCGCGCGCGACCCGAGCCGATCTCACTGACCGACCACGTTGTTGTTTTTTAATAGTAATGGGGAGGAAAATAAATATATTCATACATACTTTTTGGAGTCAGACTCTTTGCACAAAGCTTGAACAAAATTTAATACCTCAGAAAATCAAGATGAATAATTTTTAATACCTTTTAAGGGCCTTTCCCAAAATGGATTTATCAACTTTTAATACTTTTTAAGACCCCGCGGACACCCTGATCCAGGACTCTGTAAGCTTAATTTTTAGCGACAAAGAAATAATCAATCCTGGAATATGAGGAGTGTGGGTTTGAATAGAATGTGTAATCCCGGTCTCTTGGGTGTATATGTCTCCATGCATCGATGAGACCCAGGTCCTCCATCATTTGCTTTAGAATCCTACTGGCCCCTGAGGGCGTGGCAAATGATGGTGGGTTTTTATCCATCCTACTTGACAAAATGCAAGTAGGCCTCCAATCAAAATGATTCCTTTAGCTTTTTCTATGATCATTTCACAAATTTTCTTAAAAAATGTAGGATTGCTTTCATTTGGAGCATAGATATTCAGCATAGAGACAGTCACACCACAGATGGATCCATTCACCAAAATAAATCTCCCCTCTTTATCTGTAATTTCTGAATGTAAACAAAAGTGCAGCGAACTGTGCAACAATATTGCCACCCCACGCCTTCTCCCTGAACCATGAGATGAAAAATACACTTGGCTGGCCCATGACCTCTTAAGTTTCATATGCTCAGAATCTGATAGGTGGCTTTCTTGTATAAAGGCTATTGTACATTTAAGATGTTTAAAGGGACAATCCACCTCTGGAAAGATGAATGTGTATTTAAATTGGGTCATTTATGTAGAAGAAATGTGAAATTATTTTTGAATTTGGAGCTTTCTAGACTGAGAAAAGCCAGAAAATGTATTTTTGGCTCATGTGGATGAAAGACAACAACTCCCAGAATGCACTTGCTTCGCTGCTCTACGAGGCCACTCCCAAGCCACGCCTTCCGGTTAGAGAGCAGTTGTAAACAATAAAGCTAAGCTAAGTTACAGTACTAGTAGTCTCCGTGAGTCTGCCCGGGTATTTGAGATCGCATATCGCACAAAATGTCCGGGATTCGGCTTTTGCGTTCTACAGTCGCCATTCATTGTGTTTACTGTGGCAAGCAGGACGAGACTAGGGCCGCGGGAGAACGACGCGAGGCCGGTGGCGTGATTACTGATGACCGACACCTGTGAGGAACTGGTCTCGTATCTCTCACGGAGGAGCGGGTATTTTCTTAGCAATGGAAAAACGCACATCAACCGATCATGCCACCGGCCTCGCGTCTTTCTCCCGCGGCCCTAGCCTCGTCCTGCTCGCCACAGTAAACATGATGAATGGCAACTTTAGAACGCAAAAGCCGGTGGCATGATCGAGGGGAAAATGAGAAAATGTTGCACGACCATTCAATAGTATTACTGGGTTTCTAACATTGCAAAGCTTAATGACATCGTAGGATGTCCTGTTACTTTATCCTCTACAGTAAAAGACCTGGGTGTTATACTCGATTGTAACCTGTCTTTTGAAAATCATATTTCGTATGTTACAAAAACAGCCTTTTTCCACCTTAGAAACATTGCTAAGCTACGTAATATGCTATCAGTTTCTGATGCAGAAAAGTTAGTTCATGCATTCATGACCTCGAGACTAGATTACTGTAATGCTTTATTAGCCGGTTGTCCTGCATCCTCAATAAACAAGCTACAGTTAGTTCAAAATGCAGCTGCTAGAGTTCTTACTAGATCAAGAAAATATGATCATATAACACCGATTTTATCATCACTACATTGGCTACCTATAAAGTTCCGGATTAATTATAAGGTATTGCTACTGACTTATAAAGCCCTAAACGGCTTAGCTCCAGTCTATTTAACGGATCTTCTATCACCCTATAATCCATCGCGCTCTTTAAGATCAATAAATTCAAGGCTTTTGGTCATACCTAGGATATCCAGATCAACCAAAGGAGGGAGAGCATTTTCACATTTGGCTCCAAAACTCTGGAATAGCCTTCCTGATACTGTTCGTTGCTCGGACTCACTCTCCCAGTTTAAAACTAGATTAAAGACGCATCTTTTCAGCCAGGCATTCATATAATATTGTTAATCTCACAGTTTCAAACTACAATCCGGCCTCTAGTTCATAAATGCCAGAGGAGAACTGGCCCCCGACTGAGCCTGGGTTCTCCCAAGGTTTTTTTTTTTTTTCTCCATTAGGTCACTTGATGGAGTTTTTTCGGTTCCTTGCCACTGTTGCCTTTGGCTTGCTCAGTTGGGGATATTTAATTTTATTCTATCAATCAATAAATTCCACTAGAAACAAACTTTGTTGTATTATTTTATTTTAATACTGTGAAGCTGCTTTGATACAATCTGTATTGTGAAAAGCGCTATACAAATATACTTGATTTGATTTGATTTGATTTAATGCAAATGGGTGGAGTGTTCCTTTAAGCTCATTGAGAATTTTTTTCCTCTTTATGGGGCTACGTAAGCCCTTAACGTTATAGCTAATTACTCTTATGCTATCCATTAACGCTTACGTATGCAAACCGTTTAATACACATTGCAGTTCTATGTGACCTTGAGGCTCATTTTTGTACATATCCCATGTTGTAAAATAAAACATTAACACGAACACTGTAACTATATACATGATAACATTCTGCATCCAGACTTCCAATTTGTTCACCCATAAACATATGGGTCTTCCTTGCAGAAATATAACAAAACAATATAAAACAATATAATGTACTTCAGTTGACCGTGAAAACATTTTTTTTGCAAGGAAGTGAAGGATTATCCAGAACCTCCATAAAGGAGTCTGGGCCTTGACTGCAAGTTCGTTATTGCAGTCCCACAGTAGATCTGTGTCCCCTCCAACCATCACAGATGTCCTGCGTTTATATCTCCCACTCTTGTCACATGCATTTTTTTTTTTTTTTTTAATCCGCCACTGGAGAGAATTTGGTGCCATTGCCTTTACAACCATGAAGTCATCATCCAACAAGATAGAAACCAAGTCTCACCATGTTACTTCTCACTGAAGGCAAGCTTACCAATCGAAATAGTTTTTACAGTTCTGTCATTTCACAGTGCAATTAATCCACGTCCCAGATGTCATCTGGGGTGTAATTGTAGCCTTTAAAGTTCTTAAGCAGATATGAAAATCAAAAACAGCCTATACACAGTAGAAGTAAAATAAAAAAAAATAAATATGTAAAAAGGCCTCTCATAAACCAAGCAAAAACGTAGTAGCTTACCTCCATAATAAAGTCACGAGACAAGTTATTATTACCCCCGGTGCGGTGAGCCCTCTCCAATATCACCGGTGGCTGCACACTCAGATTTTCGGTAAACCATTTTTCCATAAAGGCGCAAGAATCCGTCCCCTCCTCCTTCTCTGGTATGCCCACGATTCTCATGTTATTGCGGCGGCTTCTGTTTTCCAGATCATTTGCCTTCGTTTCCAAAAACTTCACCTTTCCTTCCAGCGCACTGACTTTTGTTTGCAGGCCGCTAATTGAATCCTCCGCCGAGGATACCCGTTCTTCAGCCTGTGTGATGCGCGTTGCATTCATGTATGTTCGCCTGAACATCCTTGATAACCGTTAATACGCTGCTAATTTATGTGTGAAAGTCATGTTTGAGGGATTTAATGGCTTGCATAATATCGGCGCTGGTTACGTTGTTCACCTGTACGTTGTCCGTGTCCATCAACATGGCTTCTCGTTCACTGTGTTGGGGTTCAGAAACACTGTCCTCGCTAGCTTGAAAGTCCAGAGAGTTGAGTGATTTTTTAGGCTTGCTCTTTGATGCTCCCCTGGGCATGTTTAACTTATAATGACATTAGGTTGACTTAAGTATTTATAGAATAACAGTTGGGCGGTTTTGCAGCAATTATCTGAAGTTCAGCGACAGAGCGGGGAGAAGTGCTGCCGTTCAGCTTGACACCATAACCGGAAGTCCTAGCATAGCTTTTTTACTAGAACTCCATTAATTACCTGAATGTACAATCACGTTAAAGGTACATTGAGTAACTTTATGGTCCTTCAAACTTAAACCTGAAATAGAAAGCTTTTTTAACATCACTTTACTGTCACTTTTTATCTATTTCATGCATCCTTGCTGCATAAATATACATTTCTTTGAGAACTTTTGAACAGTATCGTGCTTCCTATTTCAGAAAAATGCTGTTCTTTTGATCTTTATATTCATCAAAGAATCCTGAAAATCAGGGGCAGTAAACTTTCTTTCCATCTCTAATGTGAATTCTCAAATGAGTAAACAAATATGAGAAATTATCTGCCACAAATGAACATCCTTCAACTTTGCAAGCAAGAGTAGTTTTTTATTCTCTGGCTTACAATGTCTGTGTTTCCTGTGTGTGTGAGATCTAAATACCACACAATTGGTAAAGGGACATTGTTCATTTCCACAAGCATGCCTATGGTTTGTTGTGTGCTGATGTTTTTTCACATGACTGTAGAATATTCTTAAATCTGAAGTACTCAAGCTGTGATACTTGCACCTGTACATACTTGCATGTGCTCAGTTTTTAAGTTCAGGTTTTGGCTTTGGGATGAGAGATGTTCTTCAGGTCCAGCTTTGTCCTTTTCTCCGTCTATTCCTCAGTCTCCCTCTGTTTTCTGGTCACTGGCTGTATATGATCTGTATATAAGTTCATGCAATTAATCATTTTTTAATTACTGTGTCATGTTATGCAGTGGCATATCCAGAGGTGGGTAGTAATGAAGTACATTTACTTCGTTACATTTACTTGAGTATTTTTTTTTGGAAAAATTGTACTTTTAAGAATAGATTTGAATGTGGGTACTTTTACTTCGTTACGTTGGGCAAAGTACTATTAAGTAGTATTATTAATGCAATATGTTGTTAAATGCGTAGTTTATTTTAAGCGCGCTGTATCTTTTTTCTGGGCTTGAGCGATGCTCAATTCACAAATGATTACAAGCTAAAAATATTCATTACAATAAATAAAATGAATCACACGTTTAAAATATTCATTACAATAAATAAACAAAATTAGTCTACAAGTTACAAATATTTATCAAAACGCACGCGCATTGACCAGGAGATGCGCGCAACCTGAGTCCCTTAAAATCTGCTCACTGCCACAGTCCACTTAATTGCGGAGGACTCCAAACGCAGCTCCCACACAACAGATTATTAGAGGTGAGCTGGAAGATATAAAATAATATAATTGTTAATATGTATAATGTATAATTAATTAAGTTAATTTCACAATAAATTTAATTTAATTTTAATATTAAGAAATTCAAATAATGTAAGTTTTACAATGATAGGACAGTCTCTGACAAGGGAATCTGTGTTTTATTTCAATACTGTAACGTAATTAACATTTCAAAAAGGAAACGTTTACAAAAAAGAAACTTTTCCAAGTTAAAAAAGAAATCCCTAAGCCTGTCAGAATCTTTACTTCACAATAAATTGTATCAATGTCTTTCAAATAAGAATTTATTTATTCATTCATGTTATTTATTTATTTATTCATTGATAAAATGTCGTGTAAATTAAAGATTTACCTCAAAAAATTAAAAACTGTCCTGTCAGGCAGTGAGAAAAAGTCCTCTGACCGGCCTTTTCTCCCTTTTTTTTATTTACTTCAAACAGAGGATTACTCTCTTTTGTTTTACTTCGTACTTCACAAATTACATAAATAAATATAATTTTGTGAAGTATGAAGTAAAAAATAATAATAATTCTTTCAGTTTGAAGTAAAAAGAGAGGAAGCCTGTCGGAGAGATTTTTTCTCACTGCCTGACCGGACAAATTTTTTTAACTTGAAAATGTTTTTTGTTGTTGTTTTCTTGCACTTGTGTAGTATTTACATGTATTTATAAGGTTTTTCATTACATTAAGGTGTTATAATGAGTATATTGAAGTAAATTAAGCTGCATTTAAATTCAGGGTGACAGTTGAGAGCTTGAGTTGCCATGGCAACCCTGAAAAGTGAGGGAGACAATAGCTGTGTCCGAAATCGAATACTTCCCTACTATATAGTATGCGAAAAACAGTACGCGAGTAGAGTAGAAAAACAGTAGCCGAAAAGTACCCCGATGACCTACTACTTCCGGCGAGATTCTGAAGTGCGCATACGATAGACACTGTACTATCCCATGATGCCACGGGAGAGGAGTTTCCGTCGTTATATTTGAAAATGGCGGAAAACGGAGATGCGGCTGTTTTCAAGTGTAAGTACTTAACAAAACACTTTTTGTTTATTTGTGGTTAAATTGTATTTGTTTAACATCATATAAGTAAACGATTGACTTGTTAAAAGTTTAAATAATGTAAATCGAGGGTACAAGTTTGTGAATTGGCTGCAAAATGACAATTTTATCATTATTATTATTACCGAACAGAACGAGCTAATGCCTGTCAGCTAACTTAGTTAACTGTTTTATTTAAACAACGACGTTGTTTCTCAGTTAAATGAGAGAGTTACAAAACTTTTATTTTTTATTTTACAACGATTTTATTTCTCCTTTACCAGTGTTGATATGTAATATGTGTTGGCTACGTAGCAAGCTACTGTTAACAAGTGTACCTCAACTTGTCCATGTAACATTAATATTAATATAATAATATAGATTGACCATGGTTCATCATCACTAATGTTAAATTCTGTGTTGATTTTGCAGGGGGCTGATGACCACACCTGTGCTCTTATAGAGTGGAGAGTGGCTAATGAAAGGGAGGAAAGAAAAGAAAGAGCGACGAGAGCATGAGGAGAGACAAGAACAGGAGGCCAGAGAGAGAGAGAGAGGGGAAAGATTCCTTCAGCTTTTAGAAATAATTGCTAAAAAAAAAAAAAATTATAAAGAAAACAAATGTTACACACTCTCTTTCCATTTATTTGTTAGTAAGTTCATTTTGTCATGCTGTTTTGGCAAGTTTTATTACAAAACACTTAATTCCCAGGGATTTACAGTAGTTAGATTGTCAGTTGTAAATTGTTTAATATGTGGCATTGAGTAGTAATTAATATTTTTAAAGTGTGTTGTGTGTGCACTTATTTTGTGGCAGATTCCAGATGGTTTTTGAAACAAGCAAATTGCAGGTATATCTGAAAAATATGCAGCACTATAGAGAAATACCCACACACTCCAGACACCTTTAAAATGTATTTGCTTTATTTTTGTATATTATTTAACTTTTAAATGGATACAGAATACAAAGCTTAAAACAAAATCACAAAATTTTGGCACAAAGTAGTATAATAGAGCTTAAAGCACCACCAAAAGCAAAAGTTTTAAAACATTTTTTATTAAAGTGTCATCTTGAGGGAAGAAAATGAACGTCAGCAGCTTCAGTAAGGTAACCTTCACAGGTTTCTAAAAGATCTAAAGGGACTTTCTTACTAACAATCTCATTTGTAGGGCATCACTTTAAAATAATTCTAAATCTGTTTCTTTAAAAGCATGTGTACAAGATGAGAACTTTACACCCTGGGTAATTTTTGGATTTCCACTTGAATTTTTCCTACCCAAATTTAAAGTAAATAATTTGTAAAAAAATAAGCTCAAATATGTGATATGTAGCTAGAACACCAGCACCTCAATGTGCTTTTTTTCCACCCATGGTCGCAATCAGTGACTGGATGGACTACCGTGAAAGTCGGAGGTCGGGGTGGAGGTCAGCTCCATCTTTAAAATATAGATGAAGAATTGGCGCAGTAGGATGTAGGGCTCACAATCTGTAAACTTGTTTATAGTTTATTTTAGAATACAATTTGAATCGACAAGACACTTGTTTTCTGTGTTGGCTTATTTATAAATATAATATGTATGTATTATATGTATATGATCCATTTCGTGTGTGTGTGTATATATATATATATATATACACACACATACTGTGATACTGCCATCCATGAATGAATCAACAGAGATACACACACGCATACTATTGATTCATTCATGGTAATATCACAAGCAAATAAATTACTTTTTCCTTACCAAAAATCAACATCTGTCATTGTTCACAGGTGTGTGTGTGTGTGTGTGTGTGTGTGTGTGTGTGTGTGTGTGTGTGTGTGTGTGTGTGTGTGTGTGTGTGTGTGTGTGTCCGTGTGTGTGTCCGTGTCCGTGTGTGTGTCCGTGTCCGTGTGTGTGTGTCCGTGTCCGTGTGTGTGTGTGTGTGTCCGTGTGTGTGTGTCCGACGACTCTGAATTGTGAGCACGAACAACGTAAAAACGCAGACGAAAGCGGAAAGAATAACTAAAAACATTGCAGTCAGTGGAATGGGCTCTTTAAATTTTCGCGCTGATGTGACCGCGCATGTTACGTGACAATACCAACATGGCGCATGTAGTACGTCCGGTGTGGTGAATAATACGGTTACTTCGGTGTGATGAGTCTGGGCATAGGACCCAAGCAATCCGATTGGCTCAAAGCACGTTTTATGGGTAATCGCTTTAGTGCCTGTGTGGCATCAGGGAACCGTAATTAGTGGGGCACTAGGGCCTAGCTACTTAGAATAGGATAACTGCAACTTTAAGGAAACCGACTACGCCACTCTGACATCACAGAGAATGATTAATACCCTTTATCTTAAGGCACACAAGTTCATTGCACTAGTAAGGAACAGAGAAATGCAAATCATACAAAAAGAATTCTTTATTACTAAAAGCACACAGGAGTAAACTGGGCGTACCAAGGCAAGACTCCTCACAGCATCTGCCCATAAAGTATATATGTTATGCAAGCAGAGGATAAATACAGTCATTCAAAAGTCAGTCACTACAAAATAAACATACAATATTACACTCAAAAGCTTTTCAGCTAAGGACTAAAGAACAAGGAACCCAACCACACACTGTAGAGTAACTCTTATCACTCACACACAAGATCCGTGCGTCTCACTGCACACAGCACCCAGTGTTCAAACCACCACCAGCACGCTGAAGAAACAAGGGAGGATTCCTGACTGAAGCCCCCAGCATCTAGCAGAAGAAGTTTACAGTTGCACATACACACAAAATCAAGAGAAAAAAAATATCACAATTGGAATGAATCAAAACTGAATCAAGTCAATATAAACAAACAAAAAAACAACAACAACAACAACAACAATAATAATAAACCAAAAACACACTTAACTAGAAACTATAAATCACACTAACACGATCTCAAAACAAAGAAAAAAACAAAGAAAACAAATCAAATTACTAGCAGCGTCATTCAACACACGTAAAACAAACCACACTTACAAACCAGACTAAATAAAACAAACAAAAACCACAAAACCGTAGGTTGTAGGACAACGGCGATTCCTCGCATTAAATACTGACAAAAAGGCAGAGAGGAAAAATCTCGGACACCTTGGTTAAACGCCCGCACGAATGCCCAATGTTCTCAACCCAATCAGGAAAAGACTCACCCGACGATAGAACCAGGTCAATCACTCGGAACAAACCACTCTAAATCGCTCGTTGATTCATTTTGATCCTGCAGCGCTGCATTAACTGGTTTGCGTATGCCTGAAACAAGCTAAAATCATACCCACTCTCCCAATCAATGCTTAAGCACACAGAACCCATAACTTCCTATGATAAAGACTTACCCGACGATAGAATCAAACACTCAGAACCGTATCACTTTTAGATCGCTTGGTCTCGTTTTGATCCTGCAGCGTCGCACATGTTTGTTTACATATGCCTGAAATACACTAAAAACCATACCCACTCATCAGAATCCTGACCAAACAGTTGGTTCCCACAACTTACTGCAATAACAGCTTACCCAAAGAAATCATTTCAGGAGCACGCAAAAGCTGGCTCCCGCACGTTGGAGGCAAATGGGAACCCCCGGGTCAATCGGAGGTGACGTATGTCTTGACAGGAATGGAAATACGCTATTTATAGCCTGATCGGAAATGACGCGTCACCCAGACTAAAAGGAAATTTGTCGGCGGCAAGCTATAATTAAATAATTAATATTCATAAAAATGGGAGGAGAGCATCTGGTCACACCTGGTTACAAATCATACAAAATCATTTTATTATAGAAGACGTTTGTACTACGTTATAACGAGTCATTAATGTATTTAATGTATTTTAAATTATACGTTTCGTATAGTAGTATTTAACCGAAGCTATAGATTGTGAAATTAAACATTTCTCGTTGTTAGTGTGTTTTTTAGTTAGCTTAGATAATACCATAGCATACAGCTAACGTTATCCGATGATCGTGCTATGAGCTTTTCCTGAGCTTATACTGCACTGATACTGCCTTACCGTATTCACAGCCATTCGCATACTAATGGGGTCCTACGCCCGGACTCAACACACCGAGTAACCGTATTATTCACCACACCGGACTGTCAATTTTGTAACCGCCCCTTTTTAGGGGAAAACAAACCAGACTTCCCATAGACTTCAATACAAAATAGCGGCACAAAACAACGAAGAAGTGTCTTACCCGGACATTTACTCATACCTCATGGAGTCACCAGGTAGCCAGTGAATGATTTTACTTCGGTTTTAAGAAGTAAACATCTTTAAATGTATATATTATGTCTTTATATTTAGAGTAGCTACTGAGTGCACTTTTCTGTCCAGCCATATAACTAGCCTGATTTAGCTTTCGATAGCATCATCCGTAATTCATGATATTTCCATAACAGCAAGATATGGATGATGATGGCAAGCAGAGATGGGCATAAATGCATGGAAATGTAAGGAATACAAAGGAATAAATTTCAATTTTGGGTTTTTACAAATATTATTGGTGCACCCAACCACACAACAACTCTTTGGCATGTTTGTAAGGGTTAGTACACGTCCTCAATCCGATACTGTGTATGGCGGTCGCCGGTTTGTTTTCCCCTAAAAGTGGGCGTGAACCTTTTCAGAGACGTTCTATGACGCTACGCCGGTTGTGCGTATTCATACTATATTCACCTTATTTTTAACGGAAATACGGACGCAGCCAGTTGACGGTATTTTGTGCGAGACTTCAGGCACTTCCGGTCACTGGCGCGCTAACTCACTTTTCACCGTAGCGGTTAATCAAACAAGCGTTCCTAACAACTAACTCATCGTTATGGCTTCAAGGAAGACCGGGATTGTTTGTGCAGTTAGAGGTTGTCATAATAACTGGTACAAAAGAAAGATTTACTTGGAGCAGGAGTGTTTTAATCATCGAAATCATTGACATTTTAATCATCAGGCGCCCTACGACCGGCGACACACTGGCTGCGTGGCGTTTCTGTTGCGTGACGTTTTACATGTCTTTGCACACTAGAAACGTGACATATGATAAGCCTCATTGGTGATATATTCGACATAATGGGGAGAAGGTTGTGGAAGGCCTATACTTAATGTAAACATAAATATATAGCAGCAAAGACAACGTCGGCAGTATTGACGGCAAAATAGGCTACAGAATATTTCGTTCTGTATTGACAGGTGCAATATTAGAAAATCGATAATATTTTTTTTCCATTGCATTTATATCTGCATTTATGTCAAAACCTAAACTTTCAAACATCAAAATGTAATTTATTAATATGTATTCATGTCAAAATGACATACAAAAATCTTTTCCTATTCTATTTTGCCTGGAAACGCTTCCAACACGCTTGCGTGTCGCGTGAAAAATAGGCGTTGATTCTATTTCTAGCATGCACGCGTTTTCCGTGTCACGCAGGCAGTGTGCACGTTCTAACCTGTTAACTATATGGGAGCCGAAATAAAAACGGACACGCCATGCAGCCAGTAAGGCTGAATCCCAATTCTCTGTCTTACCCCTTCCCCTTAGTTTTGCACGTTCACGTGAGAGTAAGGGCTATCCCAATTCTCATTTTGATCAAGGGGTAGGGCTAAGGGGAAGGGGTAGATACCCCTTAAAACCAAGAATTTTCGCGAGCTTACTTGAAACCAAGGGGTACCCAGAATGCACTGCGCAACCGGCAACAAACGCGGGCATACCATCAAGAAAGTCTCATTTTCGGCTTAAATGATTGATTGAAAAATTATGACAGTCGTGTTTTGTGCTCTACACAGTCATGTACATATATATTTGCAACCATGTTGTTAACTGAAACGTTTTTAAACGTTTTTAAAAATCGCTGGTCTGCTACGCTAGGCTATGCTAACGATACATTGCTGGTTTGCACAATCAGTCCCGCATTTCTCTGACTAATGTCCGGGATTCGGCTTTTGTTTTCTACAGTCGCCATTCATTATGTGTAACGTTTCATTATTTGACACTGACACGTATGTGCCAGCTTTGCAGATCATGTATTCAGCTTCAAACGGATCCCGACTGATACGAAAACACAGGAATTTAAGCAATGCTAAAACGCACATAAACCAATCACTTGTTTCACTTGTTTAGCGTTCATGTACGTTAAACACTACATTCAGATCACCGATTTGAATGAATTCAGTCCGATTGAAACAACACTCTGTGCATAATGAATAGCGACGGCAGAAAGCAAAAGCCGAATCCCGGACATTTTGGGTGATCCCGAAATCCAGGCGACATGTCCAGGAAAAAGATACGTGCTTTACATATTGTAACGCGTTGTGTTAGGAGGGAAACAAAATAAGGATAGCTCGCAGCTGAAGTATTAGGCCAGACAGACTCACGGAGGCGATTCACTCGCAATTTATTGACAAATCAAACTCCTGCAACTGTCTACCACACGCTCCACCTTGCCTTCCACAGCGTCACTCAATAAAACAAAGCAAGAATAATGAGCATCAACACAGAAATGACCCACATACATGGGGTTGTTCGAGTCGCACGGCACAATACCATTACAGCCCGTTCAACAGAGAGCCCGCAGCTCTTAAAGGGGCCATACTTATTTCCACTCGTTACAATATACTGTCCTGTATCACACAGGGACGCCGGAGTATGATGTATGATGACGTAACCAAGTGGCGTCTCATTTCATAGGGGTATGTTTTCAACCCTAGCGCTTACCACTCGGTTTCGAGGGACAAGGGCTAGGGGTAAGACGAAGGGGTAGGGGTAGGGGTAGGGGAAGGGGTAAGACAGAGAATTGGGATTCAGCCTAAGTCGCCGGCCTGAGGAATCCCTTCGCCTGTGGTTAAAAGCTTTACATTTGAAGAAACCATCGAAACGACCGTATGTTTGTTCTTTTCATTTCGTGAACACAAGACCTACAGAAGACCACCCGATACCAGAAAAGTGGCTGGGCTATGAAGTCTCAATAAAAACTCCAAGGAGAAACAAAATCTTTATAGTAACCCCTGTATAAAATCTAGTGATCAGGCATAATGGCATGATCATGGCATTTATTTTGTATGATTTACAATTATTTATAGCCATCTACTTATTGCTATCCTGTGCTTTGGTTGCATTCTGATGGCATTATTAATACATTTGACATGACAAAATACCTCCATATATATATTAGTCCAGCGTTGGCTCGACCGTGTTTAGGGCGGTGCTGAAGGCGCCGGCGAAGTTTTGGCACTCTGCCAGCTAGACACATGAGTGTTTTCAAACATGTCCGGTACCCTAACTGAGTGAGGCGGGGCTTTAGTTCTTTGTTGTATTCATCTGCTACGGCATGTGTAACATTTTTTCTGTCAACTCTGCATAATCCTTCGCGATCGATATCGTTATTTAGCCCAGGGAAGCGAGGAAACAGAAGTGCCGCACAAAAACCGGATATTGGACCCATGTTTACTTCCACGTTCGAAAATAAGGTGAATAGAACGTACTTTTTTAACGGTCGCGAAGTACGTTCTAATTTAAATGTAGTACCTACTCACATAGTACGCGATTTCGGACACAGCTAATTAGTTAGCAGTTAATCAGAAGATGTGCCAGGGTTGCCACAGCAACTCAAGCTCTCAACTGTCACTCAGTATTTAAATGCAGCTTAATTCCTTTAAATTCTGGGTGACAGTTGAGAGCTTGAGTTTTTTTTTTTGTGATTTTTTTAAACAGATAATCTTTATTACAAGTATTCTTAAAGGAGCATTGCGTAGGTTTTTACTTAAAAAAATCTTTAAGATAGAGTTTTCATTTGTACATGTTTGAGCCAACCATGATGTAATAAAAAGAATGACACCTCGACTGTCCACCACGGTTGCCTCTATCAGCCTGTAGGCTCAATCGTGTGTGGAGGAGTCGGGCCCGAATCGGCGCGAAAATTCACAAAATGTGACGTCATGCGCGTTCTCGTCTACTTGGGCTTACAACCGTACGGCACGGCAGCCATTATAGTAAGCAATCGGTGTTTTCAAATGGACTCTGCAGATGGAAAGAAGCGACCAGCCCCCAGCACAACTCAGACACCCACCGACACTCCTCGGAAGTGTAAAAAAAAAAAAAAAAAAAACGAATTATTTACTATGACAAGTGTTTTTAGTGCAAAATTTCATGTGGTATTCTGAATGAAAATAAAGCATGACAAGCTCATACATCAAGGTTAGAGTTCCTTTACCTTTAATACCATAATGTTATTGCTATTCTACAAAATAGTATAGTAGTACAACTATAATAGTAATTGTACTGTATCTAAAAATAAGCATAACGTCTTCAACTCAGTTATATAATTTAGCGTTACTCTACAATAGTCAAAATAAGGGGTCTGTGAGTGCTGGGAGTGTGTGTTACAGTGTTGTGTTAAAATACTTTTAGAAGTAGACTTTAGTTGATAATATAAAGCAGCACTGCAACATTTTACTAAAATATGGTCTGTCAAACAATAACCTTACAGTACTGTAACTTTTCTTACCTCAAACATTATGCTGGTGAGTGGTGAATCTCGATGAGCCGTCAGTGGTTGCCGCGGCAACCCTGGTTGATGTGGTCGTGCTCGTACGAGCGTGCGCACCGAGAACGAGCATGAGACTGGCTGCAGTTCCTCTAACGGCCACTGGTGTCAGTAACGGTTAGAAATTTCAGAACTTACGGAATGCTCCTTTAAGTATTTTGTGTACTTTTCTCTTACCCTCTAGATGGCAACACAGAGTCCATACACATGCCCAGCACGATGCACTGCAAATGTGTGGCGAACAGAACAGTTCAAAGAGCAGTTACCTTTTCACAAACTGGCCAAAATATAAAAATAGCATCACTTAAAGGGATAGTTCGCCCAAAAATGATATTTAAGCCATGATTTACTCACCCTCAAGCCGTTCGAGATGCATATGTCAATCTTTTTTCAGACGAACACATTTTCAGTTATTTTAGAAAATGTCTTTGATCTTTCAGTGGTTATAATGTGAAGCTATGGGGTCCAGCTGCTTCAAGTCGCAAAATGTGCATGCATCCTATACAAAAATAATCCATCCGGCTCCAGGGGAATAAACGAAGGCCTTCTGAGGGTAATCCGTGCAGTTTTGTCGTAAAAATATACATATTTAAAACTTTATTCATGTTCATGGAGATGGATGCTGGCATATGACGTAGGACGTAGCGCAGGAAGCATTGTGACGTAGAACGAGTGTGACAACGCAGCCAGAGAGCAGAGCAAAACAAAACTCTACGTTCGCTCTACGTCACGACGTCATCCATCTCCATGAACGCGCGCCGACCGCCACCGGAAGCCAGTTATTTTAGTTTATAAAGTTTTAAATATGTATATTTTTACGACAAAACTGCACGGATTACCCTCAGAAGGCCTTCGTTTATCCCCCTGGAGCCGGATGGATTATTTTTGTGAAGGATGCATGCACATTTTGCGACTTGAAGCAGCTGGACCCCATTTCTTCACATTATAACCACTGAAAGATCTAAGACATTTTCTAAAATAACTGAAAATGTGTTCGTCTGAAAAAAGATTGACATATGCATCTCGAACGGCTTGAGGGTGAGTAAATCATGGCTTAAATATCATTTTTGGGCGAACTATCCCTTTAAGGCCAGATCAATTAGTGCCTTAAGTGATGGCAAAATTTTTTATTATGTGGCAATAATGATTGGACACCCTATTTTGAGGAGGGTGTAAGTTATTTTTTAAAGAATATTAGCATTGGGATTCAATTTGGGAGGCACAATTTATATTTCGGCCGGGGATCAACAAAATTCAGGGCAGCACCACTTATTATTGATGAGGAGCAGGAAAAGGCTGCCAAAGACGCCCTGTGTCCTCCATCATCACCAGTCACACCAGAGGAAGACATCTTTTCCCGAGCAGACTACCTTTCCCTTCAAGGACAGGTGGAAAAAGTGAGTTATTTTAATGCCATTATTATTGAATATCTAAAAATAGTTTCTTCTGCATTCCTCTGGTGCTTACATGAAGATGAAAATAAAGAATCAGGTTTATTTAATCACCCTCATGAAGGTGCAAGCCTAAAAACATATTATTATATTTTTAAAAATATCACATCAAAGTTGGAAATTCCATAAATAGGACAACATTAATCCAGATAACTGAGAATCTTTACAAAAAGGTTTAATTTTTCCATTGGCTAGAAACAAAATTAAAATTAGTAAAAAAAAAAAAAAATATATATATATATATATATATATATATATATATATATATATAGCTAAACCATAAAAATATTACTCACACATCTATCTAGACAACTCAACCACGGCCCCAAAGCTGAATGAGGGTAATTTGACCTTAATTACCTACCCCTAACACAACGTAACCATTGGGCTATTATTCTGCAGATACAAGTGCTGAGGATGGCAGAGGTCCAGGGAAGCCCGGTCCCAGTCCTGGATCTGTCATTGAGGTGTGGACAGAGGCTCCTGGAAGTTTCCCTGTGGAGGGAGGAAGCCTTGTGTGAGCTTTACCTCGGAGATGAGGTACAGTAGAGCTCACACACCTCAAGGTGTTCATTTGGGACAGCGGACGTGGGGAACTTAATTCTTCCAATTACACCACTGTGAAGGTACACAATGCAAAACACATTAGCTGCTTCTGTGAGGATGCACAAGATTTTTGCCAATATCCAACTTTTTTTTTTTTTATATTTCAAATTTTGGCCAATAGTCTATGTTGTTATACATCTCTCTTTTTTATATATTAATTTACAAGTGTTATGATTGAGTCAGACCATTAAGTCAAATCAGACTTGTAACTTTATGGCATCAATTACAGCTTAATTTATCCTAAATAAAGCACTAGGACCCAGGGGAAGCTCTTGCTGGATCACACACCAGACGCAAATGTACTCGCATTGTCAAGTTCAACGCAGCAATCCAATAAAGTGAATCTCATCACAGGCAAACGTTCACTTCAAGAATGACGACACTTTCTGACATGATCTTATCGCTAACATGAAAGTTATTGCAAGCACATAATCAGCATAATTTTCCATATCGGGCTGATGACTACATTTTAAGCCTTTACCGATGACGCTCCGATAATATTGTCCATCCCTATCCACAACACGTGTAACAAACCCCCACCCCATTAGAAATATTCAAAACTGTGCACAGTGTAAGTCTAACATGAAGTTAAGCACCCAATAAAAATGGATTAACCTATACTTAGAATTGTAGCATTAACCATTCTCATTGCTGGTTACATGGTTGCTATAATTTTCTTGTTATTTTTCTAGTAGGGTGCAATGTAACTGATGTATAGCATTTAATTCATACATTCATTGTGCTTTTAAAGGGTTAGTTCACCCAAAAATGAAAATTCTGACAGTAATTACTCACCCTCATGTTGTTCCAACCCCGTAAGACCTTCGTTCATCTTCAGAACACAAATTAAGATATTTTTGATTAAATCTGAGAGCTGGATCACTCCTCCATAGGCTTCTAAGGGACTGAAACTTGCTGGCCCAGAAAAGTTATTAAAGAGATCGTTAATATAGTCCAAGTGACTACAGTGGCTCAATCTTAAGTATATCAAGCGACGAGAATACTTTTTGTGCGCAAAAAACAACAAAAATAACGACTTTATTCCACTATTCATTAGGGATGTCCCGATCAGGTTTTTTTGCCCTCGAGTCCGAGTCCGAGTCATTTGATTTTGAGTATCTACCGATACCGAGTCCCGATCCGATACTTCTATAATACATAAAAAAAGAATAAAGAAGAGCGAAAAAACAGATCCAGGATGTTCCTTATTTTTTATTTAATTCACCTTATTTTAACATTCAACAACTCTGTTAACAAACAGAGCACTTCTGTGAGGTAGCTTGAACAATCAAGTAATAAATAACATAAATTCTTCACTTTTGGACTTTAGTGCAACAGTAAATATAAAAAAGTCTAATATATAAACAAATAGCACCTCAACTTAAAATACCCGGCAGGCATGTAAACAAATAAAAAAATAAAGTGCCACAGTGTTTGCAAAGCCAGTAATGTGCTTTTAGGAACTGCACTCCTAACTCTTACGCCGGTTTCACACTGCACGCGTCAGCAGAGCGTGCAGTGCGTATTTTTTTCGCTGCCCATGTTAACAGAGCAGAGCAGAGCAGCAGTGCCGCGATCGTTTCGGCGCCGAGTCTACTTTTGCTCCGCCGCTTACGCTGATTTAAAGTGACAATGCATTGATCATGGCCAAAAATACACCGCAGTTTTATCCAAAAAGTGCATTGATGATATCTATTGTGTTTTAAACAGTCAATCAAATGACCAACAGCAATTTAAAAAGAAAACAAATGTCCAAAAACAAACTTGTTGCCAGAACAATAAAAACAAAGATGAACCAAAAGTTATATAAATGAAATTATTAATAAAATAAGCTTCTTGACAAGTCTTTTCTCTTAAATGTATTTGAAAACGAAATAAAGCAATGCCAACTTATCCATTATAGAGTACTCTGTCTGTACACAACGGTTCAGCCGCGTGTGACAAACGCTGCCAGTGTGAAAGCAAAACGCACGTGTCCTGCTCACCATACGCACTGCTCCTGCGCTGCTTATGCTCTGCTAACGCGTGCAGTGTGAAACCGGCGTAACTCTGTGGCACCGCATAACTATAGATGTGTTAAAAAATAATGAGAATATATATATACATATATATCCGAGTCCTGATCGGGAGGTAACGTCCGATTCCGATCGAGTCTGAAAACACGTGATCGGGCCCGATTTCCGATCACGTGATCGGATCGGGACATCCCTACTATTCATTTCATTCTCTCTCTGTGCCTCGAGTTGGTTCACGTAGTGTTTTAGCGCAGCGCGTCTGTGTTGCACGTCACCATGTAGGCTCACTATTGGCCGACGCTGGTCATGTGTGTGATGCGTGTGACGTGTAACACTGACGCGCTGAATTCATCATCTCTATATTATCATCTCAAGGCTTGGTTGTAAAGACACTCTATGGTTTTGACTGATGACTGATGAGCTTGGGACCATGTGGTTAAGCCATAAGATATGTGTGACAGAATCATAGAATTTAAAAAAAAAAAAAAAGCACAGTCAAGAGTCAGGCAGTTTCTTATAATCATAAAACAGCTCAAGTTGGCCTTAATGGTTTTACAGATTTTCTTGATATGACTTTGAAAATTCAACTGATAGTCTATAATTATTTCAAGATACTTCACTTCAGGTACTTGTTCAATAAGTTCCCCATTAATTTACGTTCAAGAGTTGTGTTAGAGGTAGTTTTTTAATGGAAAAGCAGACAGAGTTTTTTTATTTTTTTGGTGTTTAAAGTTAAACAAGATGAGGCCAGCCAAGATGATATTTTTTCTAAGTTAGCATTTAGTTTGTCAGCCACAGAAATACAGGTTTTACCAGATGCATACACCACTGTGTCATCTGCATACATCTGTAGACCTATATCTGGACATACTACATCTGGCAAGTCATTAATGTAGAGACTGAAGAGTATGGGTCCCAAGACCGTGCCCTGAGGAATCCCTGTTTTGATTTTAAGGAAAGTGGATCTCACATTATTAATCACAACACACTGTTCACGGCCTTTTAAATATGATGCAAACCAGGACAAAGACTGTTTGGATAAATTGAACTTAGCTAATTTTGAAATTAAGGTGTTGTGATTTACTGTATCAAATGCCTTTTTTAAATCTAGAAATACTGCACCAACTACATTTCCCTTATTGAGATTGTTTGATATTCTCTGTTAATAAACAGGTAGCGGATTCTGTGGAATGGTTGTGCCTGAATCCAAATTGCAGAGGACTCAGATACTGGTTTGTCATAAGATAGTGCATGAGTTGTTCTGAGACAATCTTCTTTAAAACTTTAGACAAAACTGGAAGAAGACTAATAGGTCTTTAATTACAAGACATTTTGTCATCTCCTGATTTAAAAATCGGTATTACTAGAGCATTTCTTCTGCAAGATGCAAAATGTCTCTGTTCTAAATCCTTTATCATCCCCGCTGTTTAACCATTTAACAATATTTAACAATGGATGCAATGACAGTAACATACTGATTTCACCTTGTGATGATTCACTGTCCTCCTGAACTGTAAAACAAAATGATCATTTAAAGAAAATATGCATTTGACTTTCCTTGATCATTTCAACTTCATTTGTTTTATGCTGTATGTATACTTACAGTGCTGTGTCTGTTGTGCTCTTCTGAGCTGGATTTCTTCCTCTGCAAGAAACAAAGTTAAAACTGAAATTGTCTTTCAATGTGACCAACCTTAATTTATTTACAGTGTTAGCACAGATCTAATACCTCTAAATCGTCTTGGTGGGATGATCTTTCGTACACTGTTTTCATCAGAGTCCTCAACATGAGAGGTTTCCAGTGCTTTTTGGACCCGGTATCTTGCCAGGTTGTAACTGTCTGCTCTCAAAATAGCACAACTTTTGCTAAATATACATTATATAAACAATTTATATTTTATGAATGGTTGCCAGTATTTTTTGAGCTTGAAGATAGCCTTGTTTTTTATACTTTACCTGTGTCAGAAAATACTCTGACTGCATATTTTGTCCAGAGGTGTTCGTCTCAAATGGCACATTTTTTGACCTTGGTCCCAACATTTGAATTGGGCCAAAAGCAAAACAGTAACTTTCAGACAGAAACAAGGATGTTTGCTTAATGTGTTCTGTATATAGTTGACTTTGTTTTAATGTTTATCATTTATGTATTATAAAAATATATATATTATCTAAATCTTACCCCATCGATCCACTCTAGCCACGAGGATGGTGCCACCTCGACCTCATTTTGCTCAGTGAAATTGAGTACTACATAGCGGAGATAAACCTGTAAGTAAAATTCAGATAACTCTGTAAGTTCAGCTTGCTATACACAAATTTAATGTACACAATTACCTATTAATAGACAATTATTGGCTACTTTCTCTAACCTCATGCTTAAATTATGTTTTTTCAATGTTGTTTTTTGTTGTACTGGAAACATCTAGGTTTTCAAAAGTTAATGGCGCTGGATAGCCAATCACTAGAAGACAGGAGGCAGGAACTCATGGGGCAAATCTTCAAAAGGCAGAGACTCATGGTGCAAAGCTTCAGGACCCAGACACTCAGGGATGAAGCCAACCCACCCAGCACCAGACGTCATTAAGACGTTTTTTTGGGCTAAATCAAGTCGGCCCGTCATAGTCTTCATTTAGCCCAAAAATAGACGTTGAAAATTGGGCTTTGTTTGGTCCGTCTGATTTGGTCCAAATTTAGCCCAAACATAGACGTTGAAAATTGGGCTTTGTTTGGTCCGTCTGATTTGGTCCAAATTTAGCCCAAACATAGACGTTGAAAATTGGGCTTTGTTTGGTCCGTCTGATTTGGTCCAAATTTAGCCCAAACATAGACGTTGAAAATTGGGCTTTGCTTGGTCCGTCTGATTTGGTCCAATTTTAGCCCAAAAAAAGACTTGAAAATTTGGCTTTGTTTATTTAACCCAAGACGCTCGTCTGTTTTGGACCACATATAGCCCTAATCTAGCATAAATACAATTAAAGTCTATTGTAGCAAGTGAAGAAATAGATTGTAGAAATAGTTTCAAAGTTACGTGTCACTGCACATGCCAGAAATACATTAGCACCTATACGTTCGCAAACCATATACCTACATGATTTGGCATAAAATTCCTGGCCAGTCAGATCCCAAACAAGCAAAAATCGTTTCCGCTGATCAAAAATGTGGAGACCACGGTGGACACAGCAGTAGCCTAGTATCGACATAATATCTCGTTATTTCGACAAAATAAGGGGACATTCTAATCTGCATTAAGCCACATTAAGCGTTCTTATAATGGTTTTCTATGGGAGGAAAATGCTTAACGTGTAATTGCGTTCATATTCTGGGCTCGTCTGATTTTTTGTACATAGCATTATGATTTTAGTATCATAATAATGATTAATAAATGCATGCACAATTATCTGTGAACTTGATTTGAACAAATGCCTTTCAACTTGTGTGCAAAATTCAGAATTAAATGAATGTGCAGCAATTTGTACAAATAGAGAGTATGTAGGCCTACTATACTGTTTTAGCCATTAAAAAAGTGCATTTAGTTTCATATTTGTTAAAATATTATAATGTTATTTTTATTTTTATTTTCCATTTATGTTGATTATGAAAAGTGAACAGCACGACCGAGTTATAGGATGCGCAATATGAAACATGCGGGTCAGACATGATTTTGACCACTTCATTAAGTTTTGTTTTGTAGAAAGCCTTTCTTTAAAGTGAATTTCGTTTTGTATAAATTGTATCTTAATTTTAATCCATTTTTCATCAACAATGCCTGGATTTAATTAATAAGAAGTAAATATAACAGACAATTGGAGGCGCCCGCGCGGTCACTTGCATTGCACGTGAACTGGAGCGCATCTCATCCTAACTTAACGAAATTCAGTGTATGCCTCACACAGACATGAAAAATACATCAAATACACAAAGCTTGAAATGTCTTTAAACGAAATAATTCAAAACGAAAAAAGAAAAAGGCTACTCTATGATTATGTAATCCATTAGGCCTATTTATGTGCATTTCTCTCTAGGCGCGTTCACACGGAGATGGCGATCGTCAACTTCATCTTTGCAGCCGAGTTGACACTATCAGAGAAAACACTTGTTTATTAATAAAAATCAATACACGCGTCAGCGGATTTACAAATGCACACCTTGCTTGTTGCACGCACACATGTCGAAATAACGAGATATTGTGTTGAAATAACATTATTGTTAATAATAGCATATCTTTTAGAATATTTGATTGAATGCTGAATGTTGCGCTTGTTCAATTTAATGAAATTAAAACTTGAATTGTGATCAATAACATAACTGAATATTAAATATTTAGTGGCCAAGTTTTGCGCAGCTCCCCCTGTCAATGATCTAGCACCCCCTCAGCACATGTTAAAAATTCTCTGGTGCCATAAAGCTAGGCAGTGTAAGGATCCTCCCTTTACAAATTAAGCACGTAGACCCCGATAAACAACAGCACTATTAATATATTCACATATAGGCTATGTGAATATTAATATATTCACATATATGTGAAGCACTGTTAAATATATTGAAATACATTTTGTATATTTGAAATACATTTAAAAAATACTTAAAAGCTTGTTCCTCGTGTTACATCTGTAAATTTGCATAGCCTATGAGAAAATATGTTCATAATTATATCATGTAGTTTTTGCTATTTTATTTCTACACCACGTTTACCATTTCTAAAGGTAGACCTATATATATAATGTGACCATACGTCCTGTTTTACCCGGACATATCTGGCCAGGATTTCGAGATCGCCCAAAATGCTCGGGATTCGTCTTTTGCTTTCTACAGTCACCATTCATTATGTTTACATTATTACGTTATTTGACACTGACACGTACGTGCCAGCTTTGCAGGTCATGCATTCTGATTCACACGGATCCCGATCGAGACGAAAACACAGGAATTTTCTTAGCAATGCTTACACGCACATCAACCGATCACTTGTTTAGCGTTCATGTAAACACTACATTCAGATTAACCAATCGGAATTAATTCAGTACTACTGAATCAAAAGGTGTACATGTAAACAAAATGAATGGCGACGAGAAAGCAAAAGCCGAATCGCGGATATTTTGGGCGATCTCGAAATCCCGGCCGGACATGACCTGGAATATGGTCACCCTACTATTATAGGCTATAGCCTATGACTTCAAACATTGTTTTACATTTTCAATGCTTTCATATTTTCATTCCATTTACAGTTTGCGATGGCCACAGGCCTACTATCCACTTAATAATACATCAGGTTTCAGGATATTTTAGCTATTTATCAAATAATTCACTCCATCAATCTAAATGGATGTAAATGCTGCGTGACTTCTACGTGTTTTAATGGGCGCGCGTGCTGAACATTCAAGCCGCATTTGAACTGGAGCGGAGGGCGTTACCATGGAAACGAGACGGCAGCTCAACTGACAATCAGTGAAACTCCGTCTCTCACTGTTGTTTTAACTACTTTAAGGTAAGTTCAGTCCATAAAATTACACAAATAGTACATACAAATGTTTCTGAGACTTTCTTTCATGTAAATCACTTGCTTCCGTTGAATATTTACTTTATAGAAATGGTTTAGTGTCTTCGAAAAAGTCCGTTAGCTTCTAGCTAACGTAGACTAACCATGTTCCGTACAGCAACGATGTTCCGTACAGATGACCTTTTCCCGCCGATTGCTGAATAAATACTTCCAGGTCATAAATAAACTATCGCTGCGTCCGAAATCGCGTACTTTGTGAGTAGGTACTACATTTAAATTAGAACGTACTTCGCGACCGTTAAAAAAGTACGTTCTATATAGTATGAATACGGGTAGTATGAATGGAGTCCGGACGTACTACATGCGCGGTCACATCAGCGCGAAAATTTAAAGAGCCCGTTCCACTGACTGCAATGTTTTTAGTTCTTCTCTCCGCTTTCGTCTGCGTTTTTACGTCGTTCGTTCTCACAATTCAGAGTCGTCGGTCAGTTGCTCGCACACACACAAACCTGTGAACAATGACAGAGGTTGATTTTTGGTAAGGAAAAAGTAATTTATTTGCTTGTGATATTACCATCAATGAATAAACATGAATCAATAGTATGCGTGTGTTTATCTCTGTCGATTCATTCATGGATGGCAATATCACAGTGTGTGTGTGTGTGTGTATATATAGCCTATATATATATATATATATATATATATATATACACACACACACACACACACACACAGTGAACTGTAGGGTAACACACTGAGGTCAGATACAATACAATACACACACACATTCATTCATAAGTGTATATATGAAGACTTCAGACGTAAAAGAAAAAAATTCTTCTAAAATGAGCATTTTTATCAAGCTTGTATTATTTAGGTTCAGTAATTTCACTTTAATGACAATTAATAGGTCCTTTTCATTGTCATTAAAGTGGAATAACTGAACATAAACATACAAGCTTGATAAAAATAATCAAACTAGAAGAAAATTCCAGATGGCACTTAGAGGCTTTTACATCTTAAGTATTCATATATATATATATATATATATATATATATATATATATATCACACACACACACATACATAAGAAATGGATCATATACATATAATACATACATACAATATTTATAAATAATCCAACACCGAAAACAAGTGTCTTGTCGATTCAAATTGTGTTCTAAAATAAACTATGAACACGTTTAGATTGTGAGCCCTACAACCTACTGCGCCAATTCTTCATCTATATTTTAAAGATGGAGCTGACCTCCACCCCGACCTCCGACTTTCACGGTAGTCCATCCAGTCACTGATTGCGACCATGGGTGGAAAAAAAGGACATCAAAGTGCTGGTGTTCTAGCTACATATCACATATTTGAGCTTAATTTTTTACAAATTATTTACTTTAAATTTGAGTAGGAAAAATACAAGTAGAAATCCAAAAATTACCCAAGGTGTAAAGTTCTCATCTTGTACACATGCTTTTAAAGAAACAGATTTTAAATTATTTTAAAGTGATAGCCTACCCAACAAATGAGATTGTTAGTAAGAAAGTCCCTTTAGATCTTTTAGAAACCTGTGAAGGTTACCTTACTGAAGCTGCTGACGTTCATTTTCTTCCCTCAAGATGACACTTTAATAAAAAAAAGTTTTAAAACTTTTGCTTTTGGTGGTGCTTTAAGCTCTATTATACTACTTTGTGCCAAAGTTTTGTGATTTTGTTTTAAACTTTTGTATTCTGTATCCATTTAAAAGTTAAATAATATACAAAAATAAAGCAAATACATTTTAAAGGTGTCTGGGGTGTGTGGGTATTTCTCTTCAATGTGGCACTTTTTCAGATATACCTGCAATTTGCTTTTCAAAAAAAAAACAAAAAACATCTGGAGTCTGCCACAAAATAAGTGCACACACAACACCCTTTAAAAATATTAATTACTCCATGCCACATATTAAACACTTTACAACTGACAATCTAACTACTGTAAATCCCTGGGAATTAAGTGTTTTGTAATAAAACTTACTAAAACAGCATTACAAAATGAACTTACTAACAAATAAATGGAAAGAGAGTGTGTAACATTTGTTTTCTTTATTATAATTTTTTTTTTTTTAGCAATTATTTCTAAAAGCTGAAGGAATCTTTCCTCTCTCTCTCGTCGCTCTTTCTTTTCTTTCCTCCCTTTCATTAGCCACTCTCCACTCTATAAGAACACAGGTGTGGTCATCAGCCCCCTGCAAAATCAACACAGAATTTAACATTAGTGATGAACCATGGTCAATCTATATTATTAAATTAATATTAATGTTACATGGACAAGTTGAGGTACACTTGATAACAGTAGCTTGCTACGTAGCCAACACATACTACATCAACACTGGTAAAGGAGAAATAAAATCGTTGTAAAATTAAAAAACAAAAGTTTTGTAACTCTCTCATTTAACTGAGAAACAACGTCGTTGTTTAAATAAAACAGTGTAAACTAACGTTAACTTAGCTGACAGGCATTAGCTCGTTCTGTTCGTTAATAATAATGATGATAAAATTGTCATTTTGCAGCCAATTCACAAACTTGTACCCTCGATTTACATTATTTAAACTTTTAACAAGTCAATCGTTTACTTATATGATGTTAAACGAATACAATTTAACCACAAATAAACAAAAAGTGTGTTGTAATGTACTTACACTTGAAAACAGCCGCGTCTCCGTTTTCCGCCATTTTCAAATATAACGACGACAACTCCTCTCCCGTGGCATCATGGGATAGTAAAGTGTCCATCGTATGCGCACTTCAGAATCTCGCCGGATGTAGTAGGTCATCCGGGTACTTCTCGCCTACTGTTTTTCGAATTCTATGATTTCGGACATACTACTCTGCTCGCGTACTGTTTTTCGCATACTATATAGTAGGGAAGTATTCGATTTCGGACGCAGCCTATATATGTGTGTGTACCTCATTTCTCCCGCTTTCATCCCTGACCAAGAAAGAGAATCGCCAGCCGTTTGATCCAGAGAGATTTCAGTAAGTTTGCTAGGTGCGCCCACTGCGCCTGCTAATGGAGGGTAGGCAAGCTGCAGCCCAGATATTAGCGTTAGGTGGGGAGACAATTACAGCGGTGAAAATGTATATTTCTAATGGATTAATGCTTCTCACAGTAATATAATCCTCATGAATTGATTATGTTATCATAAATCATTAAATATATTACCTTTGGTTGAATAACTGCTTTGAAATGGGAATTTTAAACATAAATTCCGGACAATGGCCGCTTGGCGCCACTCTCGCACTGAGACAGGCAGCAGAGACGCAGCACGTCTGTCAACACAGACTGCGGGCAATGATGATTATTATATTTATAATATTTTAACATTTAAAATAGTCATTCTTTAATAAATCAACAATTATATATATATATATATATATATATATATATAATTGTTGATTTATTAAAGAGTGACTATTTTAAATGTTAAAATATTATAAATATAATATTTTAACATTTCAAAAGGTCATTCTTTATTAAATCAACAATATTATATATAAGGTTCTATATGTTACTGTTAACTCTTATATTACTATAACTGAATTGATAACTGAATTATTTCATAGCCAACTTTCCATAAAAACGAATGTTATGTTTATGATACTGTTAAAACAATGATAGGATCTTCACATGTTAATGTTATTTAATAAAATGTCATACATCAAATGATTGTTTAGAAATATTTTTTATTCACAGTTGTATGTTTATTTCAAAGGAAAATAAGAAAAGTCAGAATGTCAGGCAGAAAAAAGCAGTATACTAAGGTAGTGCTAGAAAAAGCAGTTCAGGAAGTGGTAGCAGGAGCTAGTTTGAGGCAGACCTCCAAAAAATATGCCATCCCCCACACAACCCTGCAGGACTACAAAAAAAAAAAAAATACAGTCTGAACCCTCATCCTAATTCGGCCCTGACACCTGCAGAAGAAGATGCTCTCATCTCATTTATTTTCTGGATGGCAGACCACGGCTTCCCAGTCACAAGAGCTGTGGTGAAAGTGCTGGCTAGTGGCATTATTAAAGAGAGTGGCAGAGGGGACAGTACCACTGTCAATCTGGAGAAGGGGCCAAGTGACGTCTGGTGGTCCAGATTTAAGGCCCGCCATCCAGAACTCACCTCCCGCACAGCCGACTCCCTGGACAGGGCAAGAGTCCATGGAGCTACTCCAGAGGCCATCGAAGGATTCTTTAAATTATATGAGGCCTTATATGTTCGTCACAGTTTACGAAACTGGCTTTGGGGACAAGCCAAGGTCCAGGGAGAAGGTGCTGTGCCAGACCGGGAGGAAGCATGTGTACCAGCAGCAGCAGACCACCAGGGAGCACATCACAGTGCACTGCTGCGTGAGTGCAGCCGGGGACAGCATCCCTCCCTTCATCATCTACCCCGGCTGTCTCCCAAGCAATGCATACAGGCTGGATGGGCCCCCCAACGCTCTCTATGGCATCCAAGAGAAGGGGTACATGGACTCTGAGCTGTTTCTTAAATGGCTCAGGCATTTTGTGCAGTATGCTCCGGAGGAAAGGCCAATCATATTAATATTGGACCAACACGAGACGCATGTCTCAAGAGACGTCATCCTATACAGTAGGGAAAATAAAATTGAGATCCTCTGCCTCCCTGCCCACACCACACACATCCTACAGCCCCTAGACATTGCGGTCTTTAATCCACTTAAGGCTGGTTTTTCCACCATGGCGTCCCGGATGGGTCTAGTGCGAGGGGATCTGGTGGTGGGGAAAAAGCAGTTTTCTTCCCTGCTAAAAGCAGTCTACCCCACTGCCGTCACCGCACTGAACATTAAGGCTGGGTTCCGGAAGGCAGGCATCTTCCCTCTGTCCAGGGGGGCTGTGGACACAACCCAGGTAATTTTAACATTAATACAATGATAATTTATCCTCTAAGTTACTTGCATTTTTTTTGTGGTGTGCTAATGAGTATTAAATATGCTGTATTGCCTTAGGTGGTGAGAGTGCTCCCATCTGTTGATGCCAGGCCATCCAGCGCTCCGGTCACTACCTCAGCCACGCCATCCATCACTCCATCAGCCACGCCACCCATCACTCGTCACTCCATCAGGCACGCCATCCTTCGCTCCCGTCACTCCATCCATCGCTCCCGTCACTCCCTCAGCCACACCATCCGGTGCACCTGCCACTCTCACACACACACACAGCGATCCCACTACTGACACACAGACACCAAACACTCCCTCCACCACTCCAACACCTTGCCCCACCTGCAAAAGGGGGGATCCAAAAAATTACCTGGTAGCAGCGGGGGTGATTCCAGAAAGTCTCGCAAATGTCCTGATGAGCCCAGCCTTGGACAGGAGGGACAAGGTGAGGCGTCGCCTTCCGCTGCCAGCCCGCGTCATCACGAGTGACGAGTATGTTCAACTGCTGGAGCAGAAAGAAGCAGAGGAGAAAGAGAAGGAAGAAAAGAAGAGAAAGCGCAAGGAAGATATGACAAAGAAGAGGGAGGAAAAAAAACGAGTGCAGGAGGCCAAAAGGCAGAAAAGACAAACACCACCTCCCATTGAGGACGATGGGGAACACTGTGCTGTTTGCAGTAGGGTGGTCCCACCTGGGTCAGGATATGGGGCCATTGATGAATGGGTGCAGTGTGACCTTTGTCATCTCTGGTTCCACATTGAGTGCGCTGAGGTGGAGGAAGTGCCAGACGCTGAGTGGCTTTGCCATAAATGTTGTTTGTCCATATAACCTAACACACACACACACACACACACACACAATGTAAATAGTTTTAAGTAGTGCACACACACACACACACACACAATTAACACATCTTACTACTGATTTACTGACAATTTCTAATTTTATAATCAGTTTTAGTGTTAAATTTAAATGGTGCACACACACACGTTACAACACACACACACGCACACAATATCCTTATCATTTTATCAGTTCACGGTTGCCCATTAATTGGTTACTTTCAATTATTAAATGTTTTAAACAAATGCAAATTGTTTACCCTCCTTCTTGTTCTTCAGAAATATATGATCAAGTTGTTTTATAACGTTTCACATGGTTCATGCTTAATTCACGTGCCATAATTAACGTAATATCATGACACAATCATGACTAACCATCGCGTGGTGGTCTAGCTTATTAGGCAGTAGGCAAATTAACTTAAGTTTTAACAAAAAAAAAAAGTACTCACCTTTCTTATAGATTTCAATAATATCCTCTTCTTTTAAAATAAATAAACAGCTCACAAAAGAGCATTTTAACGTCGAGTTTAGCAGTTGAAATCTGAAATGCGCTCTGTACGGAACACCGTTAGCGTCTGTGAGCATCCGAACACAGGTGGAAGAGGGACTTAACCCCACTTTTCTCAAATACTATTGGTCCAAAAGACATCAATCAAAGAATAGATCCTCCAATGGGAATTTCCCCTGAGAATGAGCACTCACACAAGCTTGTATGTCTCTCAGCAACAGAGGAGTGGCCGTTGACGTGCGGTGAAAGGTGAAAAGTGTACGGAACATGGTTAGTCTACGTTAACTAACTTAGAGGTAACGTTAGGATAACTATAGACTTGAGCTGTAAGTTTGGGCTTGTAATCACATCTTATGTGTAGATGAGATATTTTGATAGTTTTGTAAAGGTTTTGCTGACAATTGGTTAATGGATGAATGGAAATAAGCTAATTTATTTAACCTAAAAGTACGCACTGTATGGTTAATTCATAGTTATCACGTGACGTCACACCATTACGCCCACCTGGAGGCTTTCAATTGCCCACCAGTCATTTTTATCAGGTTTGTAGTTAGTATTAATGTAGTAAAACAGTGTAATTAAAAGATCAAATTCAATATATACCGCTTATTCATGATGCATACTTTGTACAGGTAAGCAGATGAACACAGAACAAATTATTTATAACATAATAATATTGTTTGTCTTCTCCCCTTTACAGTATTGTTTGCCATCTAGTCCTGATCACAGAGTTTAGCTCCAAACCCAATTAAGCAGACCTGAGCAGCTGATCCAGGACCACCAGAAACTCTGCAGGACTTTGGTCTGGACACCAGTGTTGTAAGTTCAGAACATATTGCAGGAGATCTCAACATTGTCTCTCAAGGTCCACTTACATGCAGAGCTTTACTCCAACCTAGTCCAGCACACCTGAACAAGCTAATCAAGGTGCTAAACTCTGGGTGCATATCACTCAGGTCTCTAGCTCAGTAGTCAGTGGTTAAAGGCCGTCTTAATCACAAAATTCTTAACGTGCACTGAAACATTCGCTCCCTAAAAACTCACTATGTTATCGGAAGTTCTGAAGCTCAAAACTTAAATCACACGAGACAGTTCGCTACAAAATGACATGTGATAGGTGTATTTAACCAAACCAATTCACAAACCAATATTATATTTCAGCATAAACATACGTCGCTAGACAGGTAATTGCTAATCAAGCAAACATTTACAATTTATCTATGACTGAAATCTTGCACAAATATGTAGAGGGAAAACTGAAGTGTATACTTCACATTTTGGACAACCATTGTTTTTTTACATTTACATTTACATTTTGGTTATTGTTTTCTTTCTCACTTTAGATGCTGGAGAAAAAACAGCCAGGCTAAAGCATTCAAAGTGGAAACTTCTGTCGTGGCTCAATAATCCAGGATTGGGATGGTGGAAGGAGCAGAAGATCAGAGATCAGGCAGAGATCTACTGGTGCCCCTGAGGAACTGATTTACCTAATGCGTCAAACATTACCAAACATTTTCATCACTCACCTTCATGTCGTTGCAAACCTGTAAGACTTTCGTTCATCTTTGAAACACAAATGTAGATATTTTTAATGAAATCTGAGAGCTTTCTGTCCCTCCATTTCACAGTTTATGCCACTACAACTTTCAAGGTAGTAAAGACATTATAACAATAATCAATATGACTCCAGTGGTTTAACCTCAACTTTATGAAGCGAAGTGAATGCTTTGTGTGTGCAAAAAAAAAACCATGGCATCTTTATTCACAAAATATACATCTCTGACACGTTCACGGAGCACCACAATTCATCAGGGCTGTGTTGGCGAGAGCCGGCCATCTCATGCGTCGGAGATACATCATTTGTGAATAAAGACGTAAATGTTTGCGCACACAAGGCATCTGTTAAAAATATCTTCATTTGTGCTCTCCACAAAAGTATTATGGGTTTGGAGCGACATGAGGGTAAGTAATTAATGACAGAATTTAAATTTTTGTGTGAACTATCCCTTTACTGTTTTCTAATGTGGTTATAATTAGTCAGTGTTCTGTTTTATAAACATTTTCAATATTTTTTTAAAAAAAAAATGTTTATACAGAAAAGATAGATTAATTTGACCAAAAGTCACAGTAAAAACTTTAAAAATGTTTAAAAAAATAATGATTCAAATAAATGCTGCTCTTTTGAAAGTTCTATTTAAAGAATACTGAAAACTGGATCATAGTTTCCACAAAAATATGAAGCTGTACAACTTATAATAATCATAAATGTTTCTTGAGAATCAAATAATCATATTATAATGAATTCTGAAGGATCATGTGACACTGAAGACTGAAGTAATGATGCTGAAAATTCAGCTTTGCATCACAGGAATAAATTACACACTTTATACTGTATATTTACATGTATATGTAAGAAAAGTTATTTTTATTTAGTAATATTTCACATTATAACTTTTTTAGGGTATGCTTGATCAAATGCAGGCTTAAGATGTGATCAGGAAAGTGTTTTTTATGTGAAAGATGTATTTGATGTGTCAATAAATGGTTTTATAAACTCTTTTGTGAATTTTCGTATTATGAATATTAAATATAATCATGAATTCACGGTTGAAATTAGGCCTGAAAAAGACGTCTTTTCAACTCACTATACAACCTAATTTAGACGCGATTGGGACGTCATTTTATTGTCGTCTTTTCAACGACCTGAAAAAGACGTCTTTTCACCTTTCACTTTTCAACCAAATTTTAACGTTGTTTAGACGACTTGCAATGTCGTCTTTTCGACGTCTTTTCAACGAGTTTTTGCTGGGTGGGAAAGGTGTTAGACACTCAGAGGGCAAAGATGGGATGAGATGTAGAGACTCAGGGGACGAAAGGAATACTTCAAGTATGTATTCTCACCCAAATTGTCATTCTCTCATCATTGTCACGCTCTAGAAAGTATGAAGAATGGACACCACAATTTTGGTCCCATAGTTTTCCTCCACAATGAATACCCTCCTCTGAAGTGACTGTCTTTCTAAGCAGAGCATTTGAGAATGCCTAATGTTAGCGGTGTATGTTCCGTAGAGACGTGAATCACACGGTGTCATCAGATATGGCTGTAGATTTGTGTACACTCTGCATAACACTGTGTCGTCTACTTCTTCTGACACCACCTCGCAACATTGTTCAGGGCTTAACACAAACACATTGTTTGGGCACTTGAATGACATCAAGTTTGTCTTGTTTTCCATCTTGGACTTTGATCTTTCCTCCAAGCGATTTGCAACTTGTGCAAAAATATTTTTCCCAGAGCGTACCATTTTCTTCATCTGATGAAGATAGCTCTCAAATTTAAATGCACTGCAGTTGTCAAGGCTGCCAAAGTTTTGGGCATCTTCTGCAAGGTGCAGCAAGGAATGGACATTGTAAACCAAAAATGTCTCTCCAACAGCTCCCGTCCTCTCTCCACAAAATATTTCAGCAGCTGGTTTGCATAAGGTACTTGTGACTTTGTCAGGTCTGGGCTCACTAAAATGCAAAGAGCTGTGCTGAAACACAAGAAGTGTTCATACAGCTGATCGTTGAGAACTCCCTTTAGAACGATCTTCCCAGTGTACAAAGCAAACTGTCTGAACTCTGTTGCTTTCCAGCTTTCAATTTCCTTCAAACCCCTTGGCTTCCTGGCAAAACAATCAGGAATGGACTTCTTTAGTGTCACCAGCCTCTCGCTTACACTGGTCACATCTCCTGATGACATCCGTAAATCTGTTCTACCTCTTGTCCACAAAAGCAGCAACTTTTTCATTACCCCAAGACAGCTCTGGTGCATATAATCTATGGGGAAGGATTTTATCATGTCAATCGGGAGGACAGAGAAGGGTGAGATCTGCTCTTCTTGATGGTGTTCAGGTTGCCAGCACTCCCTGAATGATTCATCTGTCCTCATGGTCAGGTTATTTGTTTCTGGATATGTAATCCGACCATGCCAGGATCCCCTCTGGTTGCATCTATCGCACCCATAGTATCCAGAAAACTACTTTACACACTTGACCATAGCTTTTGCTGGAGCATCGCAGATAACACATCTTACTTGGATGTTTAAGTATCTGCCTCCCCAGGTCAGACCATCCTGGATTAGTTCTGCCAATTCCTGAACAATGTCAATAACAAAGTTTAGTGTTTTGGGTTTGGATGCAGCAATGGATATGCAAAGGGGGAAAATGCATTCGGGTGACAAGTTTATGGAACAGAGAACTGGCCAGAGGGATAGGTTTGTGCTTTTGAATAATGGTAGCCCATCAACGTTCATCGAAAGGTCAAGTGACTGCAGATGCTCTGTCACATATGCAGGATATCTGCTCAGATGTTTTGACAGCTGATCTGCCACATTAAACTTAACACTCTCGACACCATCTTTGTTAGAAAGTTCATAGTGGTTCTCGTTTCCAAAGAGTGTCCTTGCAGTTTGGGGGAGTTCTTCATGTCCATGTTTTTTAAGTATGTTTAAGAGAGCATCCACAGCATTATGTTTAATTAGAAACACACATGCCCATTCTGAAAGTTGTTCTCTGAGCAGCATGGGTATATCGTCTTGTTCACTCTCAGAACTTGACAGGGCTGGATCTGAAAAAACAAGATTTTCCTCCTCAAAGAGCTGGTTGTGACTAAAACTGTCAGTTTCAGGAATGCTGGCCATCTTAACTGAACTGACAGTTTGTTTGTTGGCTGCCTTCTTTTGTGCCCTCGACACTCTAGTCCAAATTCTCCTACGCTCTTTGGATGTCATCAAGCTACTGTACTGGTGTCTCTGCCAATGATCCAATAAATTACGTTTTTCAGTAAACTTGTAGATTTAATCTATTTATTCCCCCTTCAAACTAACAGTATCAACATATAACTTGATTTGATTCTGAACTTACCTTTTTGGATGACATATTTGCAAGAAGTATACTGGCTGAGAAAATAGAAATAAGCATAAATTAATACATACATATATATATATATATATATATATACATATATATATATATATATATATATATATATATATATAAAAACAACTTTTGGTTTTAATAATGTAAGAGTAAATGTTGGAATTAAGATTCAATTCAAGTATTGTTCATTCTTCATTAATGTTAACTAAAATAGTTAATGTTGTTAAATAACTAATGAAGCCTTATTGTAAACTGTTACCTATATTTTTATTAAGTTGGATGTTTAGTTAATATCATAATACTTACTATTGTGTATATATTAAACTTAAGTGTTTTTTTGTGACAAAGCATATTTAAATTAAAGTCTTAACATGTTTTTTAAGTAAACAATTTGTAAATTGTCCCTAGTTAGATTTCTTTTTGTTTAAATTTATAATTTAAATATAAATTGAATTAATTTAAATGTTAATGTAATGTATAAAGGTTTAAATATGATTCCATAAAGATATGTATTTATACATAAATTCAGGCTGAATGGTCTGCACAGTCTACACCCAGCTGTGACCCTAGTAATAAGTTCATGAAGTGAACCACATCTTTCTACAAACAAAGGTGAATTATTATTGTGATTTGGCCAAAAAGCTACTTGCACTGGGACGCCTATTGTTTTTATAGTCTGCTTAAATAAATACTTTTCAGTGTGCTTGCACAGTATTCAACCCTAGACCTCATTTTAATTAAACTCCAGTACAATAGGTGGCGGTATGCATATAGTGTACTGTCTGCCAGTAAACCCACAGGTGAACAGGAACTTGGGCAGACGTATCCCTAGAAGACTGCGAGTACAGAAACACTTTTAAAAGGTAAGACATTTCATAATTTAAACGTTTATTATGTGTTTAATTATAACTACATCAAATGTTAGCTTTCTTTTATTCAAGAATCAATTATTTGGATAGATTGTGGGTCGCGAGCTCTGGATTGCATGATCTCGTGCAAGAAATGTAATTGTCTCGCGCACTTCGAGCATGTTTGTGTTATCATTCTCTAGGGGAATACATACCCATTGATTGGTCCACACTTTGATTGATGTCTTTTGGACCAATCGTTTTTGAGAAAAGTGGGAAAAAGTACCTCCTTCACCTGTGTACGGATGATGATAGGAGTTAACGATGTTCCGTACAGGCATAAAATGGTGTTCCGTACAGACCGCATCATTTGATTTGAACCGCGAAAATGGACGTTTAACTGATCAAGAAAACATCATTTAACATCATTTAAGTGAATAAGAAAGGTGAGTACCTTTTTATTTGATTAAAATGTTAGTTAATTGCTGCTTTAATAAGCTAGAAGACCATGCAAGTTAGGCATGATTGTGTCCTGATTTTAATCATGGCATGTGAGTTAAGCATGAACCACGTGAAACGTTAGTGAATAACCATATCTTTCTGAAGACAAAGAAGGACAACAATTTGCATTGATTAAAAAAAAAAAAGTTTTATTATCAAAGTAAAAAACGTAAGAACATAAATTAGTGTGTGTGTGTGTTTAACGTAACGTTAGAACTATTTACATTTAACAAACTGATTAAAAAATAACAGAACTAGACATTAACCCTTTTTTTGTGTGCACTATTTACAGTGTGTGTGTGTGTGTTTAACTATTTACATTTAACAAACTGATTAACTGTGTGTGTATAACGTGTAATATTTATGTGGACAGACAACATTTATGGCAAAGCCAGTCAGTGTCTGGCACTTCCTCCACCCCAGCGCACTCCAGGTGGAACCATAAATGGCACAGATCACACTGGACCCATTCATCTATGGTGTCATCTGAGCCAGGTGGGACCACTTTTTTGCATATGGCGCAGTGTTCTCCTTCCTCTTCAGTCATAGGAGGTGCCTGCTTCTTTTGTCTTTTGGCCTCCTGGGCTTGCCTTTTTTCCTCCTTCTTCTTTGCCATCTCTTCCTTACGCTTTCTTTTCTTCTCTTCTTTTTCTTTCTCCTCTGCTTCTTTTTCTACCAGCAGGTTGAAATATTGATCACTGGTAATGACACGGGCTGGAAGTGGAATGCGACGCCTCACTTTCTCCGACCTCTCCAGGGCGGCGCTCATTAGGACGTTGGCCAGACTCTCGGGGATTACACCTGCTGCCACCAGGTAATTTTTAGGAGTTACTCTTTTGCAGGTGGGGCAAGGTGTTTGAGTGGTGGAAGGAGTGGCTGAAGGACTGGCGTGAGTGCTGGATGGTGTGGCTGAAGGAGTGGCCTGAGTGCTGGATGTTCTGGCTGGAGGAGTGGCGTGAGTGCTGGATGGTGTTGCTGGATGGTGTGGCGTGAGTGCTGGATGGTGTGGCTGAAGGAGTGGCGTGAGTTCTGGATGAATCTGCAGATGGGATAATTCTCACCACCTAAGAAAGTAAAACATTTGTAAAACTCATTAGCAAACTTAAAAGAAAAGCATGTAGCTTAGAGGATGAATTATCATTGTATCAATGTTAAAATTACCTGGGTTGTGTCCACAGCACCCCTGGACAAAGGAAAGATTCCAGCCTTGCGGAACCCAGCCTTAATGGTTTGGGCTGTCACAGGAGTGGGGTACACACTCTTGAGGAGAGAAGAGAACTGCTTCTTCCCCACGACTAGATCCCCTCGGACCAGACCCAGCCTGGCAGCCAAGGTGGAGAATGCAGTCTTCAGCGGGTTGAAGACCGCAATATCCAGCGGCTGTAGGATGTGTGTGGTGTGGGCAGGAAGGCAAATAATTTCAACCACATTTTCCCTACAGAACATGATTACATTTTTTGAAACGTGTGCCTCGTGTTGGTCCATGATTAATTTCCAGTGGTCTCTCCTTAGGGCCATACAGGATAAAATGGTGGAGCCATTTCAGGAATAGCTCCGAATCCATATATCCCTTATCCTGGATTCCATAGAGGGCGTTGGGGGGCCCATCCAGCCTATATGCAGTGCTTGGAAGGCACACAGCACACACAGCAGTGGACTGTGATGTGCTCCCTGGTCGTCGTCTGCTGTTGGTAGACGTGTTTCCTCCCAGTCTGGCACAGGACCTTCTCCCTAGACCGAGGCTTGTCCCCAAAGCCAGTCTCCTCGCAATTGAAGAGGAGCTGTGGCTTTTCATCCAAACCGTGCGTCACATAGAGGGCCTCATATATTTAAAAAAAAAACTCAATAGCCTCTGGTGTAGCACCATGGACTCTAGCTCTGTCAAGGGAGTCTGCCGTCCGTGAGGTCAGTTCCTGATGGCGGGCCTTAAACCTGGACCACCAGACATCACTCGGTCCCTTCTCTAAATTGACAGTGGTGCTGTCTATTCTGCCACTCTCCTTAATTATCCCAGTCACAAGTATTTTTACTAATGATCTTGTAACTGGGAAGCTATGATCCGCCATCCAGAAAATAAAAGAAATAAGGGCGTCTTCCTCTGTGGGTGTCAGGGCCGAATTAGGATGGGGGTTGTGGGAATATTTTTTTTTTCTTGTAATCTTGTAGAGTGGTGTGGGGAATGCCATACTTCAAACTGTGGCCCTCAAGCTTGCTCCTGCTCTCACTTCCTCTACTGCCTGCACTAAGATCTCCTTTGTGTACAGCATTTTTTTTCCTGACATCTTTCCTGACATCTCTTGGTTTTTACGTTAACTTTCCTTTAAAATTATCATCCGAGCCCGGCCCGACCCAACACGTTCACTGTAATTATGAGCCCGATTTAAACCCGACCATTTTTAATATGTGGGCCGTTATAACCAGGGGCGGCGCCAGAATGTTTTTTAAGCAGGTGCTGCTGTGCTAGATCATTTAGGCTACAGGGGGGAGCTGCGCAGTTATATATATTATATAAATACTATTAATAAATTAGCAAAAATTGGCCACTCAATATTCAATTATTTTAATTATCACAATTAAAGTTTTAATTGTATTAAATTGAACAAAGCACAACATTCAGCAGTCAATCAAATATTCTTAAAGATTAATTATTATTAATAATGTTACTTCAACATATTGTTATTTCAACATAATATGTGTGTGAGCAACAAGCAAGATGTGCATTTGTAAATTCGGTGACAGCGTGTGTTACGAGTTTCAAATGGTGTAAGTGGCCGCGGCGCGCCGGTGACTCCATGTCATGATTATATTGTCTGCTATATTGCTCTTTATGTATTAAATCCAGGCAATTGGTTGATGAAAAATGTATTAAAATTAAGATACAATTTATACTAAACGAAATTCACTTTAAAGAAAAGCTTTCTTCAAAACAAAACTTAAACTTGAAACTATGTGCTTATTTAATGCCTAAAACACGTAGGCTACTACAGACTCTCTATTTGTACAAATTGCAGCACATTCATTTAATTCTGAATTTTGCACATGTAAGTTGAAAGGCATTTGTTTGTGCATAGTAAAACATATCTGTAACATTTATCAAGTTCATAATTGTGCGTGCATTCATTAATTATTATCTTAATGAATAGGCCTAATGCGACAAGAAATAAGCATGTAAACTGTTGTTTGTTTATTCAGAAATAGTTGAATGGATTGGAAAAGTAAAAGAGGACATTGAGGGCTGAGGCTGACTACTATCATAATTTCTGTCATGGCAAGACTGCTTCATGTGTCTGTTCATCGTGGAAGTCCCCGTTTTTTTGCTTTCATAGGCGAGCAGCGTGCCGCATTTAATGCACGAGACAAAGCCAGCACATATGATGTCACTCCCCACGACTAGTTTAAAATGTTTCCATACCTCTGATTTTTTACCCATTATGACATGCAGGTAAGTTATAGCTTGTGAAGGATGTCTGCATTGAAAGAAAAGGATGAGAGACATGGGGGTGTTTCTGATTAATTCGGTTCGAGAGTAGAGATAAAATCCCAAGGCAAATCCTGTAGGTAAGCAAATTAAAATGCCACACCACTACCTGACACCTTATCACTATTATCATATTTTTTTGTGCATTTGAAGTAATATCAATCAAACTGCAGCTTTGGAACTGTTGTCCTCACGAAACAAAATACATTTTAAACACAAATTTGGTAAGAACAGTGTGGAAATTATTAGCAACACTATAACAGAAAAGTTAACGTTTTATGTTAGTTTAAGCTCAAACTAACCAAAAGTAAAACTTTTAATTGAATTTTGAATATACCGGTGTATGTTGCTAGTTTTTATGTTTAGGCATTTTTTTTATACAGTGTGAGCGAGTAGCCATGCATGGTTTTACCTGTGATTACCAAGTCTCACTGTCAGAATATTTTAATTTATGCCAATGATAATTATAAAAGAAATAATTTTTACCAATAGCTATACATTTGTAGAATTCATATATTTGTTCCAAGGAAAAAAGTTTTACACAGCTGTAAACAAGTTTTTCCCTACAGCCCTCACGGACAATCTCTCGATCTCCACTGTCGTCGCTCCTCCTTTTATGCTTCCGCTCCTCCGTGTGGTTTGAATGCGTGTAATTCGCGAGAGGAAAAACTCCTCTGCAAATAACAAATTAAACCTCTGTGTCCCAGTGGAGTTTTGCTGGCATCTAATGGGGAATATGTGGTACTGCGCCCAAAACAAAATCTTACTGAAAGCTCATTTTTTGTATCCTGGTTAAAGGGCCCCTATTATGGCATTTAAAATGTTTCTAATATTGTTTTGGGAGTCCCCAACAACAGTTTTACATGCATGCAATGACAAAAAACACTTTTGTTGTCTTATAATATGCATTTATTTTTACCTGATTTGCTCAGCAACTCCAGAATGATTCGTTCAACGATTAATTTTTCCAAACCCCTCCTTTGTGTGACACTAATCTGCGGTGATTGGTCAATTTGAGTTGATGTATGTTAGCTACCATAGCCCTGGGCTGAGAAAAAATGACGCGAACACAGCACAAGGTTCGGGCTATACCTCTGTGGTAGTAAATATGAACTGTAGCCACTGACTCTGCATGGTGAACTTTAATATTTAAAACTTTGCAGGATGTTTTGGTTCACTTAGATCTATGTTACACACTACATGAAAGGTAATTTTCAAAATTCCATAATAGGGGCCCTTTAAAGGGATACTTCAGGATTTAGCATTAAGCTTTGTATCAGTAGAATAATGAATGGAGACTGTAGAACGCAAAAGCCGAATCCCAGACATTTTGGGCGATCTCGAAATTCCTGTCAGACTCGTCACGGAGACTCACTAGTAGCCTTCTTGTGTTTAACTGCGCTCTCTTACCGGTAGGCGTGGCCTCCGTTGCCTACACCGTGTTATCCTCTTTTTAAAATTTGCACCCTGTTGACTTAAATGGGGCAAGTTTTAAACCTACTTTTAGCCTCTTAACATCCTTGATGTGTCATTACAAGTGCCCAGCCATTGTGAGTGATTCCTTCAGAGTTAACACGGGTGAATCTGACTGCAGTAGATGTGAAAGATATTAATAAAAGTGATGTTAATTCAGCCAGCGCACATACCTGTATTTACATCCTGTTTTCGGTCGAAGTCCACAGTAGTCGATTGTCGAGTTCTCCACTGTTGCTTAGTTACCTATGATCACGCGCGTGAACTCGACAATTGACTACTGTGGACTTCACATCTACTGCAGTCAGATTCACCTTGTTCACTCTGAAGGAATCACTCACAATGGCTGGGCACTGGTAATGACACATCAAGGATGTTAAGAGGCTAAAAGCAGGTTTAAATATTGCCCCATTGAAGTCAACAGGGTGCAAATTTTAAAAAGAGGATAACACGGTGTAGGCAACACCGATTTTTGTCGTTGTTCTCTGTATTGACAGCACTCCAAATTTACAAAAAAATGAGCTCAATGTTAAAATTGACTGGAGTTCTCCTTTAACTATTGCATGAATATGTGCACTGTGATTTACATTATGAAGCACACATTAAATTGACAGTATTTAAAAATCATAGTAATGGTGGGGGAAATGATTTAATGTAAATAATTACATGGTTTCAGATATTTTATTCATTTTTAAAACAATACAATTTTTATAGAACAAATGAAGAGTTTGGTTCCAAAACGCGATAAATCCATTTTGATTAATTTGAGTAAAAATGTGTTTTCTTTACCAAGAAAGTGGCAAGATGAAAACCACTATTCACTGTTTCAAACTTTCACATAGCATCTGTAGGTTATAATAACATTAAAAATTCAAATCCAGATTTTGATTTTCAAAGATTTATTATAAAAACGGGTAATCTTTCCCCCAAAATGCAATAAATTCATGACACTTTTTTTTCCAAAATGCAATTAATCCATTGAATCAATATGAAAGTTATTTTTCATATTGAAACTGTTGAAAATACACAACAAAGTAAGTTGATCCACATATGACAGCCTCTGAACTCGGTCAATATCTTATTACAGGCACTGGACTAAAAATACATTCAATCAGCCCTGGCTAGGAAATACCTCCTGAACTTTTTTGACGGCGATCAGCTGTAAAATGTCCTGCTCGGATTTCGTTGACTTTGAGTAAAACAATTGAAAGTTTTTTAAAAGATCCCCTGGGGTCAACGTGTCAGCATGACAGAAGTTTGATGCTGTCGTGTGAGAACAAGCAACAGTCGGCATTTCTCTTCCTCCCGCGTGCCTCATCTTCTTAATCTCCTCACGTAAATGATTAGATTTCGATGGCTTACGTTTCTTCCCTACGCAGAAACCACCACAGGTTCATCAATGCCGTCAAAATTATTATTTTTTTGTTTGTTTGTTGATCAAAAAAGTACAAAGTAGATCAGGAAAACTAGGATGCCGGGTGTATTCAAAGCGCCGCCGTTACTGTTTACAGTGCGTGGAATGGTGCGCTGTGATTGGTTGAGAGCGGATCTATCGCATTCTGCAGAGAAAGGAGACTGGCGTTTGTCGCGGTTTGGAAAGAAAGGGAGAAAACATGACACAATAACACGGCGGATATCGCATTTTACGTAAAATTTAAAATGGACTTTTCAATACCGACCCTATACAATACAGATTTTTGCAGGAACTCAATTTTTTTTTAAATGGCGTTTATCGCGTTTTGGAACCAAACTCTTCAAATATAAACTGGTTTAATTGTAATATAATCATTTAATATTGAGTAGTAGCCCAATATTAAGAAAATCTATATTTTTTCCCGTCTTACGTAAGATACTTAAGAACGTGGATTCTGCATAAAATCCATTATCAAAATTGCTTTTAAGGGATTTTTAAGGAACCAGAATTTAAACCAGCGAACGTTACAAAGCGGACCAAATGCGGACGCAAGTGAACGTTCGGTACGTCCGGGGGGACCTCCCTTGTTAGCTGGGCGTGGACCTACAGTACAGTCAAGTGAGAGCAAATCTTAAAATGCATCATATTTTTGCCAGCGATGAAGATGTTTATTAGTAGAACATCTTCGTATGCTGTATGAATGAATGCCCTTACAAAAATAACCTACAGGAATCCTGCAGGAATATTATGCAGATTTCCTACAGGATTTTCAGCTCATTTTCCTGAAATGAATACCTGCAGGAATTTTATGAAGAAAAACATGCAGGAATTATATCCTGCAGGAATTACATCCCTGCAGGGTTTTAAAATATAATATTCAAAGTTCCTGCAGGACTGTTGTGGATATATATGCAATTATACAGGACTTTGCAAGTTGTCTTCTGCAGGATTCATGCAGGGGGAATAACTTAACAAACAATGTATTTTCACAAATTATTTATTTTATTTATTGAAACTGTCAGAGCAGAGCGAAGCAGAGTCCAATTCACAGCCAAATGTTGCTCTATCAGTTAAATGAAGCCTCTACACTGTTTTCCTGAAAAAACATGTAAATTGAAAATTTTTAAAAAATGTGTGTGTGTGTTTGAGAGAGAGAGAGCATGAGCGTGTGAGAGAGAGAGAGAGAGAGAGAGAGAGAGAGAGAGAGAGAGAAAGAGAGCATTAACGTGTGTGTGTGTGTGTGTGTGTGTGTGTGTGTGAGAGAGCATGAGAGAGAGAGAGAGCATGAGCGAGTGTATGAGCATGAGCGTGTGTGTTGTGAGTATGACAAATTATTACCTTACTCGTAACTTGTGCTCATCATTTAACTTTTCTCTTAGTGCTGCCCTGATGAACTTTTTTGGAACATCAGGAAACTTTTTTTGTACTGTGTCTGTAAATGCAATTCCACTTATCATATGTGATAACATTATTCCAATTTTGCAATGTAACTGCAACATCATGTTTGCGTAAAGAAAAAAGCAGGACATTTTACTCACCTAGGATCAGCACAACTTTGTCCTGGTCAAGAGCTGGCTTTGCCATAGTGCCTTTGTTAGCATTGCCAGCCCTTCCAGACAGCCCATGTGTGGCCTGCGTCTCTCTCCCAAACACTGCCACTGCCAGATCTTTCACCATGGCAGAACATGATGAAGGGATTTTGGTTTAGTGTGCCAGCTGTTTTATAGTCAAGGGGGTGATCATACCAAATGTGTATTTTGTTACAAAAGTAAAATAAAACATGAAGAAGTTAACATGCCTTCTACGACTTCTGCACAACACTTTACGTGAATATAGGCTATATAAAGAAACTAATATATTTGTATTCACCTTTTCAGAGGGATTCTTCTGGCTTGAACTATCTTGTGGTTGTTGATTAACAAGAGTGTCCTGGTTCATGCACTTGAGCATTGGAAGAATTTCTTAAAAAATACAAAATAAATACAAAATACAAAATAAATGATTACTAACAGACAACCACACTGACAGATAAATTAATATATATATGGATAGACAGAAATACAGATATATGAAGAAGAAAAAAGAATACCTTGTTGCAGAGCTATATTAAGTGCTCTTAGATTCTCATTTTCTTTTTTTAATTTGAGAATTTCTTTCTCAAGTCGAGTTTCTCGGCTTGAATGCTCTCCAGCTTGACTCTCCATGCTGTTAATCTCTTGCATTAACATACTATCCTTTCGGTGGATGACCTAAAGTTGGACACACAATATTAGTATCTCGGTGTCATTAATATTTGTGATTTAAATAAGCATAATGAAAAATAAAAGTAGCCATTTCAAAGATGTAGGTATTACTTGATGTTTGACCGAAGGCTCATGATCAAATGATGGGGACGTTTTGGAGCGAGATGGGGACTAAGTTGGAGTGTACTTTTTTTTTTCTTTGCTACTCTTTTTGCATCATTTAGCAAACATGGCTGATTTTTTCTTTTCCCCCTTTAGCCTAAACATCCTCCTCCTGAGGGTATCTTTGCTCTCTAAAGGGACACAAATAAAGTAGGAAATACATATCTTCTATATCATGATTAAGTTTGCTGAACTTTTACCATCAATATCTATAACTGTGGCAGGGGAACTTTCCTCTTCATAAGCCACATCCACAACATCTCCAGGTTCAAACTTTTTTTTAGTATGTCCTTTTTAGGGACAATTCGCCTTTTTCACACGCAACCGGAAACTACGTCACGCCGGGTAAACGGATTTCCGCCAGAGCTGAAACTACGGTGTTTTCATATAGAGTGAACATGGAGCGCATCCGTACCTGACCTCTGCAGAAGCATCCAATTGCACCAAGTCTGGCTAGACAGACAGAAGCGCGCAGCCAATGCCAGGTGAGGCCACACCCCCTTACCTACGGGCATATAACGGCTGGGCGCGCTGCTATTCCTCAGTTGACATTCGCTTCTCGCGATCTCTGCATCTCACAGCTCGGTTGATTTTTACACTGCTCACCTCGTGTCTTCAGGAGGACATATCGGCCAGATCAGCCTCCGCCGGACGTGACAGTCGTCTTTTTCAGCTGCTGCTGCTTTGCACTCGGAGCCGCCCACGCTCTCGCTATTTTCACCGTTTTTCCTCACGGCTGCCCGCCACGGATTTCTCAGATTTCTTCGCTGGCATGTCACTGTCTAAGCCTGCCGCCTCTCCAGGAGCCTGCCCGGCCGCGTGTGGTGCCCTTATCGCAGCTAAGGATCTTCACCAGCTTTGCGTGGTCTGTTTGGGTCCTAAGCACGCTCGGGAAGCCCTGGAAAACCCGGAGAATTGCAGTTTCTGCCTCATGCTGCCTAGGAAGCTGCTTAAACGCCGTTTTAAGGTGGCAGTGACACAGTGCACCGGGCTCAGCCCTTCTGACTCGGACGGAGGACACGGTGATGACGACGCGCTACCGGGGGCCTCCTGGGGCGCAACGTCTCTCATCTGGGCTGACCAGCCCAATCCTGCCTTCCCCGAAGAGGACATCTTCGAGGACATCCTCGCTCTAGCCCACGAACCGCCCGGTTCTGGCGAAGAGGAGGATGCGGCCATTCTTGGGGTTTCAGAGGACGAGGAGGCCATCCCGCCCTCTGGTGTTCCCCAGGCTAGTGCCCATGCGGCTCTGCCTCAAGCCATCCTCCTGGAAGTGTGTGAGCGAGCGGCCGCTCGTCTCAACATTGAATGGCTGGCACCACAGAGCGCCACCGACCAGGAGAGGGATATATATGATGGGAAAGTGCTGGGACCCCCTCCCGGCCCGAGGAAACAACTCTTCCCCATCCTCCCGGCGTGCGCGAAGCACATGAAAAATGATTGGAGCGACCCGCTCGACTTCAGACACGGTCTCACGGGACTCGAAGTTAAGGACATGGCAGCTCACGGTATGGGCGAACCCCCCGCCGTTGAGCCTTCCATCGCCAGGCACCTTAACCCCGCTCAGGGTGGGCTGCTCGCTCCCCCTAAGCCGGTCTTGCCCAACAAGATGGACCGTTTTGCTGCCTCCGTTCACCAGGCCGCTTATAAGTCCTCGGCCGTGGCTGTCAGGGCCCTAAACGTTTCTTCGCTCCTCTCTGCCTACCAGGTGGAGATCCTCGAAGAATTAGGGCAACAACTGGAAAAGGGAAATCCTTCTGAGACCCTGTGGAAGGAGATCCTCACGGTGAACGACCTCGTCCTCCGTAATGCTCGGCAGGCTGTCCAAGCTTGCGGGTGCTCCATGGCGCTTTCCGTGGTGGGAGAGCGCACGCTCTGGCTGAACCTGTCGGGACTCCCTGACAGCGAGAAGCAGCGCATCGCGGGCGCGCCGGTGGAGCCCGGCCGGGCTCTCTTCGGCCCCGCCGTCGCACTGATGCAACAACGGTGTGACGATAAGAAGGAGGAGGATGAGGCTTTCAAGCTTTGCCTTCCCAGGAAGGCGGTCCCACGCCAGGCACCCCCTGTGCGTTTGCCTAACCCATCTGCCACGGGACGACAGTTTCATCAGGGCAAGGAAAAGCCCTGCAACAAACCACCCCCACGGCAAAATAACCCAGCACCTTCCAAGCACTGGGGTAAGTCCGCTCCCGCCGCGGCCGGGAGACCTGCGAATCCCAACCCCACCGACTCGAAACGCAAGTGACAATGTACTGCAGAGCCTCATCTAATGCACCTATAAAAATGTAAACTAGTATAGTTAGAGATGCAAACTAGTATAGCAACAGAGATGCAGTCGGGAGATGGGAGAAAGTTGTAGTAAGTCAACCATCACTGCAGCTATCCACCAGTCAGGGCTTTATGACAGAGTGGCCCGACGGAAGCCTCTCCTCAGTGCAAGACACATGAAAGCACACCTGAAGGACTCCAAGATGGTGATAAATAAGATTCTCTGGTCTGATGAGACCAAGATAGAACTTTTTGGCCTTAATTTTAAGCGGTATGTGTGGAGAAAACCAGGCACTGCTCATCACCTGTCCAATACAGTCTCAACAGTGAAGCATGGTGGTGGCAGCATCATGCTGTGGGGGTGTTTTTCAGCTGCAGGGACAGGACGACTGGTTGCAATTGAGGGAAAGATGAATGCGGCCAAGTACAGGGATATCCTGGACGAAAACCTTCTCCAGAGTGCTCTGGACCTCAGACTGGACCGAAGGTTCACCTTACAACAATTACAATGACCCTATGCACACAGCTAAAATAACGAAGGAGTGGCTTCACAACAACTCCGTGACTGTTCTTGAATGGCCCAGCTCCTGGAATGTAGTCGTCAGCGGTAAAATGCTGACTTGCAGACATAGGTGCTGCCTCTCCGAATGACGAACGTAGACCCTTCATCCCGTCTAATAGCGATGACCCATTTCTTTTTTTGGTCTTCGTTCAAAGGATACCCGTGAAAACTTAAAGGGGACCTATTATGCCCCTTTTCGCAAGATGTAAAATAAGTCTCTGATGTCCCCAGAGTGTGTATGTGAAGTTTTAGCTCAAAATACCTAACAGAATTTTATTTACAGCACGTTTAAATCATCATTTTTTTGGGTCTGTGAAAAACGCACTGTTTTAGTGCTTCTCCTTTAATGCTAATGAGCTGCTGGTTCACGACACAGGGGGCGGAGCCTAAGCAGCCGCGATCAGAGCCAGAACAGGGAAGATGATAATAATAAAACCATAGACTGTAAAAAATATGGACAAAGCGTCTGTGACGTCACCCATAGACTTTCTGAAGAACGGTTTTGAAGCCGTTTATGGGGGGTATGGGCGGCGCCATCTTGGAAAATCTTGGGAAATCCTAACCCCGCCCACCTTCTGACGCAGCGCTCTGCACTCAGCACTCAGCTCGCTCTGCTACTCCGGTTATCTCTGTGTATATTTTAGGCAACGAAATATGTTATAAAACACCATACTAACTCTTTTCGTTTTCATTTAAAGAAATCTTAAGCATTATAGCCACTCAAATGTGGTTCAGGCAACGCATATTGATTATATTCACTGCACATAACGTTTGCCTATTTATAAAAAAAAACAAAATATAAAACACAAACCTGCCTCTTTTCGTTTTAAATATAATATAAAAATATTAAACATTTTAATATGGTCCAGGCAATATGTGCATTTGTACTAAACAACAGATTTTGCAGTAAACAACATTACAGATCATCTTCGTTGTATTAAAATGACAAAACTCAACCCAGTCTCTTTTTGTTAAATTTCAGTTTTATCAATATTAGCCATTATAAAAGTATAAGTAAAAGGTACAAGAAGATATACAAATAAAGCAAACAATTCAGTCAAACATACAAAGTCAGCGCTCTAGTCTATAAGCTATTTAACTTTACCGTTGTATGGTTAAAGTTATGAAACTTCCCCTCAGCCAAAACGATTGGCCAGGGAATAAATTATAGATTCACGAGACCAAAAATCGCCCATTAGATATAGACAAGACGAATTATATCTCATGTTTAACCACTACAGAGACGCCAGAGTCAGCGACAAACGTCAGAACGACTAGTCGAGGAAAAGCTGTACCAGGCGGGGTACATGAGCGCCGAGCGCCCGGTCATCGCTGGATCTCACAACTGGATAGGTATAGTTTAGTTTAATTATAATTATAACCTATTTGGCATTGCTTGTATACACTATTAATGCAAGCCTGCTGTAGGACTCTGTCTGACGATCTGAATTGTCTGAATGATGACACAAAATATACTGATGAGTTTAATAAAGTTTACTGTATGTCACACAAAAGATGAAGCATCAGTTTTTCTTCAGAAAATCACTGTTAGAGCTGAGTAAACAGTATAAGAAGTGCATAAGTAACTTACATAAATTTCTGTAGAGTTGAGGGAGCATTTTCTTTGAAAACAAAATGAATCCACCTCGTCTTCAGTGGCTGGCAGATTTCAAGAGTAAATAGAGAGAGCTATGTGAATGAATACATCCAGCTACAACACCTTCAACGCTTGGGAGATGCTTCGACGCTTCTCGTGAGTGCATTGCTGCAGCAATGGCTGATGTGTAAACTCGCAGTGAACTCGATCAGGGCGGGTCTAAGTTATAAAGGTATGTCAGTCAACACTCGTGGGCGGGGCCTGTGGCTTTAGTGATGTCACTAAAGCCACATTCTGAAAACAGGTCATTTGGAGAGACTGCTTTTGATTTATGGGGATTAAAAAAAAATGATTGAGTGGATTTTTATCACTGTAGGGTGGTTGTGTACACACAATGCCAACACACATTTATGTCCAAACACCATACAAAAGTGAATTTTGCATAATAGGTCCCCTTTAAATAAGGTTGTTTTCGGACTTACCTTCACAAGACAAAGTGACAGTTGATGAATGACGTGCAGTGATGTCACGTGAATCAGCTACGCGAAGCAAGTGGGCGTCAATGAAACACGTCACCTTAATAATTCACGTCACCATATTAATTTACCGGTTCTTTATGTAAATTACACAAGCTTCTTTTTCAGGCTGAAAGACTCTTATTCAACAGATTCCTTAAAACACAGAGAATTTCACGACCAAACTTTTCTTTTTAAAATAAAAGATTAATTACTGGTTCTTTATGTAAATTACACGAGCGTCTTTTTCAGGGTGAAAGACAACACTGAGTATTTTACAACCAAACTTTTCTTTTCTTTAAAAAAAAAAAGCCTTCTAAAATAAAATATGTCTTCCTCTTAACCAGTAGCGTAGCCAGAAAAAGAGACTTTGGGTGTGCATATGAAAATCTGGGTGTGCCACATTTATTGTCAGATTACTGTGCAAAATATATATCCATAACCATATAACCATGGCCCACATAACCATAAAAATATATAAAATATAACTATACATTACACTCAGGATCGCCAATAACATAGTCATAACATAGTGCCCGTTAGCTGCTTGAAGGGCGAGACGGCGTGGCCTGGCCTTGAAAGCCTCAATTATATCATCCAGGTCCAGTGTCTCTGCGAGTTCTCGTTCAAATGTCAGCAACGAGAGGCTATTTAGTCTTTCTGTGAGCATGGTTGCTCTGTTGCTGGATTTGATTTGGTTCACTGCTGAAAACAAGCGCTCCACAGAACAGCTTGTAACAGGCAATGTGATCAAAACATGCAGTAAACTGTTCATGTTGGGGAAAACGTCCTTCTCACATGAGTCTAAGACTTCAATTAAGGATGGGTACGGGTGACCCCCATCCACCTTTCGTTTGAGCAGTTCCACAAATACTGTAAATTCAGGACCTTCCACTCCAAGTCCATAGTGCTTGCTCGGTGCCTGTAATATTTCCATCTGGCCAAACGCGTCAGATCCGGGCAGCAAGGAGGCAGCAGCCTTCATTATTCCGTAGGAGTCACTCTGAAAACGGTTGTTAAGTTCCATTAGCTGTCTGTCAAGAATGGAAATCCACAAGGATTGCAAATCTAAGTCACTCCTAATGGGCGCACACCTGCCCACTGTAGAGGTCACATGCGAGTCGGAAAGCCTGGCAGGTAATTTTTTGTTACGTGCACCCACTATGTCCCAGTTGTGCACATCGTTCTTCTTCATGACGTCATCAGTAAGCCCAATGATTCTTTCAAATTCCCCATCTGAGTTATTCCTAAATGTAGTAAAAGTTTCTTTTAAACCCTCAATCATGTGGACAGAGTCAGTAACAGAAACCGATAGGGACTGTAGGCCTTTTGTCGCAAATTCACTTGCACTAAACAGCTTAGAAAATGCAACAAGGAGAAAGATGAACCTCTTGGTCTGTATTTGTTGCAAAAGAGACTCTGCATCTATTTTGGTCTGGCCTGAGCCTTCTGCAAACTCACTCAGTGTTTCCAATATGACGTCGTACAACTTCAAGACTCGACTCACAGACTCAGATTTTGAACTCCATCTAATATCCGTGGAGCGCACAAGCTCCAGACAGGGTTTGTCGGGGTGTCGCTTTTTTTGGATCTGTAGAAACCGTGCGTGTCTGTTGGCTCCGGTCATGAAATGGTGCAGTGAATTTATAACATCAAAAAAAATGACCACAGTAGGAGACACTTTTGAGGCTGTTGAAAGAACAAGATTCAGGCGGTGCGAGTGGCAGTGTACATTTTTTTGAGGAGCACCTGCTCCCCAGCTCTCCCACCTGACATGACTGCCGCTCCGTCAAAACTGAAACCCACACACAATTCAGGATCCAACAGCAGCGGTTCTAGTACTTCCAAAATTTTGTCAGTGATGCCAGAGGATGTCATATCATCTGTTGCCACAAATCCGACAGCTCTCTCTCTAAGATTGCCATTAAATATATACCTCACACAGACAGCAATTAGTTCCTTCTTTGAGAGGTCCTTGTACTCATCAGCTAAACGGCATAATAGGTGTCAGCCTGTGCATGCAATTCTGCTCTGATTTTTCGTCTGAGAAGTGATGCTGCAGTTTCAAGGAGGTTTTTTTGAATATCTGGGCTCATCATTTTTGCATTGGCTGGAAGCTCATCAAGGCGTCGTTTTATCTCGGGGTCATATTTACAAAGCACTTTAAACAACTCCAAAAAGTTTCCTCTGTTAAGACTTTCTGTGTCTTCCTTGTGACCACGCAGTGCAATCCCTTGTTTCGCACAGAAAAGTAAAATGTCAATGATAACTTTGACATGTGCCCGGTTTCTTTCAATCAGGTCAGTAAAATGCTCCTGTGTGTCTTTTGTTACCTGATGAATGATGTCACCTTTTCCAGCCCTTTTTATCTCCATGAAACCTTTGTGTCGGGCCACAGCAGCAGCATGGGCTTTACTGGCTTCATGTTTTATACAAAACTGACCAAGATGCCCCAGTCTCTCAGTCCTGCTTTGCTGAATCTGTCCTCCTTGGCATCAGTGTTAAAGTGGCGACAGGAATGGCAAAAAACAGCATCCATTGTGATACTGTACTCTAACCAAGTGTACCGGTCATACCACTTAGCAGAAAAATTCCTCCTCTTTCCACTGACTGTTTGTGTGACTGGAAAAGCACACAGTTTTGGCTGACATGCAGGCTCATCTGCTGCAGAAAGGTTTGTAGGCTTAAGCTCTGAGATGGAGGCCATTTCGGTGTCTTCTGATTCAACAGTTTTTTCCGTAGCCAGGAGAGCAGGAGGAGTCACATCTGTTGATGTTGGGCCCGGGGAGGGAGAAACATCCTCATCAGGTGTAACGTTAGGCCTTGTGTCCGGCTGTCCATCAAGCCGAGGTTTTTTGCTAAAACATATTGCTAGCTGTGCAATCAAAAATTCTCTGTTTATATGCACGGCAAACATCTCTGGGGAGCTGCTGGGGTCACAGTCAGCTGCTGTTTTCTGATTGGTTGGCAGTCCGAATGTCGGCAGATATTTTTTTTTTTATTTTTTTTTATATATTATATTTATTGCAGCATTTTCAGATTTTCAAACAAATAGACAATACAATCACAGGACAGGACCAAACACAACTACACATCAAAAAAAAGGAAAGAAAACTCCTTCAATTAGATTCAAGTTTGCAGATAACCACATCACCAGGCACAGGCAAGGACGGTCAGAACAGATTTTTGCCTAGTGTGACATTATAGACCAGATGAGATATACATAGGTATCTTTACATTGAAGACAGAGTTCAACAGAAATGACAAAATCCTAATAAAAAACAAAACAAATAGAAATGAAAGCTCTAGCATTAAGTTCTGCCAGGAAGACTTAATTGTTACGTCACTCTACTTTTTATCTATCCAATCACATTCCAACACTTGTGGTATATAAGATCGGTACTTACTCATGTTTGAGTTCGCAGATGCTGACGCTTCAATTCACCACCATCCTCCCCACCTCCTCCAAATTGAATCCTTCCCTCATCCTCCTCACCACCACCAGGATGGTCCCTTCCATACCTCACGGGGGTTGGCTGCGCCCCTGCCTTGATCTTCAGGCAGGATATGCAGAGTCCGGACCCTCAGATTTCGAGCTACGGACGGGGCCTACGCCAAAGAACTTTATTGCTTGCTGGGTTGCTAATAAATGGTTAATTGTCACAGTATTTAGTCTCCCGAGTCTTTCTGGTAGAAATACATTTTAAATAGCCTCGTCACTATTGATTTTTAACAAGTGATTGAAAAGTGGCCTCCAAGAGGCTTCAAACTTATCTAAATTTCCAGAAATACTATATCTAAGTCTTTCCACATGCAGAGTGGAGGAAAGTTCTAACAACCAAATCTTGAATAGTGGCTTCGAATTTTTCTTCCACATGCAGAGTATACATTTTTTGGCAATCATCAAACCATACTGTATAGGCAATCGGGTGGCATTATTAAGGCGCCGCAAGGAGGCCGACCAGCCAAGAACGGCAGTCGCAGGATCTAAGGGAAGCTCACAGGTATAAGCTTCAGAAAGAAACTGAAAAACTTCTGACCAGAATTCACCCAATTTTGGGCATGCCCAGAAAAGATGACCAAGAGAGCCTTCTGCAGATTCACACTTATTGCAGAGAGGGGAGATAGTAGGATAGAAAGAATTAAGTTTAACCGTTGAGTAATGTAATCTGTGTAACACCTTATACTGAATAAGTTGGTGCCTGGCATTAATGGAACAGGTGTATATATTTTTAAGACATTTTTCCCAGTCCTCCTCAGAGAGCTGAACATCCAGTTCCTCTTCCCAAACATTTTTCAGATGAGTAGTGGAAAAATCTAACTGATTTGTGAAGAAGTAACTTTGGAGAGTTGGGAACGCAAGTAAGCAATTTATATAATTCATTGTCGGCTGATAATATTTCAAAATTTGGCACAGTGGAACGAACGTAATTTCTAATTTGTAGGTATCTAAAGAAGTGTGAGGCAGGAAGGTCATATTTCTCTGTTAGTTGAGTGAATGTGGCAAAATTATTGTCAATATATAAATCTCTCAGGGTAAGGATTCCTTTTCTGGCCCAACCTGAGAACACTGGATCTAATAATGAAGGTTTAAAGGCATGGTTACGACAAACAGGGGCAAGAAAAGAGGTATTTGGCAATTTAAATGCTTTACCAATCTGAAGCCATATCCTAAGTGTCACGGTTCATGAATTCACTGTTTTCTTCGTGTCTCGTGTATTTGTTGTTCTGTGTGTGTGGGTGTGTGTGAGTGGGCGTGGCTGCTCATTTCAACTGATCAGCGCTCCACCTGATCTCATTCCCCTCACCAGCTGCTGCCAGTTTATTCATCTATATAGACTCATCGCACTCTCCTTTCTTTGTCAGATCGTTGTTTTGGTGTCTTCAGTGTGTGTCGTCGTGTGCCATTCCAGTCCTGTTCCTGTTCCTGATCGTGTTCCTGTTCGGTGTTCTCTTGGTGTTCGTCGCGTTGGATGTTCACTTCACTGGATTCACCGTCACCTGTCTTCACCATCTCGCTGACCATCAAGTCCCTGCGCCACCAGCCCACCCGTGTATTTTGCCTTGTGTCTACTGACCCACAATAAAAGAGTACTTGCAATTTTGCTTCCGCTTCATGAATTATGACACTAAGAGAGTTATTAATCATAAAATGGGATCCTACTGCAGCTTTAAAAGTTGCTGGGTTAGCAAAAAGTAATGAGGAGAGTGACGAATTTGAGGCACCTTGCTCAATCATAAGCCATGAGGGGATGTCAGTTGAGGGACTGTCGGGGCGCGGGTCCTGCCAGTAAGTTAACGGCAGATATTTTTTTAACGAAAATAATTTAAAATGTAAATTATATTTTAACATTTTGAGCGTTATGGCAGCATATATTGGATTCTTATTTCTGTGCCCCTGAGAGTATGATTTAGAATGTTCAGTGACGTCACAGAACTGCCAGATTCAAACTGTGCTTTCGCGCGTTGGCTGGCGCTGAGCCAGAGACGGACGCGCTCATCGCTTGTTATATATCACAACTAATATGCAGTGTTTTCAACCACATAATGTTTATTTTATGTTTCAGACATTTAAATACACATAAGTACTAGTAAAACAATACATTTGTAGTTTGTAAAATACACACTGATGTCTATGGAAGCAGCAAAAACAATTAACAATCTATTCAAATGTAATTTGCCAATGTTTTATTCATATATCAGACACACATAGCGGAACTATAAAGTTTACTCTATTCTTCTCCCAGTTCAACAGCCACTTACTTTCATGTATTTCGGGAGAAACTGGGGAATTCAGGTGCTGTAAATCCGGCTGACAGGACTCTGAACTGCAGCGCTCATCTCCTTATAGATCAAGATAATTTATAAAGGTTTTTAAACGAAGAATCGGAATATCAGATAGTTGACATGGTAAGCAAGTTTGTGAATATTTTTAATAAAAAAGGAAAAACGAAATAAAACGAATAGCGATACATCTGTTAGTTATTGTGGCGGCGTTGTGTCACGTGACAATCATGACGCGTCGTCATGGAAACAAGGGGTCAGTTCAAATATTTGTAACTTATGCGTGAAAGGGTTGATTTTAAAAATATATATTTTCTAAGTAAACAACAATAGCCCAAGTTTAGTAAAACATTTTTTTATTGAGACTATAAAAAATTATTCTGCATCCATTTTTAGGTGTGCCAGCTGTCACTGTGGGTGGCACCGGCACACCCGTGGCTACGCCCCTGCTATTAACTAAGACAATTTTGTCAAATACCCAGATTCGTTATTGTAGTCATTTTTAGGAAATGTTCTCATTTGGATTAAGCTATTCGGGTAATGCAAAAAATATATTCTTTATTATATTTACAAAGAAATAACACTAACGCTCAGTCAGCAAATTTCCTTTGGCAAAGATGTGGGCCAGATAAACAGCTGAGCTGTGGCCCAGATTAGTTTGTGTTTGCCGGCCCAGATATGGCCCACATCTCCTTTGCCAGAACTGAACCAAAGGACTGCCATAACTCCACCAAGCATGAGCCAAATACTACAATTTCATGTGGCCCATATGTGAGCGTGGTATACAACTTTAGTATGGTTGAGTTCTGTTAAAATCTAACGGCCCTTATGTGGCCCACATGCAGCTGACAGTATTTAAAGTCTTATTAACTCACAGGTAAATTAAACACTCAACAACAAATGCACTCAAAACAATTTATTTTGACAAGCATTTAAATAATTACAGCTAAAGTGTTGTACTTAATTACAGTAGTATTCAGTTGAAAACATTTCATAAAAATAAATATAATTACAGCAAAAGTTGAATAATAATTACAGTAGTATTCAGTTGAAAACATTTCATAAAAATAAATATAATTACAGCAACAGAGTTGAATTTACAGTAGTATTCAGTTGAAAACATTTAAGAATACATAGAATTACAGCTATTCAGTTGTACTTATTTGAAGTAGAATTCATTTGAAAACATTTAAGAATACAAATTAATATAAATAGCATTCAAAGTTAATTTTTTACACCAAAGTTCAAAACACGATCAAAGCATGTATTAATGTTATGTTCAATTAGTCTAATGAGAGTAATACAAATAAATCACAGTAACTTGGTAAAGAGAACTTTAAAGAGAAATTGAGAAAGTTAAAGCAAACTTGAAAGGTAAAGAGTTGAGAAGTGTGTTGATGTGCAGAGAAGTCTCCAATGAGGGTCGGCAATGTGTTGACCTTTTCCAGTAAGGGGATTCTGCCTGACTGCACCTGCAATAAAGAAGAATTTAATGTTAGCAGCAATACAACCTGGAAGCTAGAGCTGCAGGATAATGAAAAAAAAATCATTAATGTAAATAACCTTTAATATTTTAATTGCAATTATTAACAAATTAAACACCTCTGAATTACCACTGTATGAAAGTTTTTTCCAGTAAATTTTCAAAAGGAATTGCAAATTGTATTTTTCAATATGTGGCCCAGAATTATACCATAATTCCTTATGACAAATTATTTAGATTTTTAGAATACTTTTGCACCAACCGGTTAAAATTTACAGCACTGCATGTATTCTGCTTCTTTTTTTTTAAAGACATGCACACTCTAATGTAAAAACACACCAACACAGATAGCATTAATGTCATGTTTTAGTCCAAAGACAGAGTCTACAAAAAGAAGTGTTTTTACTAACACAAAATAAACTCAAGATAATCCGCAATGATGCGAGACAATTTGGAAGCAGAAACACACAAACAATAATGGGCCAAGTACTGATTGCAAGGAGGATCATAAAGGGTTAGTTCACCCAAAAATGAAAATTCTGTCTGTAATTAGCCTCAAGTTTTTCCAACTTCTGGGTTGTACGTCAGAGCGTAGACTCACTATTGGCCGACGCTGGTCATGTGTGTGATGCTGGCCAATCGTGAGCCTACGTTCTGACGTACAACACAGAAGCGCTGCGCTGTTACACTACGTGAACTCACTTAGAGGAAAATGAAGAGTTGAATAAAATGAAGAGTTGAATAAAGTCGTTATTTTTGCTTGTTTTGCGCATAAAAAGTATTCTCAACACTTGATAAACTTAAGGTTGAGCCACTGTATTCTTGGACTATTTTAACAATGTCTTTACTAACTTTTTGGGCTGGCAAGTTTCAATAACAGAGAAGCCTATGGAGGAGTGATCCAGCTCTCAAATTTCATCATAAATATCTTAATTTGTGTTCCGAAGATGAACGAAGGTCTTACGGGGGTGGAACAACATGGGTGAGTAATTACTGACAGAATTTTCATTTTTGGGTGAACTAACCCTTTAAATACACAGTGATAATGAACTAAATACAGATAGTTGTAGGCATGCGCTGGTATGAGACTTTGACAGAATGATAATCTTATATTGTGATTACAGCTTTAAAATGTATGATTGAAACGATATGATTCGCAATATATAAAAAAATAACTTTCTTTAAAAACAAAACATAAAACTTCTAAATAAAAAAATGTAGTCACTTAAGTGAGCCACGGATGTGATCAGGTAATGACAAAAAAAGAGGGAAAACCAGAATAGCTAACCCCATCCCCGTAATTATTATTAATATTTTAATTACTTTTGCAATTATATACTGTAATTATTGTACTATAAATAATTGTTATTTATTTATAATGCATTCATAATAATAACAACATTACAATAATATTTCAATTGCTTCTGATAAACAATAATACACTTCATCCTTACGCATCGCTTTCTGTCAGGACTTTTACATGCTTTTCCCAAATCACTGAAGTGACGTCAACGTCCATGTTAGCAGTAGCATTCGCCGTCAGACAAGTGTTATTTAAATAAACTCCCGATGTACTTACAAACTTTCAAATGCCTCGTTTTATGAGTACAGAACCTATTTGTACTACTGTAGAAGTTTGGTACCATTCTGGGCATTATTAGTGGAGTAATTTACGAGATAAACCTGGAGCCGTTAGCGCCTGCACTAAGTCATACGACATGAATTTGTGACTATTACTAAATAATATATAATATAATAACTATAAAAATACAATGTTCTGTAAAGCGGTTTTGAAAAGTTGTGTATTGTGCAAAGTGCTATACGAATAAAAGTGACTTATAAAAAAGGTCTCACCAATGACAACTTCCTTTACGACCAGGCGTTGGACACCAATCTTCCCATTGACTTCTCTCCAATTCATAACGTGCCACAGCAGTTGTAAAAGTGCCTTACAGCACTCTCCACACGGTGTTATCCAGGTCAAAGCCACCAACCAAACCCAGATAGGTAATCTGATAGAAAAAAAAAAAAAAAAAACATTGTGTAAGTGGTTGAAATATGCATTTAAATAGACCACCCTAAAATGAAAGTGCTTTTATATTCAAAAATGAACTATAAACTATTACTTACTCCATCTGAAACCATATTTTCTAGGTTTTTAATATGGAAATTATTGTCATTGCCCCACCCATACCGCACATTAGGGCTGGGCGGTATGACAGTATACCATAGCATGGTATATAATCTCTATCGTTAGAAATCAGAGTAATTATAAAAATTTCCTGCCTCTTCCAAGCTTTATAATGGCAGTGAATGGCCATTCCATAATTGATAGTTAACAGAAATACAGCATATACATGAATACTGTTCATGTTAGCTCACAGTGCATACTAAAGTTAACAAGTACAATTTTTTATTTGAATGTGTTAGTAAATGTTGAAATTAACATTAACACATATTAATATATGCTGTAGAAGTGCAGTTATTATGATTAGTTGAATGATTGTGAACACAAATTAGGATTTAGGTTTTTTGATAAACAGTAACACTGACATATGGTTAACAGTAACACTGACATAACAGTAACCACATATGGTTCTCATGTGTTCGTTGTTATCTGGGCCATATACCTCAAAATCAGTTGTGAACCAAGAGAACATTTCCCGCAGATTTTAAAGTTATGGCAAAACAAATATGACTACAATTTGGCCCATATCTGTTCAGCCGTGCCACATCTAGGCCATATGTGCCAGATAATACCCACATTTGGCCCAAACGTAATTGCTATCTGGGACAGGGTTTTGGTACAACAACCAAGGATTCTACCATACCAAAGCAATTAGCTGTTTCTATTACAGAATTGTTTCTTTTGAAATTGACTCTGTAATCTCTGGTGGTGACTAACATACCATTATACATGCAACGCTTATATACAGTTGAACTGTTCTCATGTTGGTACTCTGTGAGCATAGAACTGTTTTGCAGTGCAGCAATTTCTCTGGCATCTAACAATTTTGCCACTTGTCATGGAAAAGAAAAAATCATTTCTCTGCTTGAATCCTGAAGTACAGCATTTTCTTTCCTTACAACCTTCTGATATGAAAATAAATGCTTAAAGATCTGTGACGAAACTGACTGTGTGCCAGAATACAGCTGCAAGAGTTTCCCATTCATGTCTTCAAAAACAAATGCTGAATTGGTCCATAGAAGACCCCAGTCCCTGTCACTCTGGGTAAGATGCGTCAACAATTGGCAGTTATATGAACAATGCTCGAGACCTGGCAAGAGCTGGCACTTTTGCTACAAACTGAACTAGACATAACTCTGCACAATTGAGCTAATCCTGTGTGGCAAACTGGGAGAGGAGGATGTGAAGTGCACATGCAAGAAGCATCCGATGTTTGTAGTACAGCCCTGGTAAAACATTCCTAAGTATTACAGGAGAATAGAGGAGAGCAAATGCACTCAGAAGCTTTCCAATATATTCTCTCACTTAAGTGCCTAGGATTTCTTCTAATTTCATTTGGTGGCTGAATTTTACACAAACCTTTGTCTAGGTCATTCAACTGGCGAGGAGTCAAGTGGAAGTTTTTGTTAGCATAATGAGGGTCAAACCAAAGATTGACAAATTGACATACTACACCAAGACAAAAACAATGCATGTAATCTGGAATAAACCCCTTGATAATGTCAAATGATGGCAACAGGATCAGTGGACTTGGACCTTTAACACGCCTTTGAGATTGGTCATTACCATTTTCCATCACTAACTCAGCAAGTTTCAGCCATATGTCTCAGGTCGCACCCAACTATCTGTACAGGATAAACTCTAGTAAAACCTCTGCCTTTTTGTACCATCTCCCCTTTGTGGTAGCAAACACCACATCCAAATTCTCCATTGAACTGTTTAAAGTTCTGAACCATTGCCCTTGCAACTGCATCACAAATACATATTTTAGCTGTTTCTTTGTTGTGATGTTCTGACCCATTTTCATCTTTCCAACAGAATCCTGTGTCCCCTAGTTTTTGAAGTTCACGGATGAATTGGGTGAAGCTGGGGTTTTCCTTTGCCGAACCATAACGTATGCAATAGAACATTTTTACATTGATCCACAAATGGAAGTTCTTTGATAGTACACAGAATGGGCCAAATTGAAGTCTTTGATGAGTTGAACACAGGGGAGCCATCACAGTTGAAGGTTAGCGTAATACTGTCAGTGTGTACTCCCTGTGTCTCGCGTCTGTATTCCGTTCCAGTGCTGATATCAGAAACACAGGCATCTCTTGTGAAATGTTTCCATAGCTTTGATTGTACATGGGCCAGGGTATTTCTTAGCTGAACCTTAAGTGGTATGACAAGGAAATAGTATGCCTTCTCAAGTAGACCTTTTTTGTTGAAGCTCTGCTGGCACACTCCACACTTATTACCGGGTTCAACACCAAGGTAGTTTGAACAGCTAGGACAGTAAAAATGAAGCTCTGTCTTGTCATTGTAATCAAGAAAGCGTTTCTTTAAAAACCTAACTGACTTTGGCACAAATCCAGGCACCACAAAGTTTAGGAGCTCCAGGAGGTCTTTGGTCTTCAGCTGAACAGAACCCCAGTCAAACACACACACAAACGGTCCCATGTAGAACTGCCTCCCAGGCCTAGATACTGTCTACAGCCTAATTTTCCATGCCTGCTTGATATGTAGGCCCCTCATCCAGTTCCTGCTGATGCCTTTTCACTTTCTTAGCTGTGCTCAGACTCTTGCGCCTATGTTTTGCACTGGCAGTTGTAACAGCCTCAGCTTTCGAGATCCTGAGCATATCAGTTTCTTTCATTGAATTGACCGTCACAACTGTGCTCTCTAGCCACAACTTCTCCATAACAGAAAGCATGGCAGATGCACCTTCATTGAAGGTGGAGATGGCCATGCTTGCTGCTGCCTCAAGCTTACTTTTCCCCACAAAGACCGTTTTTGGACACCGCGCCCATATAACAGAATTGAGGCACTCATTTGCATTTTGAGTGCCTCCATGCTGCATTCGCTGCAGTAGGCTATCGCTAGACATGCGGTGGTACACCTGGATAAGTTTCTTCCCAACCTCTGGTGCTAGACAGTTGCCAGCATGGTGTTTATGGCTACCAGGTGTTTCACCATTTTCCACTGCTTTCCTATACCAACACCAGGAGGGATTGCACCTGGTGTGCAAGGGGCTGTCATCAGTGGACATAGAGTGGAGGAGACCTGCCCAGATTTCTGCCTTCATCTGATCTAGTGAACCTTGGTTATTAAGAATTGCCCCCCTGTAATAATTTTGCAAAGTTTTGCATTTATTGGCAGTCAGTTTCCCCTTCCCTCCTAACTTACCCTGTGCACTCAACTTTCTTAGTGCCGCACCCATTCGCTTGTGGGCATGATTGATACACTCCAATTTCACAACGTCATGCCCAGGGTATGGGTTCAGTGCAGCCACCTCCCTAAATGCTGCACTATCCCCATCTAAGAGCATCTCAATGTACCGCACCTGGTGGCGATTCACAGACCTGGCCCACATCCTCTTTGCTGACTCCTGCTCCATTGCCTTACTTGATCCTGCAAAGTTTTTTGCATAGTCACTGTGTCTCTCTTTCCAGCTGTCAAACTCCTGCTCTGTTATCTTGTTCTGTTGCTTAGCATTTTCCTTCAGAGCACAAGCATGACAATATGAGGATAGGACCTCATAGTCTATCACCAGTCCCGTAAGGATTTCATACCTTTTTCTTGATCTGGACTGCCTCTGGCCATATTGCTTGCGTGTGTGGAACCGTGGTCCTGAGGCGGTGGGCGATATAACGTTAGATGGTCGGAACAACGTTTGAACTTCCGATTCGATATTCGATCGAGTCGTTGGAGTCATGTTGGCTTCAGCGGAGTTCGCTATTGACCGTATTAGCGAAGGCGAGGAAAGCACACTTCGCAAAATATCAATCGCTTCTCTCGTTGGATCCGACATTGCTCACTTTATTTTATGGGATTCTGACAATGGTTGCAGGCAATCCACCACGTTAGCATTACTCAGATGTCATTTGATTGGACAGTTGTTTACATGTTATCGCCTTGACAACGCCTTGTGATCTAAACTGTCCAATCGCAGGCTGTTTGTAAGCCGCTCCGACCATTCAGGGAGAATGAGGCGGCAAGTCCAGCTCACCTTCCGTTTACACTGAAATGCCTTCTGTTCACACTGAGAATCATGTACACTGTGCACACGTCTCATACGAGTATGTGCGCGGAGAGTTTGTGTGTGTGTGCTCGCGTCTCATTGAGTATTTGTGCGAGTTTGTGTGTGTGTGTTTGCTCGCGTCTCATGATTATGTGCGTGGAGAAGTTTGTGTGTGTGTGTGTTTGCTCGTGTCTCATGAGTATATGCGCGGAGAGTTATGCGTGTCTCATGTGTGTAGAGTTTGCGTGTATTTGCGTGAGCGACGTTAGGTCTGTCGTTGTGCATTTCATATGTATTTGTTTGAGCATTCAGCAGTATACATGTATGTGTGACTACTTAGTATATGTTTATGCAAGTGTTTCATATATGTATGCGTGAATTAAGTTTGATTTAAGCCTAGCGCCTCATACTGTTGAGTACAGTGCGCCGCTCAAGATACTAATCGTCCAGCCTTGAGTGTTTGGGAAACAGTGGAGGTTTCCACTCAAGCCTGACGCTCTCTGTGGCCCGGGAAAGCATGGCCGTCAACTCTGAGTCAGACTCGATCAACGCTACTCTCGCCGAAAAGGGGCAACGCAGCCACATCTTCATCCCCGGAGGACTCTAGCTAGGGCTGGGCGATAAATCGATTTTATCGATTAACTCGAATGTGTAGTTACGTCGACTTGTTTGAGTGAAAATCATTCAAACCTGCGCGTTTGCCATAGAGATACACAAACAACAAGGCAGCGAGCAGGGAAGAACTCATTCCCAAGAAAGGCAGTGTCATCCGTAATTTGGAATTGGTTCGGTTTTGCGGCATCAGAAGCAGTACAAACAACACCCCGCTGCTGTGTTTGAAGTCTGTTGCTAGCAAAGGTCATAGAATGACCAATTTACTGCAGCACCGCAAACAGAGGCATGCTGCCGAGTGGGAGAGATGTTGCGCCCTACGAAATGAACAAGACCGTGGCAGGTACAAGCACACCAGCCAAAAAAAACCCCTACAGTCTTACAAACATTTACAAACTGAATCCGCAGGGCTGCCAACTATCACAAATTTACTGTGAGACTCACACAATTGACACTTTAAACACGTTCTCACGCCACACAACCATTTTATCATGCAGAGAAAAATCGCGAAGCAAAGAGGACACTGGCACTGACAGAAACACATGGGTAGAATGACATCTAAAAAAAGACGCAGTTTCACACCCGTGCTTGCTCGATTGCTCCTGTCTGCCTTACTGCTGGTTTGTGTTTGTGGTCCCGTTTACACTAAGGAAAGACGCAGATATTTCCCTGCGGTTTGGCCACTCATTTACACGAAAACCCCGTTTTTATCACAGAAAACGATTATTTCTAAAAACTCCGGCCACAGTGGAGATTTCTGATAACGCCGGCTATGTGTTGCCGTGTCAACTGGGAGAAACGGGGTTTTAGGTTCTCAAATGTCACATTATGCACCAGAAAATGCTTAACGTCATGTGCGCTGAGGATTCTGATTGGCTTACATGGCTTTATCCTTCTCCCTACACTGCCACCCACAGGTTTGGCATAGTTATGATGGCGCTCGACGGCGTATTTATGAGGGTTGATGCAAATGACAACTTTTTTGAAAACGATGTTGTGTGCACGATGTTATTATTGAAAATGGGAGGGGGGGAATATTTGTTTCTCTAAATACCCAACTATGTGTAAATGTGGCCTAAAAGCTCTGTATAGCTTACTGTTACTGTCATTCCTTGTTCTTATTTGCTAAATTTAACTTACTCATCAACATATATTAGATATTGTCTAATATCACATTAATCTGACTTCACTAGCTTTTATCTAAACCGTTATCACTAGCACAACATAGGGCTGGGCGATATGGCCAAAAAAATTATCACGATAATGGTTATGATATTACGATAATTATCATGATAAATGTCAAATCTTTATCCCCCAATATTAGCACATGCAGAAACTAAGAAATTAATTTTTCTATTAAGATATTTATTTTGTTAAGGAAAAATGACAAATGTTTGAATGTTCTATCTCAGATTTGTGAAATGTTCACCTGTTTGGCAAGTGTTTGTCATGATATGTTCTGACAATAAAGAGTAGTTTAAAACCACAATTAACGCTCTGGTTTCTACAACTTTCACTTAGGAGCAAAAATCTGCCTTTAAACTTGAAAGAAATAAAGATTTGACATTTATCATGATAATTATCGTAATATCATAACCATTATCGTGATAATTTTTTTGGCCATATCGCCCAGCCCTATGTTGTGCTAGTGATAACGGTTTAGATAAAAGCTAGTGAAGTCAGATTAATGTGATATTAGACAATATCTAATATATGTTGATGAGTAAGTTAAATTTAGCAAATAAGAACAAGGAATGACAGTAACAGTAAGCTATACAGAGCTTTTAGGCCACATTTACACATAGTTGGGTATTTAGAGAAACAAATATTCCCCCCCTCCCATTTTCAATAATAACATCGTGCACACAACATCGTTTTCAAAAAAGTTGTCATATTGTTTCAAGTCTTGAAACAGGTTTGTGTTGCCTGACTTTGATGGCACGTATCTTCAGCACATTTTGCAGTGCAGGCTGCAATATTAATATTACATGTTTTGTCTCGAAACGCATATTTGACAGTGAGTTGACAGTAGTATTAGCTTGAGTTATGATGCAGATTTACTGTTAAATTTATGTTCATTAACAAAAACAGTAACATCTGTTAAAAAAAAATTAACGACCTCATTTTTATTTGGTAAAATGTAATATTCTGACTGTTTGAGTTTTATTAAAATTAACCATTGGTCATCCAGTATCATGCATTTAGATCATGATAACCACAGATAAAACCAGGCATAGCCTATAGCACCTCACTATATATAAAACAGTAGCCTAAATACATTATTAAATACTGTAATTATATTCCATTATTCATTTAATACTTTGTCTACATTAATAATATAATACAATTCAATATGTATATCCCACATTTCATGGTGCAGTTAATATTACTAGGCTAACGTTACAGTAAATCCATGGTATGATGGGAATTTGTAGACGGAAAAGCCTTCTGACTGTATTGTTGCGCAGTGTTTCTCCTGTTTGTTAGTGCTGTTTCATCTGCCTTTAAACTGAGAGACATTTGTGTTCTTCGCTGAATTCAAGCGCTTCTCACTGGATCTTGTGACCGAGACCGATCAGAGTAAACGCATCTGCTCTAGTGAGCTCGGGCTGCGGTTTGGACTTCGAGCTGAGCGGATTAATGGTCCGTGTGGCGCGCGGTTCAAATGAGTTTCGTTCCGCTTTTGCCGCATAAACATTGTTGAACATTTATCGAACTCTTGATATCGTTTTATCGGGAAAAAATTATATTGTGATAATTATCATTATCGTTTTATCGCCCAGCCCTAGCACAACACGCTAGTATCTCGCTAGCCTGTTAAAGGCACACTATGCAAGATTTCCGTTTTTGTCAAACAGCGACCCCTAGAGTTGCTGTGGAGTACTTGTATTTAACGTTACTGTCGTAAATACCACTCACGTATAGCCGTCTCTGCACTCAAGGCCTGATCCTCTCCCCCCTGTATACCGGTACCTGTTCAATAGGATGGAAGCGTCGGACATCGAACAGGCACAGATAGACTCCGAAGATGTCTACTGACCAGGTAATGTTTCACGATATCATACAAATATTAAGCTACTGCATATGTATATGTTGTGCCGTAAAGCAAGTCGTGATTCTCGCGAGATTTGGCGGGGCGCCACCTCTCAAAACTGCATTGCTGATTTTGCCAGCAACTGCATTGACTGATTTTTAGTCGCGAGACAAAACACTACTCTTCTGTTCCGATTACAACATTAAACAGGTTCTCCCCACTCAGTGAAACACCCACTGAGAATCGTGTTGAATGTGCCCTAGTTACTGGCGATTCTATTACACGGAACGTGAAAATAGAGACACTAGCCATCATAGTCATATGTTTGATGGGACCCAGAACGCCTGACATCAAAGCAAATTTAAAAGTGCTGGCTAATGCTAATCATAAATTCTCTAAGATTATTATTCACGTCGGCACTAATGATGTTCGACTTCGCCAGTCGGAGATTACTAAAATTAACATTAAAGAGGTGTGTGAACCCGCAAGTACGATGTCAGACACTGTAATTTGCTCTGGCCCCCTTCCTGTTCACCGGAGTGATACTTAGGCCCTGTCCCATTTCTCCCCCCTTAAAACTTCCACTTGGTTTTGAGTGCCCTCAACAGTAAAGTCCCCTCGACGAGGGAAGTGGGGGTGAAGATCTTTCCCTATCACACCACTATATGCAGATTAGCGTAGCGAACGTGCGTGTCTACCGGTAGTAGCCTACTACTATTTTCATTCAGGAAAATGCCGGTTCCAGCGGTTGTGTTGCCTGTTGTATGGGCTGTGTTGGTTTATCCACGTCTGATTAATCAACAAAGAAGACATGTGGAAAACAGAAGACGCAATTCGCCGTCTTCTTTGCCTTGTGGATTTGTTATATATGTAGGCGCACTGGGTAGTACATTAACATTAATAATTATACGTAGGGAATTTTAATAATTAATCAGGAATATGATTAATATATATATTGCATATTACAGTTACATTAAATTATCGAAGCTGAAAATAGATCGATTGTATATATGAATAATCAATCACAACAAATTATAATTCCTCATTCAGATAGTCTATTTCAGACCATTATATGAGATAACCCTTAATGGAAATTAATATAATTATCAAACAGTGGTTTGTCCCGCAAACGGCCGTAGGATTAACCTATCAACTTCTCAATAAAGTTATCACTGCTTATAATTTCGGGAATTATAGTTCTGGCCATAAAACTATTCTCCTGTCCTTATAAACTTAACAAATCGTAAAGCTTTGTAGCTTAAAGGAGAACTCCGGTCAATTTTAACATTGAGCTCATTTTTTTGTCAATTTGGAGTGCTGTCAGTACAGAGAACAACGACAAAAATCGGTGTTGCCTACACCGTGTTATCCTCTTTTTAAAATTTGCACCCTGTTGACTTCAATGGGGCAATATTTAAACCTGCTTTTAGCCTCTTAACATCCTTGATGTGTCATTACAAGTGCACAGGTCATGTGAGTGATTCCTTCAGAGTGAACACGAGTGAATCTGACTGCAGTGGATGTGAAAGATATGGATAAAAATGATGTTATTTAAGCCAGCGCAAATACCTGTATTTACATCCTGTTTTCGGTTGAAGTCCAAAGTAGTCGATTGTCGAGTTCACGCGCATTGGTTTAGTACCTATGATCACGCGCGTGAACTCGGCAATCGACTACTTTGGACTTCAACCGAAAACAGGATGTAAATACAAAGAGCCATGGAACCGGAAGTTCTCTCAGACGAAGTGCTCCTGCGTGCGTCCTTAAGGAAGAGGAGCTGAGCCGCGGGAATTTCAACAGAGTCCTTTTCTTTGAGTTGAAGTTGCCGGCTACGTTCGCTTCACTGAACGTAGGGAGAGTCCGAAGACGAAAATAAAGAAAAGACTTAAAGAAAAATAAAAGAGAAACAGAGAAAAGCTCCCGAAGGAGCCATGGATCTTGACAACCTCTCCCAGAAAAAGTGCTCTCCGAGAAACTTCGATGTCAGTCTCTTATGGAGAAGATGGGTTCACGCCTACTCTGCGTACGCGGACCAATCATCTTAGAGCATCTCGGGCGGGAAGATTTTTCCTTTGTCCTGTTAGACACGCCCACTTGAATGTGTCATGAGGAGATGAAATTAAGCCGTTCGGCTTCCAGAAATATGAAAAGCGTAAAATAATGCACATTACTGCATTCTGCTATCGGAATTCGACTCCGTTAGATTGAGAGAATTTCAAAGATATCACACATGTCATATGAAGATAGGAATACAATACATAGGAATACAAAATTACATAAGACATGCATATTACAAGCATTTTAAGGTTCGTTCCTTCAAATAAACGTCATAAACGGAGTGAATATAAACTGGGGAAACACACAGGAGTATATGAAATATGACATGCTTATATTCTAAGTTTAATGTTCAAAGTTTGTGTATGTGTGTGCGTTGGAATGTTGGCTCCCCGTTATCTCTCTTGCAGAGGAGCTTTGGGCTGCAGCCTGGGGGTCATAAAGTCTATAACCTAGTCCCGAGGTCGGGTTACAAGACAATATTGGGGAACATTCTTTCAATGAACACTTAGAATTCAAAGCTATACACTAGCAAACCACACCTCTATTATAAAGCAAACTAACCACACATGCATAATGGAATTGTACATATATTAAAAGGATATTTCTATCCTAAGTTACACACAAAGGTGTGTATGTGTATGTTTGTATGTGTGTGTGGGATGACTCCTCAGTCTCCCGGGGGTGTTGTAAAGTGTTATCCTATAGCAGGGGGGTCAGGTTACAAGACCATGTTTCTATTTGAGAACATTACTTAGGAGAAACACTTCCAAGTTACAAATCAGAAAATCATAACTATGGCATGAAAGGGCTAACCAAACATGCAGGCCTTAATACATCATCTTAGGTTCTGAATCATTCTGAATTAAATGCAAGGTAAGTTTTTGTGTGTTTGGAATGTCTATAGACAGTTTCGTTATCTCTTTGGTGCAGAGAGAAAGGGGGTTTGGAATGCAGAACGTTGTTCTGGAGTGTGTCTAGGGTGCTATAAAGTGTCGCGAAAGACCATTTGTTGCAGACTAGCCGGAGCCAACACAAATGATTTGCAATCGGGGGTTCAGAGTGTGAAAGCAAGAAGGAATGTGCATTTTTGTTCAGATTCAACGAGCCATGATTCATTAATTCAGAACCAAATGAAATGAATGATCTGCTCATCCGCTACATATACTATTATATACTTCTAGGTTGAGGTTAGATACCTCAAAACTGCTGTTTACTGAAAGCAAGATTCACACCTTCGAGTGGGGGGAGGGACATACAAACACACAAAAGCACACATATACGCTATCTGATCTAGTCAGATCAGTAGATTAGGGTGAGAAACATTTTATGGCTGCAGAATTTAAATCTCCAAACATTTCCATTCATTGTTATTGTTGTAAATGTCACCAATCTACACTGACTGTGGAATGTGGAATGCAAAACATGTTTTTATTAGGCTACTTGATCAAACTGGTGTTGATTACCATGACTTATGCAATAATGTTAGTTGTTGTTCATTGTTTTCCAGGTTGACCATCCAGCGACATACTACAGGTTGAATATCGATGTGCCAATCCTACGCCAGGGGTTTAATGTGGAGTCAGAGATCAAACAGGACTTCAGGTTAAGTAGGCGGGCCATGCATGCCCTGCAGTGCCTGATGCAGAGAGAGCAGGAGCATGGCTGGGGAAATGAATTTGAAGTCCTGATCTATGTCTATTGGCAATGCCCATGGACTTTCCTATCATGTGGGGTCGCGAGTTTTCAGTGTGCCCAAATTATACACAAGGTGGCACAGTTCATTTGGGACAATCTCCATAGAGCCATTGCCTTTCCGAAGCTTGGAGACCTGGACACTGTGGCTGATGGATTTGCCCAGTGTTCTGGGACACCCGTCCTCAACAAAGCTGTTGGTGCTATTGATGGTTGTCATATAAGAATCAAGCCCCCATCACTTCATCGCCTGGACTATTTAAAACTACAAAGGGTTTTACTCAGTAAACATGCAAGCCATCTGTGACTCTACTGGATATTTTCCTGGATATTTTCATAGGCTATCCAGGTTCTGTACACATCCGTACGCATCTTAAAAAACAGTTACTTTTATCTGGCCAGAAATTATCCACCCAATGGATACTTTATCCTCGGAGATGGTGGATATCCTTGTTTGGAGACACCAATCTGTCTCATCACTCCATATAGGGAACCTGTGAATGGCCGGGTGCAAAGAAAATTTAATTACCATCAATCAAGGGCACGTTCCATTGTGGAGAGAGCCTTTGGCATTATGAAGACTCTTTGGAGGTCCACACTTTTCAGGGCCCTGGAGGTCAGTCCTACATTTGCACCCCAGGTCATAGCATCCTGTGCCTTCCTGCACAATGTTTGCATTGACAATGGAGATGTCCTGGAACCAGACAATGATGTGGCAGTGGACGTCCTGGACCCAGAACCTCCCCTACAAGAAGCTCCTGAGGCACACGAAACACCAGGGAACGCCACAAGGGACAGGCTTGCTGCCTTGATCAACGCACAAGCCCCTCATTAGAAAATTCTGATGAAAATTGTAAATAGTTCAACACTCTGGGTGTGTTTTCTTACATGCACATGTTCTTTTGTGCTGTTCTATTGTGGACTCATGGTTAATTTTTTATAATTTTCTCTAAATGTCTTTTAAACTTAATTCTATTTTGACAACATGTTGGTGATTTTTTCTTTTATAATGATCTAGACGTGGCAATTAGTGTATTGGTATGATTGGTCAAAAACCTTTAACACTCACATTTTCTTTGACCCATGAAGAGGTTTATTCAAAAAGTGCACTGATCAAAGAATGAACACTTAAACATAAAAAACAATGAACAATTTAAATAACAAAAACAGCGTTGCAGTGTTGCAATAGGCAGGTCAGCAAACATTGCTGAATCGAAATAAAAAATATTACACATTCAATATTGAACAATTTAACATCTGACGTCTCAACATCTGAACACAACTGAACCCCTGTTCGGGCATTTTGTCCACAAGTTTTTCAAAGAGGGTTAAAAACCTCTCAGTTTTGGCCTCTGTTTCTTCGTGCCTTTTCTGCTCCTTAACAGGTTCAGCTTGAAGGTAATCCAGAACGATATTGCCTCTCTTCCTCTTTCCTCTTGCGCATCAGTATTGCACCAGTTATAGGCTATTTTTGAAAATGTGATAGTTCCTACTCCAATCAACTTACCATTAACAATGATGTGGGGTCCTCTGCCGGCTTGAAAGAGGCCACAATCACGGGAGGATCTATCGCCGGCCTTCCCCCCAAAACGGTATGGTATCGCCTCATAGTACTGCCAATTGGATACTGTTTTTTCACCGCTGTCTGTACCTGAGCCCGTCTTTGGTTATTTCAGGTCCTACAATAACAACCACATGCACGCACGCATGCACACACGCACACAAACACACACGAGAGAGAGAGTGAGCAAAATTTAATCATGTAAAGGATTTAAAGTAAGATGTAGTTGATGAAGACATGAAACAGATCTCTATCCAAAGAATTACTTTGTACCACTTCTTTAAATTCTCCCACTTCTTGCCTGCCTTCTCTCCTGTAATCTTTCCTTCCAGGCCCAGGTCTTTCACTGCTTTCCTATAAACATAAAAATATGATGAATAGCTGTGCCGAAATGCATTGTAGCTGGGGGCTAGAGCATTATCAGACATTTATATTGTTATCAGTTATACAATCTGATGAGTGTGTTTACATGCACATAACTATTCCAGTTATGGTCAGGATATAAGTATCCATATGGTGCAATCATCAGCAGGTTTAATAAACGCTGCAACTCTAAGACCGAATGCAGATCTAATAATACACATATTTTCTCCTAACTATTAACTCCCATTTAAGACATAAACTGTGTTTAAGTGAATCTCCAAACCGATCATTTTGCCATATTTTTGTGTGTATTTGATCGTTTAGATGCATACACGAAACCCAAAGTAGAGTTTGCTTGTCTAGTTGCAGTCTGTTTCCAAGCGTGCGGGAAAGATGATGGGCTAGACGAACTCGGCTAGTTTTTAATAGTTTTACCTCACATATCTTCTTTTTATAATCCTTGGAAGCCAAAATTGAAATCGAAAATAAAATTAGATTAACTACTTAGATCAGGTGTATATTTGATGGGCAGACTCTCTCGAAGCACTCTGCAGATATCATCGTCAGATAACTTTGTGAAATATTTTCTAACATTAGTTCAAAACTCAACAGTCCATTGGATGTGCATCAAACTAACATATTCCAACATATTTAGACATTTTAACATGCTTATCTGCGATTCAAATGTTCCTTTCCAACTGTGTCCGGCATCTTGGTTGAAAAATTTGGCCAGCTCACTGAGTTTGCAAGGTATTCTGGGTAATTTCATCTCCCACTTCGTTTTAAGCCCACATTAGACCTCACTATGTTTTGATGGTTGATTTTAAGCTCCCTAAACTTTTGGGACACCTTACCCCTACACAAGAAAATCTAGGGGAAGGGGAGGTATTGGGACAGGCCCTTAGTAGACTGTCCTCACTCAATGGCTGGCTGTCTAAGTGGTGTCCGCAAAATAATATAGGTTTCATAGACAATTGGAAAAGTTTTTGGGGCAGACCTGACCTGTTGAAAAGAGATGGTATTCATCCCTCCTGGGATGGTGCTGCTCTTCTCTCTAGTAATATGGCACATAGTCTTAGAGCTCAAACATGAATTGGGGCCCAGGTCAGGAAGCAGACAGACTGGCTAAACCGACCGTCTGCTAGCTGTCTCACGTCACTGAGGTCAGATAAATCCCATCACATAGAGACTCTTTTACCTAGATATCATATAGAGACTGTGTCTGTTCCCCGAATTAGGACATAGAAAAAACTCCTAATGCTGGGTACACACCAAAAGATTTTATAAGATTTTCAAAATGTGATAGACCACAAACATGAGGACAAAAAATCATAGAGTTAACCGTTTTGCTCCTATAGTGTGTGGTGTGCCATGATGTGACAAAGACAGCACACCACACACAAACAGATTTTCAACCAGAGTCTTGACTGTGAACACAGGAAATCTCGCAAAATCTCGTGAGACTTCAGAATAAGCATGCCGAACGATATGCAGGAAAAAATTGCGATGATAGTGTTTGGAATGATTTTGTTGTTGGAACAACAATACTTGTTGGAATTATCAACAAGCTGATCCTCCATTTCTGCTGTCCACATCAATTTCACTTTGTGCTGCGCCATGACTGCGTTTGTTATGCTTCCGTCTTCCATCATCTCACTTTCTGACTGGATATTGTTTAGTTTCACGTGATAATCTCCAGAGCGTGCGCGCGTTTGTCCTCGGAGTTCACCCCACACATCAGGATTTCTGATCATAAATATTAAACATGTTGAATATTTACGATTCGCGATCGAGGCGGCTCCGACGTTCTTCCGAGCAGGTTCGGACACTCTTAACACACCTCACACCAAGGGAAAATCTGATAAGATAATCTGTTGAAACATCAAGATAATCGGGACATAGCTAGGATTTTTGAAAGGGGGGAAATCGGCCCAAAATCAGCCTGATTATCTTTTGGTGTGTACCCAGCATAAACCCATTTGAGGGTAAAAAACAGAAACCTGGCTAAAACCCAGATGATTACATTACTTTAAATAAGTCCATCTCCCAAAATTACTGTTATAAACATGAGCCTCGTCTGAAAAGCAAAGCTGGAGGTGTTGCTGTAATTTATAGTAATATCTTCAGAATTACTGAGAAGTCTTGTTTTAAATATAATTATTTTGAAGTGTTAGTGAAATCTCAGTTCCTGGGAGGGTCACTGTCTTGCAGAGTTTAGCTCCAACGAGCTTCACAACACATGCCTGGAAGTCTTTAGTAATACCGAAGACATTAATTAGCTTGCTCAGGTGTGTTTAATTAGGGTTGGAGCTAAACTCTGCAGGACAGTGGCCCTCCAGGAGCTGAGTTTGACACCCCCTGGCCCAAAGGTTCTTTCACTCATAACCAAAATTGCATGACTACGAATGCATGATTCCAATCTCCCTACATTCACTTCGACAGAAATTGCGTCATGCAGAAAAAAACTCATTCTTGCTTGCTTGTTTTAATTGTTTGTTAAAATGCCTTGTTGAAAGCAGACTGTTTTAGTTTCTTCATTTGTGTAACAAATTGATATACTGTTAATGTTTTTGCAATAGTTTTAAAACCACTACTAGTTTAAAAATGTTTTTGACTTTTATTGAGGCTGATTGTTTGTATTATAGCCACGTTTAACCTTATTTATAGGCAAATTCATTGTTTTTACATTTAAATGCAAGTTTTTACAAGTAAATATCCTTCATTAAACATTAAAAAATACATTGAAAAACAAAAAGCTCACAGCAAAAGCATAGATTGACTACAGCATAATCACTTAATATTTAATTGGTTCTCTATTGTTTTCGCATGTGTTCATTATTTCTTTGTAACAGCCTGGACAAAAATAATGTAACCACAATTTGGCATGTTTCATTGTCTTATCACAATCTAAACTACTGACTCCAAAAACACAATATGCTTACAAAATCTTTAAAAAATGTTTAATTATTTGAATACATGGTGAAGATTTTCCAAGACCGCACAAATCTTTTGGCCACTACTGTGTGTAACAGTTAAAAAATTTGACTGATGTTATCCCAGCAAACAAATTAAATCTCAAACCTGCTTATTTTATTAGTAACAAAGAAATAGAGCACAACCTGAAATATTCCTGAAGCAATTTTCATTAAATTTTTTAGTCTTTTAAAATACAAAAAAATTAAGATGGTAACACTTTGCAATAAGGTTTCATTAGTTAACAGCTTTAGTTAACATGACCTAAGAATGATACATACTTCTACCATTTACCAATACATTATTAAAATCAAAAGTTGTATGTTTACACATTAGGTAATGCACTGTGAACTAACATGAACATCTGGATTTATATCAACTAACAATAACAAAAGGGGCTTTCACACCTGAGGAACTTTTTCATAGTTCCTAGAACTATTGGCGAAAGTACCCGGATGTCGGCACGTTCGCACTGCAGGAACTATTTTGGAGGCACTAATTGAGCTCCTACTTAAGACTAGGGTCTAAACCAGCACTATAGGAACTACCAGTGACAATAGTGTTCGCTGATTGGCCGAACACAAGCGAAACACCATCATCTGCCATTTTTAAAAAGGCTGTGTAAACGCACAGATTATAGCCTATATATTTACTCCAGAAACTAACTCTACGAACATGGAAAAACAGTGATAAATGGGCCTCTTAACCTTTACGCTGAGGAGAAAATCCAACGCAACTTTAAGAGGACCAAGCCAAACATGATTATGCATTTCTGCTCAGCAACACTGGAAATCTACCACACGACATACGCTACTAACTTTTCATTACTGTCTACTTTCTATGTGTAATACTTTCTTATCTAATACCATATTAGACAGAACAGTTAGACAGATTGTAAACTAATGAACAAGGAGAATGTGAGCACTTACAATTTCAGCACCATCAAAATAAAAGCCACAACAAGCGCGGCTTATGTCACTTCAGAGTTCCTAATGGCGGTGCGAATTAAACCAAAAAGCATTCCTAAGGGAGCCATTAGTTCTTGGGGAACCACCCTGGTGGCTACTACAACTAAGTTCCTAGAACTACCCGGTGCAAAAGCCCCTAAAGATTAATAAATACTCTAACAAATGTATTGCTCATTGTTAGTTCATGTTAGTTAGGCTAATACATTAATGTTAACAAATGAGACCGTATTCTAAAATGTTACCGGTCATATTTAAATTTGACAGAATAAGATTGAAAAACTGCTAAATGGATAGAGGTAACTCCTTTTGCTCTGAAAGCTAAACGCACAAAATACAGAATAACCATAAGCTGTCATCAGCTATCAGTGGTTCTTGAGCAGTGGTTGTGCAAGTAGTTTGTTTGAACTGTGTGCTTCTGTTAGCTAGTGCAAGTTAATTTTCACACTATAACAGTGATTTATAGCTCAGAACTTAAAACAAGCTGTGTGACTATAAGGAGTGTTCAGATCTGGCTCACATTCAGCTGTGGTGTGAACGCAGTCTTAGTTTTACACACATACTTATTTTCTGGTGACATTTTTCGCACAAAGAACAAGAATTCGGGTCTCACATATGCATGACTTTTCAGGTGTATCTGTAAGTGTGATGGCAAAATATATTTTTTATTAAACTGAACACAATTAAATGGCCTTCCACCAGAGTGAATGTGCAAATGATTATTGCTCCTTTTTCTAAACTTATTACCACCCTCAGAACACTGCCGTTTCTTTGCAGAATGAATTTGGAAATTATGTTTCAAGTCTCTTTGATATGTGAAACACTTTTCGTGCTGAAGACGCATGAAAGGCTTCTCTCCAGTGTGAAGCCTCATGTGAATCTCAAAGTTTTTATTGAACAGAAAACTCTTTTCACACTGGTGGCATTCAAAAGGCATCTCTCTAGAGAACTCAATCTGCACTGAATCTTCACGTGGGAATTAAGAGTTAATCTGAAACTCTTTCCACACTGTTCACATGCATGTAGCTTCTCTCAAGTGTGAATTCTCATGTGCCTGTTAAGGCTTCCTTTACAAGTGAAACTTATTCCACACTGTTTGCAGGTGAAAGGCTTCTCCCCAGTGTGAATTCTCATGTGCCTGTTAAGGTTTTTTTTTTGAGTGAAACTCTGTCCACACTGTCCACATGCGTGTAGCTTCTCCCCAGTGTGAATTCTCATGTGATGATTAAGGTTTCCTTTTTGATTGAAACTCTGTCCACACTGTTGGCAGGTGTAAGGCTTCTCTCCAGTGTGAATTCTCATGTGAACTTTAAGGTTTCCTTTTACAGTGAAACTTTTCCCACAATGTTTGCAGGTGAAAGGCTTCTCTCCAGTGTGAGTTCTTAAGTGGGCATTAAGGTTTGCATGATGACTGAAACATTTTCCACACTGAAAGCAGGTGAAACTTCTAGATCCTGTTTTCCGAGCTTTTTTTCGTTTGGAAGTATTTTTAGTCTGTAAGCAACTAAAATATTTTTCTTCAGTTCTTAAACCATGAGGCTTCTCTTCCATTTCATTCAGTTCTTGATTCTCCTTTTTCAGCGCCATCAGGTCTAAGGTGAAAAAAGACCAATACAAGTTAACCCCAGTTTAAATGTAGGCTACAAAGTGAAAAACACATTTTGACACCATTCCATTTAATACAGATTCATCCAGTATTTAGGACATCAAAGTAGCACTGCATATTAAACCTAAATGGAAACAGTTTGTCCTGTGTAGGTAGTAATGTAGTAGGGTATACGCAGGCATACCACCTAGTTTTAAAGAGTTTTTGAATCATTTGAGACATGAGAGAGTTGACAGCTCCAACTTCACAGCAAGTGGGACTCGCTCTAGCATTAATTCCCTTCACTGTCCGTGTTTTGATTTCAACATTTTGATTTCAACAATCAATCGACCTGAGGAAAGACATTGTGGCAACATGACGACCAACAGGCAAGAAGACACTGCTCACAGTCACTTACATTTTACAAACAAAAACAATATGGAACACAAACAGCTCATGAAGGTCCCTCTCTCGAAATGAAAAATTCTTTATTGTTCCTGATAGGGAAATTTGGAGTGGACTCAAAAGCAACATTCCAACATCACCTGGTACCACCTACAAGTATTACAAATACCATGCATACATATCCATACTCACCATCACAGGTATCTTAAAAAAAAGAACACAATAATAAAAAAGGCATCACTGACCCAGATTCAACAATCTAATGGATACCGGCACAAATTAATTTTTGAACCCGTTTAATTTGCAACAAGGAATTCTGTACCTTCTCCCAGAGGCTACGACATCTGTTGTAGACCACTTGATCAAGTCTAGTTTTAAGAGTGATAAAGAGTCTTTTTGTAATTTCCGGATGAGTTTCTTCCATTTTAGATCTTTGTCACTTAAAGGGATACTTCACCGATTAGTATTAAGCTTTGTATCAGTAGAAACCTGGTAGTATTTTCGAATGACCTTGCTTCCCTCCCTCATGTCCCCCTGAGACGAGAGATTTCTATATTGTGTGTCTGGAAAAAAAACTCAGATGAAGCAAAAATCGTTCTTTAGCATCATCAGAGGCTTTTTTGGCCAGAGGCTAGAGACTTCAGCCAGCAGTAATAGCTAGTTCCGCATGTTTTCAACCCGCCCATAGGGGGTGGGATCTCACTCACAGAATGTACAAATAGTGTCAGCCATCTTTTTTTTTAAGCTAAGCTAACAGACTTTGCTCTGTGGAGAAAGCTGAGTAGTAGGCTAACCACGATGGCGGAAGGTAGTTTTGAAGATGATACGGTAGAAGGGGATTTTGAAGATCTGGTGCGCAAATCCCATGCTCATGACTACCTGTACGAGCCGCAATACAGCGAGGAACAGTTGCGGATGATGGAGGAACAAGAGGCGGCCGGAGCAGCTGCTGCAGCAGAGGAGCAAGACCTGCTTGGCGGCCAGGAGATAGAGCCCGGGCAGACTCAAGCTGGGGCGGACTGGTGGTGTCAGTGCTCTCGCTGTGCACCTATGGACACAGATAAAGTCCTATTGTTGTCGCGAATTTCAGTAGCCTAGTTGTATCATTTCATCTGATACTGTAACCGGTAGGCGTGGCTTGGGAGTGGCCTTGTAGGGCAGTGAAGCAAGTGCATTCTGGGAGTTGTTGTCTTTCATCCACATGAGTCAAAAATACATTTTCTGGCTTTTCAGTCTAGAAGGCACCAACTTCTAAAATAATTTCACATTTCTACTACATAAATGACCCTATTTAAATACACATTCATATTTTCAGTGGTGAAATATCCCTTTAAATCGGTCTCTGAGGAGATACAGGTTCAAGATACTGACCATTACTTATATCGTGTTTTAAATTATGTCAGAGGACTGGTTTGTCTTGATCGATCTGTAAGATACATACTTCCATATTTCCATCCTTCCATTCCATATGCCTGTATGCTTTTCCCCGATCGCTCTGCTCCCGGGAGTTCTAGAAACTTACTCCAGGATGTGGTTTGTCTTCTGGGGTTTGTGTGTGTGGGGTTTTTGGGCCTTTTTTCGTTTAGCTCTCTTAGACAGTCTCCCTTGGGAGATTCCAGTCAGGAAGGACCTTCTATTCTACCTTCTATATCTTCAGAATGTGTCTAAAGTGCTCCCCGACCCCTTTCCAGAAGAGGGCTGTGCCTTTACAGCTCGTGCCTCAGATACTCTGACAACAACAAAACGGGAGAAACCGCATGGGGCCGTTTCCACAGAACACATTTTTGGCATTCAACTACGCTGCTTTTCCATTATTTTTGTGTAAAATGCGAGACACAAGCATTGAAAACACACCGAGACGCATTTTTTAAAAGTTAAACTTCTTTTAACTTGAGCGCTGCATTTTTAGAACGCAGTTTCCTGCGTGAGATGCTGTAAAAGATGCAAGACGAAAAACCCTGGAAAAGTAGCGGAGTGGAATGGAAAAACGCATTGAGTTCATTGATACAGCAAACAACAGATGAGACATTGTTGTGTTTCCACTAGCTGCTCTAATAAGGAGATAAATATGGCGGACAGTGTACAGCTCACTCGGGAGGATCTAGGCCTAAGCTAACAGGGCAGATTCTGTCATCAGAAGTGGGCGGGGTCTGTGCAATGTGATGTCACCATTTATAAAAACATGAAGGACTCATTACACTGTTGACACACATTTATGTTCAAAACCCATTTAAAAGTGATTTTTGCAAAATAGGTCCACTTTAACATTCACATTAAATTAATTCTAAAAATAATTGCTCAATGTTTATGGAGCTTATAATATGACAAAATGATTTGAATTTGCATTGTGTAAATTTGAGTTATTGACAAGTTTAATCTAACAAAATGTAATATTATGTGGAATTTTAAATAGTTCTGAATTTGATTTCTTTAAACGAATATTGAACATTTGAAATTTAACGAATTGAAATGTTTTTATGGCTGAATTTATAGACATGTATTTTCAAACAGCTGTTTTTTTTTCTGAATTCTTGGACTGCAAATATCCAGTTTTAAAAAATACAGATTCAAGTTTTCAAGATTAAAAATGTATATTTTTGTGTGTACATTCAAATTGACTACAAAATGTCATGCCTTAAATAAATAAAACAACATGATGCGCTGCTTTAGCGCGTCTTGGTTTCCTTGAACATCTTTCTGACACACACCAAAAATTAACCAAAATATATATGCCTAAGTCACTTTGGAATAAATCACAACTGTTTCATGATAAAAAAACGTGATTTTACAGTCCGGAAAATAGGCTACGGTAGGTTACAGCAAATTATTTCATGGACCCCCTGGCATTAAGAACTGCTGGTCTATACAGAAGAAAGCCCTGTCTAGGCTCTTCCGTTGTGTCGAGCCATTCATTAGTCTAGTTGTTTGATGAGAAAATGAAATGTAGCCTAGTTGCAATAAACACGTTGAGTTTCGCAAGCTCCATGCAACTGCAGCAGCGGAGGACTATTAGTAGAATAGTATTATTAGAATATAAATCTAAAATTCAAGCTGTTTTCTCATTTTTCTACTCTTAATATTAAATCAAAAAACGATGATACACTCCAATGATACACTGATTCTCTTGAACCACCACGTTTGTGCCAGAAAACTACTGCAGTGCAGTCAAAATGCTCCGTTAAACTTTTCTGAGATCCTCTACTCTTCCCTGAGGATGATCTGTGACCTACTTTTTGTAAGATCTGAATTTTCCACATTTTGAATTTTAGAAAACTGAATTTAAAGTTCAGAATTTCTTCATCTTGAAAACTTGAATCTGTTTTTTTTTTTTAAACTGGATATTTGCTGTCTAAGAATTCAGAACAAAAAAAAAAAAACAGCTGTTTGAAAATACATGTCTATAAAATGAAAAAGAAATCAAATTCAGAACTATTTAAAATTCCACACAATATAAAATTTTGTTAATTACACTTGTCAATAATTCAAATTTACATTACATTACATTTTGTATAAGTATAACATTGTATTCTATACTGATGTATTCTTTCAGTAAAATATAGCAAAATGTAGATTTTGTTAGATACTTAGTTAGATGCATTATTAAGTGATCGCAATTAATGGGTTTTACTGTTTTCTATTCAGAAGCAGATATTCCTTTCTGAAAAATCACCAGCATAAATTCTGCATGCTGGGACCAGCACTGTACCAGTTCTAACCAGCATAAACCAGCCTGGATCAACATGAAATTCATGCGGATTTATTCTGGATTTATCAGCAGGTTTGTGTTTAATGTTACATGACGCAACCCACTCCATGTCAAATAAAACAGGTTTACAAATGACACTTACATGACATTCTCAAAAATAGGCTATATATTATTCATTCCTGTAAAGCTGGATATTTTAATAAGGATAAAAATGACTGAGTTCAGTTTTGAGAATGAAACCAACCTGTTTGTTCCTCAGTATCTTCATATTTTACTCTGAATGTTTCTTCAATCTTAATGTCTTCTTGTTTCACACTGAATACTTCTTCAATCTTCATGTCTTCACTCTCCATTTTAATAAACGCCATTTTTATAACAGTGTCACATGGATCTCAGTCGCTTCACCAGGAGTTTTTCTGTATGTTTGTCCTGTTTAAGATGAGAATAATTAACAGAAATAAAAATAAATCCAAACTGGTAAACTCACTGGTAATCAGAGTGATGGTTAATAGTGGTTAGTCAAAAACACTCTAAACTACCACTACAAATTCATAAACATAAATTACAAAGACACAATCGCATTTAGCTGTGATTATATTGATTAAGTAAATTACATATAGTGCACTTTATTGAAAACATTTGTTAAAGTTGTCGTTACACGTTTGTTGTTTTAGTTGCATTTACACTGTTTTGACCAGCAGGTGACGTCAGCGCGCGGGGATTCGAGCGATTTGAATCACTGAATCATTTTGTGAAGCAATTCATTTATTTGACTCGGAAAACTCGCATATGAATATGTTATGTGCAATAAAAATTCACTAATTTTACATCTCAAGTAAAAAAAACTATGCATTTAAACAGTTTGTATCGTTTGAAACACTTAAAATGCTTAAACAAACCTTTCATCAGCCGAATCACAACAGATGTGGGAGCGCGGCGACACCTTATGACGTCACACCACCATATCAAAATAAAAGTCCTGTTCACACTCTGCTGTCTAAAAATCACACAACTGAATACAATTTACTCAAATAAACACATACACACACAAATAATGAAACATGTCAGCTGTTTTCATATTTGAATTTTTGTGACAGGCATATTAAAATGTTGTCCAATGGTGTGCTGAAAATAACTACCAAGAGTCATTAGACATAGCACATCTAATATGTGAGATTTAGTCTTGAAGACAAAACAGTCATGTGCAGAAATCATTTATACCAGGGGTCCAAAATGTCTTTTTTAGGAACAAAACTTTTTTTTAAATGTTGTTTTGATTCTTTTTTTTTTTTTTTAAGTGCCATAGCAAAAACTGCAATTATTATACATTAAACAGGGTTAGTCAATTAAATGAAACCTTTATTATGACCAGAGAAATATCAAATAATCAATAGGTTGCATGTTTCAATGTGTTTTATTAATAGTGCAAAATTAATTTTTATTTTCCTTGACTTTGTAAATGAGTCTAGGTGTTTAGGTTTAATTAGTTTAGGTGTTGTTGACACAAAGTCAAATTTGTTTGTAATTGCAATTGCCTTCTGTCAACATTACCATGATCAATAACTGAATATTTGTAAAAGATCTAACCTTGTAGAGGGTTTAAAGTCCCCATGAGATCAAAATGGACAATTACATTTTTTTTATAGATTATTGCAGTGTTTATTGTAAATGATCATGATTTATCTGTGCAAACCATATATTTATATAAAAAAGTGCCCTCAGAAATTTTATGTCAGATTTAGTGTTTACTAGAAATAAAGAACAAGCAAAGCCTTGCAAAACCCAAGGAGCTGAGACTCATGGTGAGGTTACGGTCTCATTGCAGCGAGTCATCAGTGTTACCTATAGCTGAACATCAGATGATGTCATGTAGTCTTAATGTGATAGGCTTCCTTTTGTGTACAAAAACTACTAACTGGATTTCAACCAATCAGAAACAAGCAGTTGAATACGCTCATCTCAATTTGAAAAATACGAATATAAAAACAGCTATTTTCAAATATAGCTTCAGATGCGCTCAAGACAGCCCGCCAAATAGAAGTAAAAGAAAACTTCTGCAGAATTTTATGTAAAACACCTTTACCGGAAAAATGTAAAAGAAGACAGACAACGTCAGCGAGAATGACCCGATAGTGGGGTACTTTCATGCAGTCTCTCCTATAAAAACCTCCAGAAGAAATACGCGCTATTTCAACGCTACTGTCCAAACGTCAAGACAAGAATATCACCAAGCTGTATTTTTTACAAAAAATACAATAGCATTGTTACAGCTGAGAAGAACAAGACTCCCATCAAACTCAACAATGCAAGAAAAACAATTGGTAAGTACAACTTAATTGAAAAATAAATAAATATTATATAGCCTGCTATATTTATATATTGTTTTTATCAGTGTAATATTGTATTCTATAAACTATTACAAATTTATTTATACAAAACAGTACAAATGTAATTGTTTAACTAAATATAGTCATACACAAGTTAGAAGAAATACATATTTTTTAAAGCTATAAAAATTTCCTTAAAACCACTTGTTCAGCACTCATGTCATTCGCGGATAAATTGCCAATTGAAACAGCAAAATAATCAGCAAAATAATGAAAGGTTATCATTCCCACTTTTTTGTCCTGCTTGTTAAACATTAAATAGACTTTAAACAAATCTAGAGGCACAAGAGTAGACTATAATAGCTCGCGCACAATCTTCACTCGGACGCGCGCTTCAATCCGTTGTGGAGAGACTCTCTATTCGTTCCGGTGAAATTACAAAACAAAATGCACACAAACGTGTCCCTGCCTGATATACAACCACCGATAAACATAATCGGAGAAAACATTTTTTTTGAAAAAAAAAAAACCAAACTATATGACTGCGGATTAGAACCCAGAACCTCTGACACGTTTGGCAAAAGTTCTGCCCCTGGACCATTAAAACACGCTTAAAATTGTTGGATCAACACATAATAGGCCTCATTAAACGACTAATTATGTATATATCATTGAATGCCAGGATTAGTAGTTCGGTAGCAGCGGACAGAGGCTGGAAGTACGCATCAGGTATTGTGTAGGGATCACACCCTAACGATGATATTTTTTGAAAGTAGCGTTTCTTTTCATGGCAGTCGAGGTGCGAAATGTTGTCTTTCGTAGCCATTTACTGTATCCGTACGAAGCTGTAAATCGTAGCAAGCTAGCTAGCTAGCTAATGGTTGTCAGTACCATAGACAGTACTCGGTAGGTACTCAAGATGGTGGCAGTCAACTGGAAAAAGAGCGGATGACGTGAGAGGTCACGTGACTAATATTCATGTATTACTGTACCTTTAACCACGTGATATGTGTACAGTATGTGGGTAGACAAACATGAGTTGTGTGTAAACTAAACTCAAATCACTCTGCAGGTACATTTTGAGGCAAGCCAATTTGTCATGACCAAAAATTCCAAGAGTAGGCTGAGACCAGATGCTATTCCCACCATCTTTGTGCATCGTCCTGTGGTCAAAAAGAGGAGGGCCCCTGCACCACGATACACCCCTAGACCTGTAAAGCTGCTGATCACAGCTATAGTGTTACAGGTGACACATATATAATAAGTACGAACTCGTTCTAATTGAAGTAATATTTCTAATTTTGAAGTAATGTGATATTATTTCCAGTATTTAAAATTAGCAATACCATGTATTCTGCCTCTATCAGTTTCAAAGGTTGATGAAAAAGGGATGAGGACAGTCTGAGAAGGGAAAGTGACAGTGAAGAAAGAGAGGACATGGCTAGTGAGGAGAGACAGGGACAGGTGACACTACCCAGTCAGCCAGCAGACAGTCACCTGGGTCTATTAAAAGAATTAATAGACAAGAAAAAATATCCAAAAATGCAAAGGCAGCACTAAGAAAAAGAAAGAATGAAAATGCAGCTCACAAGAAAACAATGAAAATTAGGGGGGAAAAATTTAAGATTTTTTTTATTTTTTTTATACCAAATTAAGGCATTAGGAAGACGAACCACAAAAGGGATGAAATGGAGCAATGACACATTTAAGAAGGCATTAAAAATTTGCTTTTCAGCCGGTCCAACTGGTTACAAGACCCTACAGGAATTGCAGATTCCTTTGCCAGCAATCAAAACCTTACAAAGAAGGATGGAATGTGTTAAATTTGAAAATTTGTGTTGACAGAGGTATTCTATGGTCCCTATTAAGGACTTATTGTCCTTTCAAGAAGGGATGGCATTAAAAATAGCTCCCCATCTGTCAGCTACAGCCATTGAGCCAAGCCACTTTGAAAAAATTAAGGTTGGTCCTGCTCTTAATGTATTAGTAAGGCAACAAGTGCTGGACTGAAAAATATGGTGCAGCAAGAAAACAACCCTCTCTCCTATATGACTACAGCGTGGTTTCTGGAGAAAGTTGATCTTTGGTTTGATCTCATGTCATCTCGCCATCCAATTACAGCCCTGAGCAGGGTCAAGATGGAGGAGTATGAAAAGGCCATCATCTTCCTACAGGATATCATCCATCTGTTCCATGGGATAAAGATTGGTCATCAGGGAGGTTGGAAGACAACAAAATCAATTTTGGGCATACAGGATGAGATGCTGACACGAGGACACAGGTTTGTGTTGACCTCAAGGTTTACACAAGACTCCCTTGAAAATACATTCAGCTGTGTGAGGTCTAAAAATCATTCCAACTCCAGTGGAATTCCATCATGCACTGATAATTATATCTGTAGGGCAGTTCCTCACCACCATCAGGTCAGGGAGCTACCAGAAAGACGACAGTAGCTTTTTGGCAGACTTCCTGGACACAGTGGAACAAAATATCACTCCATCAGTCAAAGTGGAACAGCTGAACAGCACCTGACCTCACAATATCCTTAATCTCTTCCATCTTGCAGGCTACATTGTCCACAAATTAATCAGATTTGCCAGCATTTGTGGAAAATGCAAAACCGCAGCACAGCACACTGATGACAATCCTTTTAGTGAACTTAAAAGAATTCAAGGCAGCTGCTCTTTGTCATCCCCCCTAAGAAGCCTATGACTTAACTCAACAAATTGAGAAACTATTTAGGACCAAGACTGGTTCCTCCCTCATGGAGCTCCCCAACGCAGTGGATGTCTCGGAGAAAGAAGCTCAGTCACTCTCCAGCAGGCTTCCATCATGCTGTAGAGTACAAGAAAAAAATCATCAAAAGATGTATAAGGCTGAGGTTGAGGATTGAGGTGAAAAAAATACAAAATGATAGAAAAACAACAACACTTAAACGATGGACATCTTGGAAGCAAGAGCCAATCTAAAAAGAGGAAAAGAACCAACAAAAGCCAAGCTTAAACATCCAACAACCAGCAAGCAGCTCCAAAGGTGCTATCAAACACATTAGTTGTTGCCATGGAAACACTGGGACTAACCGTTGCTCCAATAAGTGCTCTGGCCCCCAGCCAACATCACTAATCCTCCACCTACCAGCACCAGCACCCAGTCAACATCATTGCTCCTCCACCTGTCAGCACCCAGCCAACACTACTGCTCCTCCACCTACCAGCACCCAGCCAACATCACTACTCCTCCACCTACCAAAACCCAGCCAACATCACTACTTATCCAACCTACCAGCACCCAGCCAACATCACTACTCCTCCACCTATCAGCACCCAGCCAACATTACTACTCCTCCACCTACTAAAACCCAGCCAACATCACTACTCCTCCACCTACCAGCATGCAGCCAACATCACTACTCCTCCACCTACCAAAACCCAGCCAACATCACTACTCCTCCACCTACTAAAACCCAGCCAACATCACTACTCCTCCACCTACCAGCACCCAGCCAACATCAATACTCCTCCACCTACCAGCATGCAGCCAACATCACTACTCCTCCACCTACCAGCATGCATCCAACATCACTACTCCACCTACCAGCATGCAGCCAACATCACTACTCCTCCACCTACCAGCACCCAGCCAACATCACTACTCCTCCACCTACCAAAACCCAGCCAACATCACTACTCCTCCACCTACTAAAACCCAGCCAACATCACTACTCCTCCACCTACCAGCACCCAGCAAACATCTCTACTCCTCCACCTAACAGCATTTATTTTAGTATGATTCCATATATAAAACAGCAGTACAATACACATTTAGCACAATACTTTATTGCTGGCTTATTTAAAACATACCTTTTGATTTCAGTCTCACCATGGTCCCCTCAACACTCCTGACCTGCATCATCACTGATGCTCCATCACAGAACAGTCCTGTGGCATCACTAATCCAGTGCATATACAGTATGTTACTGATATACACTAACAAGCTTAAGTATATAATACAGTATTAAAATATGTCAGCTCCTATTATTGGCTAGCCCCTGGGTCATCACACACATGACCAGCGGCGTCGGCCAATAATGAGCCGACATTCTGACATAGAACCCAGAAGCGCTGCACTGTTTACACTACGTCGACAGCGTAGTAGAATGACGTGGAATAGAAGAGATTGTTGAATAATGTCGTTATTTTGAGGGGTTTAGCACACAAAAAGTATTCTCGTCGCTTCATAATATTAAGGTTGAACCACTATAGTTACATGGACTATTTTAACAATGTTTTTACTACCTCTCTGGGCCTGTCAATGTTGCTGTCAATGGAGGGACAGAAAGTTGTCAGATTTCATCAAAAATATATATTTTTTGTGTTCCGAAGATGAATGAAGGTCTTACGGGTTTGGAACGACATGAGGGTGAGTAAGTAATGACAGAATTTAAATTTTTGGGTGAACTAACCCTTTAAGAGGACAGATTTTACAATTAATAGGGTGTACGTTACTAAATTTATCCAGTAGCCAATCCTAGTTATCTGATAACATCCCTTAAGTCTACTAATTTAATGAGTAATAATCTACTAGGAGGCTTTAATGTACAAGTTATTTTTATTCAGATGTACTGATAATATACAATCTTATTCTTTAAATGTCTAACCTTTTTAAAGTGTGTCGCAAACAGTCTGTTCTGCTGCATCTCTACGGCACTGCATGTATTTGCTGCTACTTCCGGGAACTATTGAGAGGCTCCATGAGCCGCCATTGCTGTAAAAAGTTCAACAAAAACATTGGAGTGAATGGAGTTGTCGCAACTCTATATCTCTATGGCTCTGCCCTAAACATACTCAGCCTAATGTAAAAAATAAAATAAATCTTAAAAAGGGTTCAAATTTTAATTGACAGATTAATTATATGAGTAATATACAACAGAGACAAGTAGAAATCAAAATAATCATGAAAATAACATTAAATAATTTCGCATTCATTTAATCTTATTTAATAAATTGTTGATTACTTTGTGCAGATATGAAACATTTGGAAAATTACCAATTTTTATTAATTATTTAAAATATTTATTTAAAATAAACAATCATTTATTTTATTTGGCAAAAATATTTGTATATCTAAAATGTTTCTAAAAGACACTGCTGATACTTTATTTTATAGCTATAACTCAAGTATTTTTTTTTTCATTGAATCAATGGTAATTGTTGATTACCTTTACACAATGCTAGTTGAACAATCTCTGGGTTTAGAGTTGACGAAACAAAACCGATCCAACCTGATTAAGACCAGGCCCCAGGTTCACAGTGCTCGCTATAAACATTAAGGGCATGATGAACTCTGGAGGGCATACGCCTGAACTTGTGACATCTGCAGCGATCAGACAATCACACAGGGCACGGAGAGGAGAGGGGGGATGTGCACCTGAGACTCGTTTCAATAGCGCGCGCTCTCTGTAGGCGCAGGTGAGTTGCCATATGAGAACGAGTGACATCTCTATATTTTCATACAGATAACATGAACAGAGAATATTTGTTTTCATTTTGAATTAGATAATTTAATAGCAGAGAATTAAATGTTTATAAAGATATATAGCTCATGCCTGGGTGAATAGTATTCGCTGAGTTTTGTTTAAGTTTATAGACGTGTTCCAGAAAAAAAGTTCACGGAGACGCAGAGGCAGAGAGCACACCCTGTTTATTTTCTTTATTTTACAAAAGCACAATGTTTTGTTTCGATTGTAAGTGGACACATAAAATAGACATTTAACAGTTTATTTTTTCATATTTCTTAAGTCTGTATGACCATAAATGACAGAGTATTGTAAGTGCATTTTGCTGCTATGTGAAAAAATCCAACAAAACACGCCGGCGCGTTTGTCGACCCCGGAGGATTAACTTTAGCCTAATAGGAAGGAACCTAAATTATGACTAAAAATATATGCTCACTCACATCAAGACGCCGCTGCAGTGAGTCCATGCAGGAAGAGCAGCGTTTGGCACTGCGTTGCTTTTCAGCGCGAGCTGTTTGGAGAAGCTAAATAACTATATAAATGCTATGCTAACTAGATGCTAATATACGCTATCCTGATCGTTTTCAATACTCGCAATTCCAACTCCTGACTCGCTACAGTGGTTCAGACGAAACAAGATGTTTTTATACTAGGGGCTGCCAAGGGCGTGGTGAGCTCGTACCAAGGGCGTGGTGAGCTCGTACCAAGGGCGTGGTGAGCTGGTGCCTGCTTACCTCACGCAGTACCACAACGTCCAATAGGAAAATTCAACTGCAGTAGCCACCGTTCAACCTGAAGAGGGCAGCACTCAGACGTTTTTACACCATATATTGTAGAATTAAAACACTTTATAACCAATTGTCAAAAAATTTACCCGAATCAATGAACAGCACTAATAAAACCCCCGTCTTACAAATCATTATCTAAAAAAAGTTGTTTTAGGGTTTAGTTACCCTTTAACTTAAATAGTCTATATTCATCACTCAAAAAGGGAATCCGAAACTAGGGCTGCAGATATACAAACTGTAAACAAAGCAGTGCTTGCTTAACATCTTGAATATCAATCACGCTGATCAATATTTTCATTCCAGGTGGCTCATGTTGTTATGAAAATGTTTGTGAATTGGACTGCACAAGAAAGATGACATAAGATTCGAACAGCCTTCTGCAGGACCGCTGCTGGCCAAATAAGTGACCTAAGCAAAATTATAGTTTGATGCAAAGCAGAGTTCACAATACTGTTGAAAACATATTACCTCAAGCTTTTGGAGAACATCACTGATGGGCTTATCTGCAGATAAGGGCTTATCTGGGCTTTTCTCTTTAAGCGCAGGCTCTATGTTTAAGGCCTTGCAAAGTTCCTTTGCAGTTGACAGAGCATCCACAAATCCAAACTGTCTGTATGTCAAGAGAGAAGTGTTTTGCACTGACGGCCGACCGTCGGCTTGGTATGTCATAGCCCTTAAGGTGATGACACACGGGCAACTTTTTGAGCAATGTTGCGGTCAACGGGCAACCAGGTGAGACACAGGCCTCACGACCGATCTAAAGTATCCAGATAAAAATTTGTTGCCCATTCTCAATGGGAAAGTGCCCAAGGAACATCGCTCGGCAACATTGCTCAAAAAAGTTGCCCCGTGTATCATCACCTTTAGAGAACAAGGAGCAAACTGCGCAGTTTATTAAACAGAGGTGAAAATGGTGATTTATTTATTGTGGCTTGAAGAAAAGGCAACAACCTATTTGTAATATCTCTATTAAACCGTCTAGTACATAAGGATACAGTCAAATTACCCCTCATTCACGCAAAGACCACAACAATAAGATAATAGATGAGACAATACTCTTTCAGGAGTTTGCAGATATTGTGACGGTCCACATTTCCAGCAACAGTTTTTCTTTTTTATCATCTCCTTTTTACTGAATTTCTGGAAGGTGGGGCATTGGCTTAGGAAATCACATTATTTTACATTTAAGTACAGTGCAGTAATTTAAATCAAATGAACGCTGTCGTTTTCTCAACATGAACACAATTATTCAACATCTAACTTGTAAGGGAAAGTTTAGCAAATCAGCATTGCATAAGAGCTTTTAAATAATCATTTATTTTACAGATCACTTATTTATTTATTACAGGCAACTTTAGTTGACCCCTGCGGGGAGTTTTATTGAAGCCTTGCCAACACAACTACATAACAGATATAATAAAAGAGGAGAAAAAAGACATATTTGTTATCTTTGCTTAGTTAGATAATGCAGCACACACTGATGTTATGATCAATAAAGTTTGAAGTTCATTAACAACTGATTTTTTTTTCTTTTCTTTTTTTCAAAGACCACATTTACAGATATAGACAGAACAAACAAACCAGCCACTTGAACCAAGTGTTCAAAACATTAATGATGTATAAGGGAACAATTCTATCATCAATACAAATGTATTAAAATATATTCATCTTATTGTTTTATAAGACTGAAAAAGAATAATAATCCTGTTTTGTCATACATTTATTGTAGGCTTATGACTTTACTTGTATGTAATAATCATCACTTTTAGTTCTCTTTTCAGATCAATATATAAAGTATTGTCCATGGCTGGCCCAGGCTCGGTTGCTGCCCTAGGCGAGATTTTAGATAGCGCCCCCACAAGCCAACCCCCGGTTTTAATGTTAACCAAACAACAAAGGACGAAGGAAGAAAAAGAAAAAACAACCACCGCTCTTGAACTTTAAAAAGAATATGAATACTATGCAGTATTATTTATTTGATTAGCCAACTTTATTAAACTGAATAACTAAAGCGCACTGTTTATTTCATTTGTATCTTTGTTGTATTTATTGGTGCTTTTGCTTGTAATTTGCTTGTTTTTATTTTATTACTGACTGTTTACTTGTCTTTACAAAATGCAGGCTATTAAAATTGGAATAGAGAATTGTGAATTTTCACTAGTCTCTAAAATTTTGGTCATAACTGCATGTTTTTGTGTCATGGCTGTAAATTTTCTTAATATTAACAGTGCTCAACGTTAAGTATGAAGTAAATAAATGGTGATAATCTGGTTAAAAAGAATCACACACGAATTAAAAAAAATATAAATCGCCAAAAAAGTGCAATAAACTAGACTCTTAAACTTAAATGATTGCAATTTATGAATGCTTTAGACTACAGTCCTAGCCATGGTTTCTTTTAGAAGAAGACACTTAGGAGGTTTAGGTCAAGTAAAGCAAGGAGCAATATAACTGAATTTTATTTTTATTTTATTTAGACATAAATTTATTTGAAAGAAAATACTCTGCACTTTACTTGCAGTTTAAAACAAGCAAGTGTTGCCAGTAAAGAAGTTCTAAAAAAGCTATTTCAGAGTTGAACACAAACATCAATGTGTGCTATGAAGAGTCGTTCATTTATGATTTCACTTTTCCAAAGCAAACACGTGGCGAATGCTAATGGTAAAAATAATACCTTTGGTAACTGCATAAACTGGTCTAGCATAAATAACATGTTATGGTTTTGTATAATAATCACATCATGATGATGGTAGGTTTTAATTAGTCCAACATAGAATTGTCAACTTTATCATAAACATATTGTAATCTAGAGTAGGCTGAATCTATGTTAATTGGGATAAACACACGTAAAGTGCACTCTATTTGAAATCACTAAAAGCTGTCACTTATCTCAGACTCAATTCATCACGATCTCACAAAGTTTTAATCAATGAAGCTATCCACACTGCATAATTAATCTTTTATTTACATCGTGACTACACTTTGTTATGATGAGAGGATTCGCGAGCATGCAGAACACAGCACTGGACAAAAACTCAGCGTTTTGAGCGGTGAGTGGATTCTGACTAACTTGCACCTTTGATTGGCCACCGTGTTCAAGAAATCAACAGATGTCTGTGATTGACTTAAATGTGCAAACCGTTTGACGCTCTCCAGAACGCAAACACAAATAGCGTTTGTAAATCAGTTTTTCCAATAGGATATTATCATAGTATTAACCTGAGGGTGCTCTTGCTTTTGTTTGAGGGTGCTTAGCACCATCTAGCACCACCGTAGAACCGGTCCTGCCTCTTGTGCGGCGCCCACTGTCACTTTGCACCCTAGTCATCCGCCTATGTCTCCTATGCCACGTGTCGGCCCTGATATTGTCTAACAGTTTTTTTCTGCTGAAATTTCAAGGTTTCTGTAATAAGTAAAAGTAAGTATCTCCATATATTAGATATTTCTGATTATTTTCTGATCAAGATCAACAGAGACTGCTGGAAGCTTTTAACTTTACCTTTCTCTTCATATGTTACTAGTACCTCCATGCCTCTGTTTTTATTAAAATTAACCGACTGTTAATGTGAAAGGTTTTTTTTCCGACTGGGTTGTGTGTGTAAAGTGCTTTCATGCAGCTTTGCTCCCTGTACAGACATACACAGTTTTATCCATAGAGTGACTCGACGTTTGCCACTATCAGAAACTCTCTTGTCTTGCTGCTTCGAAATTACACTTCGTTATCACTGGATATACAGTCTTTTATTATTAAATTATGAAAACATGTTTTTTAATCAGCCGCAGTGAATTGTAAATGAGTTGTGATAGTGAGTGTGAAGGTAACAGTGTGGCCTTGATGGATACCTGGGTTATTTAACTGCATAAGTCTATTTCTTTTACTGGATGTTTATGTAAATTTACATTTAAATGACAATCTTTTTAGATGTTGTGATAGGTTTGTCATAGAAATGTTTATAAAAATTAAGTCATAGGACGAATATGTCTAAGTAGTGTCTACAACTTTACACATAAATTACCCCTAACTTCTACAAACCTGATCTTTCGACTAGGTCTCGATTATGTCTAAGCCCCTCTCAGGTAAATAATGCAGTACCGTTTGCAGAGAGCGTGGATGCTAACAGCATGGCGGAGATAACCAAGGTGCTAACTGAGCTAAAAGCACTTCGCTCAGCATTCCGTTCAAAGTTAAACGGATTGCACAGCTGGAAATGAAGACGGTCGATATAGAAAATCGTGGGAGGATGAAGAATAATCGGATGTCTGCATGTCAGGATATAAGTAGAAAGCATTGGAATATTTTAACTAGGCAAGGCAAGGCAAGTTTATTTATATAGCACATTTCATACACAATGGTAATTCAAAGTGCTTTACATAGAATACATTTTTAAGAATAATTAAAACAGTTTAGAATAAAAAATAAAATACAACAGTACAAACAGTCGGACGAACAGTGGCACAGTGCTCATTCAGTAAATGCACAGCTAAACAGATGAGTCTGGATTTGAATGTGACTACTGTAGGAGCACATCTGATCTCTTCTGGAAGCTCTTCTAAAAGCGGACTCGCCATGCTTAGAGTAAACCCTTGGTATTTCTAGCTGATATGATCCTAATGATCTGAGTGATCTGTTGGGTTTATATTCAGTGAGCATATCTGCAATGTATTGAGGTCCTAGGCCATTTAATGATTTATATACCAGTAATAATACTTTAAAATCAATCCTAGATGTAACTGAGAGCCAGTGTAAAGACCTGAGGACTGGTGTGATGTGTTAATATTTTCTGGTTCTGCTCAGCATTCTGTATGAGCTGCAACTGTCTTATGGTCTGTTTGGGAAGGCCAGTGAGGAGTCCATTACAATAATCCACCCTGCTGGTGATGAAAGCATGCACAAGTTTCTCTAAGTCTTGACTGGAAACATAGCATCTAATTCTTGGAATATTTTTGAGATGATAGAATGCTGATTTAGTTATTCGTAAACAGCTATTGTGTGTGCGCAAGTCTTTTTGCTGACCCTGCTCTTTTTTTCACACTACAGAGCAAAAAGTGTTAGAGATTTTCTTGTTAAATCCCATACCTTTGTGAAAAGTAAGAGGGATGGATGCAAAGGTAATGACATTTTTTATGCCTGTCCAGGGGCGTCGGACTGGGGGTAAAACCAGTAGTGATTACCAGGGCCCCAAAGGGAGAGAGGGCCCTTGAAAAGTCTGGAATATATTTTATGTTACCTGGATATTTTCATTTCCTAATTTCATGTGCGGCGCCCACTGTCACTTTGCACCCTAGGCATCCGCCTATGTCTCCTATGCCACGTGTCGGCCCTGATATTGTCTAACAGAGTTTTTTTCTGCTGAAATTTCAAGGTTTCTGTAATAAGTAAAAGTAAGTATCTCTATATTAGATATTTCTGATTATTTTCTGATCAAGATCAACAGAGACTGGTGGAAGCTTTTAACTTTACCTTTCTCTTCATGTGTTACTAGTACCTCCATGCCTCTGTTTTTATTAAAGTTTATTAAAGACTGGGTTGTGTTGCATAAAGTGGTTTCATGCAAGCTTTGCTCCTACGTTTGCCACTATCAGAAACTCTCTTGTCTTGCTGCTATCTGCTTTTATTACAAATTGCACTTTGTTATCACTGGATACAGTCTTTTATTATTAAATTATGAAAACATGTTTTTTAATCAGCCGCAGTGAATTGTAAATGAGTTGTGATAGTGAGTGTGAAGGTAACAGTGTGGCCTTGATGGATACCTGGGTTATTTAACTGCATAAGTCTATTACTTTTACTGGATGTTTATGTAAATTTACATTTAAATGACAGTCTTTTTAGATGTTGTGATAGGTTTGTCATAGAAATGTTTATAAAAATTAAGTCATAGGACGAAGATGTCTAAGTAGAATAGAATAGAATAGAATCGGGCATTTATATAGCGCTTTCATATGTACTACTGTACACCCAAAGCGCTTTACAATCATGTCAGGGGATCTCTCCTCAACCACCACCAGTGTGCAGCATCCACTTGGATGATGCGACGGCAGCCACAGTACAACGGCGCCAGTGCGCTCACCACACACCGGATATAGGTGGAGAGAGGAGAGAGAGTGATAGAGCCAATTCAATGTAAGGGGATTATTAGGAGGCCATGATTGGTAAGGGCCAATGGTGTGTGGCCATGACACCGGGGTTACACCCCTACTCTTTACGAGAAATGCCATGGGATTTTTAATGACCACAGAGAGTCAGGACCTCGGTTTAACGTCTCATCCGAAGGACGGTGCTCTTTGACAGTATAGTGTCCCCGTCACTACACTGGGGCGTTAGGACCCACACAGACCACAGGGTGAGCACCCCCTGCTGGCCTCACTAACACCTCTTCCAGCAGCAACCTGGTTTTCTCAGGAGGTCTCCCATCCAGGTACTAACCAGGCTCAACCCTGCTTAGCTTCAGTGGGCAACCAGTCTTGGGCTACAGGGAGATATGGCTGCTAGTAGTGACCAAGTAGTGACCACAACTTCGCACATAAATTACCCCTAACTTCTACAAACCTGATCTTTTTCGACTAGGTCTCGATTATGTATATAGCTAAAAAGTAACTCACCATGCTTTGAGTGAACCCTTGGTATTTCTAGCTGATGTGATCCTAATGATCTGAGTGATCTGTTGGGTTTATATTCAGTGAGCATATCTGCAATGTATTGAGGTCCTAGGCCATTGAGTGATTTATATACCAGTAATACTATTTTAAAATCAATCCTAAATGTAACTCGAAGCCAGTGTAAAGAGGACTGGTGTGATGTGTTCATATTTTCTGGTTCTGCTCAGAATAGTGTTGCTTTCGTCAACGAAAATGATGACTAAATATCGTCGTCAACGAACCTTTATCACGTGACGAAAACGAGACGAGACGCAACATAAATGCTGGTCATGTGATGATAACTATAATTAAATGTATAATGCAATATTGTTGACGAATAAAAACGAGACTAAATGTGGTTTACAAAATAAAAACTATGCTAAAATGTCTCTTCATTTTCATTGACCGAGACGTCATAACATTTCGTCTCGTTTATTCGCGCTATTATTATTTTGCAGTATTTCTGTTTCTCGTGGCTCACTTCAGGGGCTGCATCAGGTCGCACTGCGCAGACGCAGGCGACGTCATTTCCTCATGCCCCACTCGCGGCATTATTTAGAAGATGCAGCTGCAGTGAGTTCCGGGGTGCCTTCTGGCGAGAGCCGTGTAAAAACTCCATCAAATATTTAAAAATTGCTAAAATGTGTAAAGAAATTTTTTTTTACCATCAATCTCGGATCGTCGGAAGTCTCTAATAACAACAAATAATGCGTACAAATGTATAATAAAAATGCAAATCATAAGTTTTCGTTGAATTGCGGAGGTTGAGGTTGCGCTTGCGCGTGATTTTATTCCCGTGCCTCATTCCCAGTGCGTCCACATAAAGCTGCCTATTTTTCGTTGTTGTGCTTACGGTCAAATACACACGAAAACATTGTCACAACGTCCGTCTCACCGTGTATTCACATAAACACATCGGTTATGTCCGTGCTGTTGTCAACGGTAACACGTGCGATTAATGTTTTTCAGTTTGGCGCGTTAAAATTTTTTAACGCAATTAAAGCAGAATCCATTTTTTTCTGTCATCCTTTGGCTAGCATTACATTATATAATCACGTTCTTCTTCATGCAAATGCTTTTAAACCATGCAAGCGAGAAAATACAAAAGAGAATGCGCTGTCTGTGATGCTGACACACGCGACGCACAGAACGATGCGCGCCAGAATCGACTTCTCTTTCGCGCTTTCGCTTTGAGTATCCTTATAAGAGCAGTCTTAAATTAGTTAAATAAAGTCTTAAATGAACTTTTGAAGAGTTAAATGAAGAGTTGTGAGAAAATGGGACACGTGTGGGATCCACATGTGCAGCAGTGACATCAGAATCAAATAACACTTCATTCATAAAAAGATGCCATTAAACAATTATTTGAAATATACTGTCTTTATGTTGTTTCTACATTAATTTGGAGATTAACTGTGAAATTATTACATAAAATAGGCTATATTAAAAACAAGCTATCTTGTGCAATTATAACAAAATTATCCCAATATAAAAACAAATACACTGAGTGAGCAAACATTTAGGTGAGATTTGCAATGGTAATTGAGCAATGTTTATATATGAATAAAAGCCTTAATTAAACATGTCATCATGTAAAGTGATTTCTTCAGAAGAAATTAATGATTTCCTAGACTTTAAATGGATGGGCAAAAAAAAAATTGATAATATTAAAAATATCTATATGACAATAGGCCTATAAGGCAGTTCTTCCCTGTGGTATTGAAAATGTATACATTTCAAGGTATAGTATCAAAGTAGTATCGTGACAACACTAGTGTAAGGTGCCACACATTGTTTTAAATTTTCAAAGGGTGCCTTGACTGAAAAAAGGTTGGGAAACACTGAGTTAGCATAAACAACAACAAACAAAGTTAAGTCTGTTCGCTATTTTTCCATAGTGGTACACTATATTGACTGGGTTAAATAGAATTGCATTACTAAAAAGAGACTAAAATACAATTTTCATTGACTAAAACTACTAAATGTCATCAGTTTTCATCGACTAAAACTAGACGAAAATAGTCATGGATAATTCTGACTAAAATGCTCAGACTTTTAGTCTTGACTAGACTAAAAAGAGTATGAACGTGACTAAAACTTATAAAAACTAAAATGACAGCTTGACACAAAGACTAGACTAAAACTAAAATTAAAACAGGCCGCCAAAAACAACACTAGCACAAAATCCTGGCAGCAGCATTCTGTATGAGCTGCAACTGTCTTATGGTCTGTTTGGGAAGGCCAGTGAGGAGTCCATTACAATAATCCACCCTGCTGGTGATGAAAGCATGCACAAGTTTCTCTAAGTCTTGTCTGGAAACAAAGCATCTAATTCTTGCAATATTTTTGAGATGATAGAATGTTGATTTAGTTAGTTAGCTATCATGTGTTAGCAAGTCTTTTTGCTGACCCTGCTTTTTTTCACACTACAGAGCAAAAAGTGTTAGAGATTTTCTTGTTAAATCCTATACCTTTGTGAAAAGTAAGAGGGATGGATGCAAAGGTAATGCCATTTTTATGCCTGTTTCAAATGTGCTGCTTGTAAAAATATACGTAGAAGATCGCCGACAAATGCCTGAAATCATAGGCAAATCAGATCTCGTACACGCGAGTGACAATCACACAGTGTGAATTATCAAAGTCGCCGACGCCTGTGAGATATTTGGCATGCTAAATATCTGGACCTGTCCGCGATTCAAAATCCTGCTGTGTGAATGTGTTCTGACTGAAAACTACATTGGCGATGAGAGCAAGAAACAGGACAGCAGGGAGTTTGGGGACGAGTTATAGACCAGAATATCAGTATTTTAATAGATATATTTACAATTATATCAAATAGAAACAAAGCACAAACATTTGCTTGACCAGCAGCACATTGCAAAATTATTTATCCCCTCGTCTCTCCAACCATTTCCTCCAGCATAATTGTTTTTCTCCTTTTCGCTGCAAATCAGCGCAGCCACAATTTTAGATCGCAAGCTTCTTGCAGGCTATCATTTTATATAACAATTTCAGTCTCGAGCGAGAACTCCGGTCTCACGCACGGGTGATCTTGCGTTATTTCCTTATCACTTCTCGCACGTGTTTGGTTGTGAAACGTAGTTTGCGAACCAGACAGAAGCTGTCTACGATTCTTTCTTTTGTAAAGTCATGCAGTGTGAAACCCCCTGTCGCCAATCCATCGTGCAGTGTGCACACAGCAGTTACTGAATGTTACTCCAGATAGTCGTGCAGTGTGAAAATAACAGTGACCTGACTACTTTGAAAATCGTGCAGTGTGAACTCGGCATAAGGATTCTGCAAGATTGCGGGAAGATTGCTGCTCTGCTCACCATGCGAGGCCAAGGAATTCTACTGCTTCAGCTGTACTATTGGGCCACTCAGACAAAAGGTATGATTAGCTGGATACACGAATGCAGAACTGCTCACTGGACAGATATTGAAGAAGACCGTTAAATTATTGAAATATATAACAGTAATTGAGAAGAAGTTGAACATAACTTTTAATAAAAAAAAATAAAAAAAATGTTTTTGGCAATTTATCTAAAAAGAAATCCAGTCCTCACTGGCTCAGGCCACGAAAGATCTATCTGTGTTCTATCTTCATTGCCCGGGAATGCGGCCTTCGAAGGATGCAGCCTCTGAATTGGGATGTCTCCGGTTGCTGATGAATGGATCGACTTCTGTCAGCTTGTTGAACCCATTTTTATTTGGACAATTTCTACCATATGATGGCTGAAGCAGCAGCACATGACACTGTTTTCATGGTAACCAGATCAACATTGTGAACAGAACTCTACAAAACTTCAGTGAAAACATCAAATGATCATGCAATGGGATAAAAGCTTCTTTTCCCTGCAAACGATACCATGAAGAATGTGAATATTTAACCAAGTCAAGAACAAAAGGTAAGCAGTTATCAGTGTTAATTTCAGTATTGTTACTGAAATTTCAGTTAATTAAAAAAAAAAAAAAAAACGCCATTAAAGGCGACAACTTTTAAAGTTAAAAAACAATAAGGCTTCACTATTCTAGGAGAATAGCATCATCGATAACACAACATCTTGTTCCCTCATTTCAGGGAACCGAGGTTATGTCAGTAACTGGAGACTTTATCAAGGAAACCTTAACATGTGAATGACCTGTAATAAATGACAAGTATTCATAAAATCAATGACGCACTTAAACGCACTTATGCAATGCTAATTTTCTGAACTTTCGCTTAAAAGTTAGATGCTGTATAACTGTGTTCATGTTTGGAAAAAAAGTTAGTTTGATACAATTTAAATTACCGCCATGTGCATTATTTTTCAGATATGTACAATCAATTTGCACATAATGTTATGAATGTATGCAGCTTGAAAACACCTAGGCTATCTGAAAATGATGGCTCTATTAATCATTGCCTTGTATTTTTGATAACCAACTTAACTTAAACTGTACATATTTATATATGATGTTTGTATTAGTATGTTCAATATTGTACTTTCATATTTATTAGAGCTCAACATCTTTACACATTGGAAATAAGTATATTGATAATGCTTGTTAAACATTTGAATTTACTAATAAATCATAGGGCCCTTTGATTTGGAGATGTGGAAAATGCAGATGGAATCATAGAAGTGTTTTATGCATTAATTTGATAACCCCTGTAATTTGTATTAAAGGTGCCTTATGTAAAAATTGAGGTAAAAATATCCAAAAAATGAGCTACACGCATCAAAAGAATGAGAAGAAATAAGGGCGATGATGTCATTAAAAAAATGTCAAGTTATAGTGCTGCAGAGATATCAACCTGAATTAGCATTAGCATTACTAGCCACGGCCCGACAGGTGTCGTAATACCAGTTTCGGCCATGGGAGGCGGTATGCCGGCAACATAACCACCAGCCAAACATGCAATACACGAATAACTCGCACGGCTTGTGGGCGTACTTGAACCTGATGTCAATCGTGTGGAAAGTAGCCTACAGCCCCACTACTACATTCAAATAAAATCTGATAAAAAAGGAACAGAACCAGAGTAAACATTGGCACTGCTTTCCATCGCTGGAGACAACTAATGGACATGAAAAAAATGAGGTTTGACTTCAAACTTGCAACATTTCTTTTGGATTGGTAAGTAAGATGCTGTTAGTATTTCGTTAGAAGTTTGTTTTATATGTTTGTGTAGATTTTCGGGAAGTTATAACATAGAAATGTATCGAAGGCTGTTCGATAAACGTATATAACGTTCATAAAATACAGTATTGTAATATAGTACACATAGCACAATCTCTATTGCTCTTTTTTTCTTGCCAACTACGTGACCTATATTATGTATATTAAATGGCTTTCCTGAGGTAAATCTGACATAATTGTTGTCCAGCTGTGTTATTGACCTCTTCACGCTGATAAAAAACACTGATTGGTCTATTGGTTTATTATGTATGAGGAATACATTTTGGTAAGTTGTAGCCTAACGTTACTGTATCTTTCAGTGTTCGTGATTTTTTTACTATTAGCTAGTAGAGATGATCGGTTCACATGCGCTAGGGATCTGTCGTGTAACATTTACAAGCGCCAAAACGGTATTTATTGTTTGAATTGCGTAATAAAATTGACAGAATCTGAGAGCTGAGATTTTTTTTATATCATAACTAACCTGCTCTGTCTAGTCTGTCGGTCTCCGTGTCCTCTTTGCTTCGCGATTTTTCTGTGCGTGAGAAAATTGATGTGTGGTGTGAGAGCGTGTGAAAAGTGTTTGCGTGTGTCTCACGGTGAATGCGTGAGAGTTGGAAGCTCTGGTTATGTTGGCGCTAGCTTGGTCAACATCAGCGAATGCTGTCTGTCAAATTAATGTAATTCAAACTAACAATAAAAATGTAATATGAACAAAACGAATATGAACATATTCACTGGTAAAGGTGAAGGGGAGTAGCTTTAAGATATTCATACTCTAGAGTAGACCAACTCACTTTCTGGAGGTATACTGCCCCCATCTGGTATGGAATGTGGAGTATGAATTTATTTATTTTTACACAAGGCACCTTTAAATCATACATTTTTAAATAAAAAATTAAAACATACAACACAGAAGTTCTGAATAATTACACATGCTTTTTGATTAACTGGTATTTAATTTAAACATTAAGCTGGAGTCCAGAAAAAAAAAAAAAAAATTCAAACAAGGAATACAGAAAAATTAAAACTATTTAGGTTACAACAACGAAAATTTAGGTTTCAAAGTAACACAATCTGGATTTTTAAATAGTACATCTCTGTCCCTCTCATTTATGTTTTATGTTAACACTTTACCAAAAAATTTTTTATGATGATTATACATAGTAATAGATTTTCGCAGTGCAACAACAAAAATATTATTGAAATAGTCAAAGATTTTGTTATCGAATCGAATTTATCAAAATTTGTAATCATTTTAATGTTTGTATGTGTTAAATAATTTAAATGAACCTGGTTGCTACTGTGTGTTGTAAATTTCATAAATTTCATACAAACCTTATCCATTATCTGAGAATCATTTTTGGAAAGAAATGTACTACTAATATACTTTTTATTATTATGCAATGCATTATATAATTTTATTATAAATCTGCCACAGTGTGTCCCATTAATCCATCCACTAGCCACCTGTGAACATCTATATGTCACTCTAGAACTAGGTACTTGAATATCGATTTTGCAAGATAAGGTTTGTTGGATAAAATTGAATATCTTTTCACACACTTTATCTTTTAAAATTGAATATCTTTATAATATATTTGTATCTTCTGTGGTGATCTTTGTGTGTTTGATAGGCATAACTTATGGATGTCACAATTACTTCACAAGAAATTTGAAAACAAGTTTTGGACAAATAGAAAGGATGGGTTTCTTTAAAGATTAATGAAGTGTATGTCTAAGTGAGGACAAAAAAAAAAAAAGTTTTTGGAGACTTGGTCTTTTGAACCCATTATTTAAAAAAAAAAAAACACTTGGCATGTTTGGTTAAATTAAAACGACCCTGGTGCGATTGCTCTGTTAGTGCGGTTCATTTGAATAATCGTGAACGCTGCCATCTGAACCCCGGTGTCACCAAACAAGCAGACCGAGATCGCTGAAAAGATGGGTCTCAGTTCTCTTTCCAAACGAACTCTGGTGCAGTTTGAATGAAATATGAACGCGACACAGATCAAAGATATGTAAACGAACCAAAAACAGGACATGATGCCACAAGATGCAACCCTAAAAAGGACAGAATGTTCAAGCACTCCTGTTTTTTCCTCGTCATAGTTACCCATCACAGTTCGGTACAGGTATCAGAAATGCATCTCCTCACAGCAGATATTTTGATAAGTTCCCGGCAGATCAAATGTTTGTGACACAATGAGCGCATTTATCCCAGCACACAGCATTGCTTTGGATGTTTGGTAAGTTCCGACACAAAATATACGTAATAAAAGCCTACCAATCAGGTTGTGAACATATCACTATGCCTTTAGGTTCGGGATCTTTAGGTTCTGTGTTAAAACAACAGTGTGACCACTAAGAGGACCAAGACTACACTATTATTTATTTTTTTGGTCCGGACCAATCGAAACAAGCAAACCGAACTACACGTGTGAACACACCCTTAATGATTGCCATAAACTGTATCACTAATTGGATTAAAGTTAAACTCCACAATTGTATAACTGATATGATTGTATAAGTGACACTCTTGTATAACTCTATAACTGATTGTATAACTGACACTCTTGTATAACTGATTGTATAACTGACATAACAGCCGTGGTGGTTATAAAGAGCTCTTCCCACTCTTCCCCACTTGCAACTGACAAGATGAAGGTCCTAGAGGGATTTCTTTCTTTAGGTTTGTTGACTGTTATTTTGAGCTCCAGTAATGCAAAGCAACAGAAGTTCAGGATTCCTGTCCATCAGAAATCAGCTTCTGCAATCTCATACCAGAAGGTCTGGGAGAAATTCAGAAGTCAAAGCGAAGCTGAGCGTGATGAGTTTCTGAGTGGCTCGTTCCCGGTTGATTTTGAATGGTCCGTCTCCAGTGAGAGTTTCAAAGTGGAGGGTGGATGGGCTGAACATGGGAAGGGTGAGACCATATGGGATCGTTTTAGCCATGAGGGCCATGTCTTTGACAATCAGACCACTGATTTGGCCTGTGATAGTTATCATAAGGTAGACTATGATGCGTATCTGCTTAGGGGAATGATGGCACCTAATTATCAGTTCTCAATTTCCTGGGCTCGCATTTTCCCCACTGGACACAGAGAAAGTTTGGTTGACGAGGGGGCTGCTTATTATGACAAGATGATTAACACACTTCTACAATCCGGCATCGAGCCTACTGTTACCCTGCATCATTGGGACCTTCCCCAAGCTCTGCAGGACTCGGGAGGCTGGCTTAATGACTCTATTGTGGAAGCTTTCAAAGAATTTTCTGACTTTTGCTTCTCTCATTATGGAGACAGAGTCAAAACATGGATCACATTCGGCAGCCCCTGGGTAGTGAGCAACTTGGGGTATGGAACAGGGGAACATCCCCCAAGTATGAAAAACCCAATAATAGCCTCTTACAAGGTGTGTTTGTCAATCAGAAAAAGTACCATCTATTTTATGATTTTATAAAGTATATATTGACAATGCTTTACTTGTTTTCACAGGTGACGCACAATGTTCTGAAATCTCATGCTGAAGCTTGGCATATTTATAATGATAATTACAGGAAACTGTACAGTGGAAAAGTGGGCATTGCTCTTAACTCCGATTGGGCAGAGCCAAGGAATCCCATAAGTGATCAGGATGTTGCAGCAGCTGAGCGTTATTTGAACTTCCAGCTGGGCTGGTTTGCTCACCCCATATTTGTAGATGGTGACTATCCAGCCGTGCTGAAGCAACAAATAGAGAAAAAGAAAGGTGAGTGTGGTAAAGAGCTGGCAATACTCCCCGTCTTCACTGAGGCAGAGAAACAAAGAATCCGAGGCACAGCTGATTTCTTCGGACTTAATCACTACACTTCCCGACTGATTAGTGAGAGCTTGGGTAGATGTGACGCTGGACCCAATAATGTTGGGGACTTCGAGGCTTATGCGGACCCCACATGGCCCTCCACAGCTTCTGACCAGATCCAGTCTGTTCCATGGGGGCTTCGGCGGTTATTGAACTACATCTATTTAGAGTACACATCCATCACAAAGGTGCCCATCTATATCACAGGAAACGGAATACCAACTGAGTACTATGGTGATCTGCTCAATGACATTCAGCGTGTCGACCATCTCAAAGCTTACATTAATGAAGCAATGAAAGGTAAGTATTTTAAGGGAACTGGTCAGTGTTTAAAACTATGATTATATTAATCTTTTTAGTGATAACAGGTCAGTCTGTGGGAAATCAGAGAGTTGGTGACCTAAATCTAAGATCTGTAAGGTATTTCTTGGAGATTCTAAATTTTTTATATTTGAAGTATTTATTATTGTGAGGCCAAAAAATTCCTTATAGGGAAGCCGTGTATCTGATATCTCAAAAAGTTTGTTGGGCATATTTTCTTATCAAGATAGCCTGGGACAAATGTCTTTTTGCATAGAAACATTGCTCGTGTAGACCTACTTTTAAGCCACTTTCAAGATTCTCCTAGTTAGTCAATACTGATAAATTATAAAATATTGTACTGTCCTTTCGATCATAACAGGGACTTAAACATCACATTTGAGCTATTAAGCTTAAAACATGTTCTTGTCTTTTCATGGATGTAATTAAGGCTCCAATGTCACCCATATCTACACATTTTTTACTTTTTACAACTTTATGGGCCATGTATGAAAATATTTGCATCCTGAGAAGACTTTTAACGGTGTAAACTTGAAGGAATCAGGTTTGTCTATCCAAAAATCATAATTATTGAAATATAATACACTAAACATGGTGTTTATTGGCTTGGGAATAATGAATCCTTCAGGGAGCTGAAAATATATGAAAATGTTAGATTCTGCAATAATTTTACAGACCTTAGTTTTAGGTCACCAACAAAATCAGATTTGACACTGACTGACCGTAAAACAATCTTCTACCAATGTAACAAAACCCTTGCCAAACTTTAACATCCAGACTATATATAGTAATACAAGATCACTATCTACTAACTACTACTTTCTACTACAGCTGTGCATTTGGATGGTGTTGTCATCCAGAGGTTTACAGTCCAGTCTCTGATGGATGGTTTTGAGGGTCCTCAAGGCTACAGTCAACGATTTGGATTGCACTATGTGAACTTTGAAGATCCTGACAGGCCAAGAATCCCCAAAGCATCAGCATATTACTATTCAAAGGTGATTGAGCATAATGGATTTGCTGAGACTCCAGCAAGCTCTAAGATGCAAATCTATGGAAATAAAATTGAGAGCACAAAACTTCCTAGTCTGCCACCATCTGAAGTTCCTTCAAAATCCAAGGCTGTTTGGGAAAAGTTCTCCCCTCAGACCAAGTTTGAGAGACAGCTTTATCACTATGGAACATTTCCAGAGGGATTCCAGTGGGGTGTCTCTTCTTCAGCATATCAGGTTGAAGGTGGCTGGAATGCAGATGGAAAAGGACCAAGTGTTTGGGATACTTTCACTCAAAAACCTGGTATGATCCCAAACAATGACAATGGTGATGTTGCATGTGACAGCTACAATAAAATAGATGAGGATCTATACATGTTGAGAGCCCTAAAACTGAAGACTTATAGATTCTCCTTGTCATGGTCTCGAATTTTTCCCAGTGGGAAAAAATCTTCTCTTAACCAGAAGGGTGTGGACTACTACAACAGGCTCATTGATGGTCTCTTGGCAAACAATATCACACCCATGGTGACTCTCTACCATTGGGACCTGCCACAGGCTTTACAGAACATCAACGGTTGGGACAACCCCGAATTAATTAACATATTCAATGAATATTGTGACTTCTGTTATGCAACATTTGGAGACAGGGTGAAGTTTTGGATCACATTTAATGAACCCCAGACAATTGCATGGTCCGGATATGGACTAGGTCTGATTCCACCTAACGTAAACCAACCTGGAGATGCTCCATACAGGGTTGCACACAACCTCCTGAAAGCTCATGCACAAGCTTATCACACCTATGATGAGAAATACAGGGCATCGCAAGGAGGTCTGGTATCCATTAGTCTAAACGCTGAATGGGCAGAGCCCCTGGACGTCAACATCCCTCGAGAGGTGGTGGCAGCTGATCGAGCCCTTCAGTTCCAACTAGGCTGGTTTGCACATCCCATATTTAAAAATGGTGACTACCCTGATGCCATGAAGTGGCAGGTTGGCAACAAGAGTGAACTTCAAGGCTTGACAGAATCCCGCCTGCCTTCTTTTACTGACGAAGAAAAGGCCTTTATCCAAGGAACAGCTGATGTATTCTGCATTAACACATACACAACCAAAGTCGTGCGCCATGTGACCAGCATACTTGATGTTGAGTCTTATCAGACTGACCAGGACGTTGAGAAGAACTTTCCAGATGGCTCTGAAAATACTGCCGTTAATGACCAGAAGGCTGTTTCTTGGGGACTCAGGAGACTTCTTAACTGGTTAAAGGAAGAGTATGGAGACCCTGAGATTTATATAACAGAAAATGGTGTGGCTACAGTCCCTGCCATGACGGTTGATGACACTGATCGCATATTCTTTCTAAAGACCTACGTTGATGAGGCTCTTAAAGGTATGTTAACTATGGGTCTCATTCATGACAGTGCATACACACGTATTTGTCTGCTGATAAAGGTTTTTATGCAGAAATCATGAAATACATTACATATTTATATATATATATATATATATATATATATAAAGTATATGATAATATGATTATTTTATATATATATATATATATATATATATATATATATGTTTATGTGTATATAAATATATATATATATATATATATATATATATATATATTTATATATATATGATAATATGATTATGAAAAGCTTTTTTTGGGACATGGTTTAGGCGTAATTTATTCATACTGCTAGCTGTGTGAATGCACTCCCTCATTTAGAACAGTCCAGATGCAGCAACAGAGTAACAAAAAAAAAAAAATGGTGTATTTGCACCTATGAATCCTGTGTAAATTTTGCATGAAATTATTTGCTCATGAATACACAAATTGTACAAAATGTATTAGTGAAAATGGCTTAATGTTTGTAATGGTGTTAAATTGTGCATTTGACACATTTACATGTATTGTCTTTTTAGCACACAACCTGGATGGAGTTCGTATTAAGGGTTATATTGCTAGCTCTCTGATGGACTCCTTTGAGTGGCTAAATGGCTACTATGTAAGCTATGGACTTCACCATGTTAACTTTTTACTTTCAAATCGGCCAAGAACTCCAAAGCGCTCAGCTCACCTCCTTTATGATATAATAAGAAATAATGGCTTTCCACTGACAGCGGAGGAAGAAATGTTATATGGACATTTTCCAGAGGGATTTATGTGGAGCACAGCAACAGCTGCATATCAGGTACAATCCATTTTAACAAATTAAATTTTTAATCATATTTTATATATATTTTTAAATCATATATTTGCTCAAAATTATATATGTTTCATGTTATGCTTTAACACCACAGATAGAGGGAGCCTGGAGAACAGATGGAAAAGGTCTCAGTATTTGGGACAAATATACACACACTCCCTCAAGAATAGCTAATGACGACAATGGTGACATTGCCTGTGACAGCTACAACAGGATCGCTGATGATGTCGATAATGTAAAAAAACTGAGGGTCGGCCACTACCGGATGTCTGTTGCATGGCCCAGAATTATGCCAGATGGAACAAACAGGAAAATTAATGAAGCTGGACTCAACTACTATAATAGGCTTGTGGATGCACTTTTGGCAGCTAATATCCAGCCACAGGTAGACTATTTTTTAAATAATTTGCATGCTAGAAATGCACTCTGGTAGCCTAAATAATTTTACAAAATCTATTAATCATTTTGATCTGGCAGGTGACCTTGTACCACTGGGATCTCCCACAAGCACTCCAGGATGTTGGTGGCTGGGAGAATGAAACTATTGTCGATAGGTTCAGAGACTATGCTGATGTTGTGTTTAACAGTCTGGGGGACAGAGTAAAGTTCTGGATCACTTTAAATGAACCCCTGCTTGTTGCTTTGGCAGGATATGGCTATGGAACTATGGCACCAGGTAACATTCGCCATTAAAATTATACTTTAAATTTTTTTTAAATGTAATCAAGCCCACCAATTTCTGTGTTCACAGCTAATAATGCAAAATAAGGTTATTGATGATGGTCTATCTGTGTCCAGGTATAAATTCCAGACCGGCCACTGCACCATATGTTGCGGCACACAACCTCCTCAAGGCTCATGCTGAGGCCTGGCATCTGTATAATGACAAGTATCGTGCAAAATATGGTGGCCTTATCGGCATCACTCTAAACTCTGACTGGGCTGAACCAAGAAACCCATACAAACAGGCAGACGTGGATGCTGCCGTGCGTTATCTTCAGGTACAGATTTGTGATTCATCCATACGAACAGTGTGTAACCATGTGCATAAATCCACAATAAGCCACTCCTCTTCTTGAAACAGTTTATGCTGGGTTGGTTTGCTCATCCTGTGTTCAATGGAGATTACAGTGATATAATGAAAGACAGAATTCGAGAGAGAAGTTTAGCGGCTGGCCGACCTCAATCAAGGTAATTCATATGTTATCTTCTTTGTGAGGAATTTAAAGCTTTGTATTAAAAAGTTTCAATGCTTATAAAAGCTTTCACATTTGCATTTCACATCTATCAGGCTTCCAGAATTTACCCCTGCTGAAGTAGCGAGGATTAATGGTACTCATGATTATTTGGGATTCAACCACTACACTTCTGTCTTAACCCATTACTTGGACTACAAAGACTACGAGGACTATGATGCAGACAGGTAGCCTTTTAGTTTTATATTCGGCAAAGTCATTCTGTGTCAGGTCCAATTTGTTTAAAACCTACATCAATGTTTATTATGTCAAGTCAGATTTATTTGTATAGCACTTTTTACAGTACACATTGTTTCAAAGCAGCTTTACAGAAAATTATAGTGTTCATGAATAAAATATATTTATGCCTTAGACACATTTAGAAGATTATCGCTGTGTGATAATATATTTTACTTTTTGTAAAGATACTATAACGCAGTTGAGATTTCCTTTATAATATATATTGCAGCAGATATTATATATTATAAGTGAGCAGATATGCAATACAATGTGTGTATGCAGATAAAGTATTGACACAACTTTTTGTAAGAGTTTGGCAATAATATAGTTACATACTGCAATAAAATGTTAAATTATGTTGCCATTTATTCCAGGGGTGTAGGAGTTGTATCAGATCGTACATGGCTGGAATCTGGATCCTTCTGGTTGAAAGTAAATCCTGCGGGATTCCGAAAAATTCTGAAGTTCATTAAAGATGAGTATGGAAACCCTCCTGTTTACGTAACAGAGAATGGTGTATCAGAAAGAGGGCCAATAGATCTGAATGATGTCCCCCGTATCCACTACTATAATACCTATATCAATCAGGCCCTGAAAGGTAATCAGATCGAAAAGGACAGCATTAAACAAAAGATTTCTGTGATGCTTTTCCATGCATTATTAATATTATTGTTTGTTTTCAGCGTGTTTGCTGGATGGTGTGGACATCCGTGGCTACACTGCCTGGTCACTAATGGACAATGTGGAATGGGCGGCGGGTTTTGAAGAAAGATTTGGCCTTTTCTATGTAAATCGATCAGATCCCAGTTTACCACGTATTCCTAAGGAATCTGTCTGGAGCTATGCTAAAATAGTGTCCTGCAATGGCTTCATTAGCCCAGGAGAAAGTCCCCATGAATGTCAGATCCTTGAACCTGAAGGTACAATAAATCTATCTATCTATCTATATGTCTGTCTGCTTATCTGTCTGTCTATAAATAACTGAGTATTTTCTGTTTTGCAGAGACTAATCCTGCACCACCTCCTGATGAAGAGCTGTTTTTGGAAGTGTCAGGTCCTGATGCTGATACAAGAAACAAAAAACGTCCAGTAGAGGAACACATTAACCTTGATAAAACGGACAATTTCTGAACATAATGTGCTTTACAAGTCTTACTATGACTGGAGTCATAAGGATTTCAACCATTTTCTGATTTTTATTAACTATTTTATTTCATAACTACTTTTCTCTCCAGGACTACAGTATGTAGAATTTGTTTCTGGTGGGACACTCATTAGTGACTCTCAATCAGTGCGGTAGTTGTGTTGCTACAGTAATGCTGGCATTTTAATCTAATTAAAGACTGCTTTGGTAAACCGTATTAATAATTAAAGACATGTTTGTATGTATTTTGTATTGGGATTTTTCATGATTGTTTAAATGTATATGCTTCTACTAGCATTAGCTTATGGACATGCCCTATTTTACATTTAAAAATGCCTTGTGTCTTTACAGGTATGTTTGGGCTTTATTTGAGTCCATATATGTTTAATTGTATAAATAAAAATAAAATAACTACAAATAATTTGCATCTTTGGTTTTTGTACCGGTGGTGTAAAGGAATAAGGATGGCAGTCTTAGTGTATGTTTATTCATATTTTAGTTAATGATTTGTAAGTGCATTATTGTGTCATTATTTTGAAGGGCACATCATACTTAACTCATTATTAACCATACACTAACATCATCTCATTGCTTGTTAATGCATGACTTTACTTGAGGGGGCACGGACCAGTCACAGCTCATGACAAGGAGCCCATCCCCTCCCCATACAGCTGTGATCCACAAAACGGCATTTTAAAGGAACACGCCGACTTATTGGGACTTTAGCTTATTCACCGTATCCCCTAGAGTTTGATAAGTCCATACGTACCCTTTTCATCTCTGTGCGTGCCGTAACTGACGCACCCACCGCTAGCCTAGCTTAGCACAAAGACTGGAGGTAAACGGCTCCAGCTAGCATACTAATCCCAATAAGTGACAAAATAATGCTAACATTTGTGTTGAAACAAATCACTCCGCCCATGTAGCAGTGCTTCGCCTTCTGAGAATATAGTTCCCAGTATGTATACAGTTAGAAGATGGCTGTGTCTCATGTGACCTTGTTATTTGTACACACTGTACCTATACAAATCACAACATGATTCAATATTCCATATTCTATTCAATATTCTGTTTCACTTGGAAATACGTCACAACACTGGAGAAAAGTCATTTGCAACTTCCGGTTCACGGGGACTTTGAAGCACTCTCTTCCCCTGTGTTATGCAAGTAGGGAAGCTTAGTGAGATACCCCACTCTGTTCTCAGAGAACCCAGGGTTACATGAGTAAACTAACATTCTCTTTTAATCAATCGCTCTGTATCTCACTATGGGAATAAATATAGCCAACTCCCGTAACGCATGCTTTCCGAAGCCGCCGAACAGACCCGGCAAGAAAGAAAGATAACCTTTCAAGTCTCCGAAGAGCCATCAGAGCCATAGAAGGCGCACTGATATCCAGATGGTCAAATCTGCTAAATGTATGAGGGGAAGCTCAGCTTGCACTGCACAAATATCTCCCACTGAAATCCCCTTAACCCTTTGGGGTCTGAGGTGTTTTCTGACATTTGTGCTTATTTCTGTTACTTGTAACATTTTCTTGTTGAGGAGATTAAAAGAATGGCTTTTTGATTGTTTGGATTTACAACACAACAATCCAAATATACGTAACAAAGGACAAAAAAAAAGCACATTACTGAACACACTGATCTAAAGACAGAATTGAACAGTTACACACCTTTGTGCCATTTATAAAACAGTTCCTGTTCAACATACCTATCATTTCTATTTTACAGAGACTCGTGTGAATGTTTACTCCTGTGAAATGCAGGCAGTCTATAACTATAAATCATTAGAAAGGAACGCTAAAGTACACTACACTAGAAAAAAAAATTCAAAAATGTTCTAATGCGTTATGAAATGAGATTGGAGTAAAACCATGTATCCTAATGTTTGGAGCATTTTGATTCAAATACACAGCATGCATGGGATAAGGCGAGTCCAAATGCTCACACAGATTTAATTATAAAAGGCAAAACATAAATAATCCAGACCAGAGATCAAGGCAATAATCCAGTATATACACGTAAGGGAAACCAGGAACATACAAGAAAAACTCCAGGTAAACCACACGCTACACCAACAACAACTCATAAAACCTAACTGAAGAACATAAATACACAAAGCAATGAGTGGATAACTAACAACAGCTGGAACTAATGAAGGTGACCATGGTGACTTAAGCCTGGTTCACACGGCAGGTTAATTAGGCCGATTTTAGCCCCGATTCACCCCTTCCGACAATCTTAAGCATGCTCCGATTATCGTAAAATAATCTGATCAGATATTCCTGCCGTGTGTGGTGTGTTAAGACTGCTCTCGTCTGCTCGGAAGGACGTCGGGACTGCTCCAATCTCAAATCGGGGATATCCAACATGTTGGATTTATTTGGGCCGATTTCTTCTTGTGTGTGGTGTCCCCCGGGGACAAACGAGCATGCAGGCTGTGGACTGTGGCGTGTAGCCAATCAGAAAGCGAGGTGACGAGGCGGCGAGGAAGCACCGGGAAACAAAATCAAAACAGCCGGCGGCATGGCGCACCAGAAAGTCCGGTGGACGTCGGAGATCATCGCCTTTTATTTTGATAATGTTTTTTTTTTTGGTTAAAAACAAACTACAAACTATCGCCACTGCATCCTCTTCGTCCACCATGATTGTTTACTCTGAAGTCACGTTTGATCTCGAGGGATTTTGCGAGATTTCCCGCCTGACCTGGGAATGCTCGGGAGTCAAATCGGTTCGTGTGTGATGTGTTGATTTTGCCGTGTGGCTGCGCACCACACACTGTACGAACAAAACTGTTAGACCCGTGATTTTTTTATCCCCGTGTGTGGGGTCTCTCAGGTTTGGAAAATCGGCCGACAATTTTTAAATCGTCCCATGTGAACCAGGCTTAATATGACAACACAGAAGAATGGAAATCAAACACAGGAAAGGAACAGACACAATGGAAAATCAGAATACATTTCAACATAAAAGTCCTTTAACAAGACAAAACAAAAGACCAGGATCATTACAACAGCAATTGCAGAGAGCATTCACTGAAGCGATCAAGCCGCTCCTCACTATGAAACATTGTTACCACATAAACATCTATGTTTAAACAGATATCCACGAACAGTATTTCATACACTCAAAAAAATGAAAGCTTGACTTTAATTTTTCCTTATCAACAGGTTCCATAAAATTTAATTATGAAAGTTGAAAACAAATATTTCAAGGTTATCTAACGTAATGGGGTTGTTTTAGGGAGAAATAATATTTTTGACTCGAGCCAACTATTATCAATGATTTTTGCTGAACAAGAGACATTTGAGTTTAACTAACTAAAGTCAGTAATGTTATATGAACTAACAAAATTTGTTTGGAAGTTGCATATTACATGCAATTCAATACTATTCAAACTAAACTAATGATTTAACAACAAAACGTTAAATTCAAGCTTAATTAATCAAAATAAAATGCTTTCTCTAACTTTAATTTTTACTAGTTGAATTAACTATAGTTTGTCAACAGGTTCCACACATATTACTTAAGTAAACTCAACTCAACATTTGTTAGTTACTTTGTTCACCAACACAAGAGTTTATCAACAACACAACACTACTGTTTATAAAATTCTGTTTTACAAAAGAGAAAAAAACAGTTAAACATACCCATGAGTGGCAGCATTTAAAGTGGGTTATCTTTACCTTTAAAAAAAAAACTAAAAAAAAACACAACACACATGTCACCCAGAACAGTGGTGCATGTCACAAAAAAATGAAAAAAGTTATATAATCTTTAAAGTATTTTTCAATTAAATGGTTTCAAGTGCAAAGCAGGCCTTTATGTTAAGCTCCACAAACTTCACTCAGTTTGTTTTTAAGCATCTGTACACGCTGCATGACAAAGAAACATGTCACCAGAACAGTGGTCAGCATGTCACACACAAAAAAAAGAAAAAAGGTATATAAACTCCCAAGTCGTGAAGCACTTCAACACATCACTATTCCAACATCAGTGGTGGTGGCGGTAACACCTCCCTCAGCATTAATGCTTTAGAAAAAAAAAAAAAAATAATAGAAAAAAACCTCTGGACACACTTTACATGACAAAGAAACATGTCACCCAGAACAGTGGTGTGTCACAAAAAAAAAGTATATAAACTTAAGTGTTTTTCAATTAAATGGTTTCAAGTGCAAAGCAGGCCTTCATGTTAAACGCCGAACGCTCAATGTTGGTTCACTCTTATAGTTTTTGAAGCATCTGTACCTTGGTTAAGAGTCTGGTAGCATCCAGCTGGAGGACAGGCTTGTGCAAAATTCAGAATTTCAGAATTGGCCTCCATTCAATTCATGAATTGGAATTTGAATTGAATTTACTCCGCCCCACTGGACGTTGAATTGAATTTGAATTGGAATGACAGGAAGTGGAATTAAATTCATGGCAATTCAAAGCAATTCCACACAGTCACACAACAGAAAGAATGGGTTGAGTCTCGAATCCATTCATTGTTAGGAAGGTTACTTTGGAAATGTTATTGCTTACTGTTTTTAGTTACTCATTATAGATGTGGTTTGGATTACTTTATTTGGATAACTTTATCAATGCAAAGCAATTTCGTTTTAAGTTGATTAGTAACTAATTGAATTAAACATTTTACCTCAGTAATACAACTAAATACAATTACATTAATTTTGTAATTTAATAACAGATATTTCATTTGACGTAACTATTTACTCCTCAACCCTGCATACATTTTGTTCTAAAATAGATATAGATCAAATTCTTGAAAATAAATTACCCCCTCAGTGTTGTTTAATTAGTTTTGTTCCAATGTCATTTTCATTTCAAAGTAATCACACAAACACAAAGTTGTTGTAAATGCAGTTATCATTTATTCCAATCCAAAAAATTACTGAGCAACACTGTTGCATCTAATTCTCAATAGCTCCTCAAAATGTTTTTTCATTGAGTCTGCACCGTTCTGGTCTGAATATCTTTCCTGCAACACTAAAGATTCTCTCAACAGGTGCAGAGTGAAGTTGTAAGGGACTTCTGAAACTTAAAGTAGTGATGTGACATTTGAACCGAGGCGTCGGAGCGTGTGTCGAGAAAAAGTGGGCGTGCCAGATGAAGCCGCGATTCAAGGCTTGTGTTGTTAACGTGAAAATCACGTGACTAATGACAAACGGGGCCTCGGTTTGTGTGGCTACGTCATCGGTTCGGTCTGAGTGTCGCTTCCGGATTAAAGCCGGTTCGAAACTCGCGCCTCCTTGTGGGTGTTGTCAGCAGTAGTAGAAGCAGTTGTAGTAGTGTCAGAGAGTCAGAGAGTTAGAAAACTATCATTGTCATTGTCGTTATTGTGTCATATGTGAGGGCTGTATATTATTACATTATCAGGTTAGAATAGTTATAGTATATTATTATTATAGTAGGCCTATATTATAGTTGTTATATTAATTAGATAGATTATTTGGATTGCTCTGGATTTTTGGATCTGGACTGGACTGCTTTTTGATTTGGATTGCCCTTTTGGATTTGTTTGCTTTTTGTGACTCTTCCTTTTTCCTGGTAATGGAGCCAGCAAGAAAGAGGAGATCCTCCCCTGTCTGGGCTCAACAGAAACATCAGTGTCCTCATTTGTACCACTGCCATTTTTACGTTCCCCTTCATCCTCTGTTCCTTGTGAAAGGATCTTTTTCCAGGCTAGAGAGATTTTGTCCAAGAAGAGTGAATCATCTAAACCCCAACACAACACAAATCTATTTTTATTTTCCTTCCTTCCGGACTATTCTGTTGCAGTTTACTTTAATCTGTTATCTATAATCTGTTAAATTAATAAATGTACTTTATTACACTCCCTCTAACATAAGCACTGCACTCAACACAGTGTCACTGTTGTTGTTCATATTGTCCCTATCCAAACAATTTATGAATAATTAATGAACTGTGTGTGTGACTCTGGACAAGTAAATTCAGACAGAGAAAGATACATATTTTATATTATACACAGTAATGGACAAATGTCTGATCATGTCTTTTTATTATTGCAAATGAAAGGTTACAAACATCAACAGTGAGTACAAAATAAATAAATAAATATTTTTATTTATAAAAGCATTTTTATAAAATATATTTTTTTTATAAAAAAAAAAACAAATTTATAAAATGAGGGAGGGAGGGCGCGACACTGGTTCAGAATGAATTAATTTGTCTGCTATTTCTTTGCACAGTAGCTAGGTGTCACTAGTGAGCAATGCTGAATGAAGCTTCGAGTAATGAACCTTTAGCTGAAGCAATGGCCTGCGAGGTCTCAGTGGTTCAGGAAGCCTCATTTTGCCATCACTAACTTAAAGGCCCAGTTTCCCATTAAGGGCTTAAAATAAACCAGGACTAGGCTAATTCTACTTAAATTAATCCACACTAAACAACTGACTTTCTGAGATGTTGCTTAAGTTTGGATTAACTAGTTCTAGACTACAGAGTCTCAGATTAAGGTAATCAAGGACAAGTGAGATCATCTTTTGGAAACCCGATTAGATTAATGGCATGCACATGTGGCTAAGGAGAGGTTGCTATAAAAACCTGGTTTTCATTAGTCTTAAGGAGTGTGTGGAACAGGAGTCACTACACTTAACCAAAAAATGGATAAAGGCCGAAGAAAACGCTAAAAAAACTTCAGTGAATTTGAGAAGACCCTTTTTAAACAAATTGTATCAAACTATCCTGTAATTGAAAACAAACAGCATGATTCAGGTACAGAAAACAAGAAGAAGAAGGCATGGATTTCCATATTGAATGAATTCAACTCAAATGAAAAAGTAACCAAACGGACACTCCAACAAGTTCAGGTAAGATTTATTGTTGCCCCATTCTTACAAATCAGTCAATTATAAATGTTTTCATTAATGAAATGTAAAAAGAAAACAATATTATATAGAACTCCTACTTCAGAGTATATATTATCTTGTAAAGGTCCTGTGGAAAAACATAAAAATAAACCTGAAAAAAACAACTGCTGCTACGCGTCAAGAGCGTTTCAAGACAGGTGGGGGACTCCCAGTTCCACCAGACACAGAGGAGTTGGGGGACTTGTTGGCTGGGATTATTGAAAGTCAGCAACCCCTTCTCATTTACAGTAACATGTGCTATCCCATCCAACATAATTAAATGCAAGTCATGTCTTGTAACAAAAATTATGTAATGACCTTTATTGTTGAAGTCAAATGTAATACTACATTTTTTTTTTTTTTATCCAAAGATGACCTGATCTTGACACAGGACTTGGGGGGGGGGCGCAGGGAACAGTCAAGATGCTCAAATGAATCCAGCAGCAGCCAGCACCAACATGCAGCAGCATCCAGTCTCCTGCAGTAGCATTAGTCAGCATCCAGCAGTCTCTAATCCAGGCAGCAGGTCAAGAGGGAAAAGGATGACCATTCATGAGAAACTTACCATAGAGTTCCATGAACGTAAATTACAATATTTAAAAGAAGAACATGAAGTCAAAATGAAAATTCTTCATCTTGAGTTGTCTATGAAAGAGAGAGACATGTCAATGTCTCAGCAGTGTCAATTGTCTTTGGAACAAAATCTCAGTTAAATAAATAATTTCCTGATTTTTTTTTACCTGTCTATGCCAATCATTTATGTATCACTCAAGGCTCATTTATGAGAAGTGCTGCAAAGCAAAAGCATCTCTGTAAGCAAGTCCATTTCTGTCATTGGCTAGCTCAGCGATAGGGACATGTTGGTCATCATCATCTTCAATATCAGGGTCTGGGCAGCCACACTGTTTAAGAAAATTATGAAGCACTGCTGTTGCAATAATAACAATGCAGCACCTCCTAGGTTCAAACCGCAGTGTATTTCGGAGACACTGGAAACAATTCTTCCATACACCAAACATGCGCTCTATTAGCCCTCTGGTGAGCATGTGAGCTTGGTTATAGCGCTGTTGCTCTGGTCTGACTGGATGGAGATAAGGGGTGAACAAGAAGTTTGTCTGTGCATACCCACTGTCACCAAGTAGAATTCCAGAGTGTTGTCTTGTTTCAAACTGACCGTACAAAGAGGAGTTGTGGAAAATCCTTGAGTCATGAGTTGAACTTTTCCATCGTGCAACAATATTGGAGAACTGCATAGTGGGAGTGCACACTCATTGCACATTTATTGAAAACCAGTTTTTACAAATTCTGAATTCCTCAGCATCTGCTGTAGAGGGACACTTGATGGGAATGTGGCAGCCATCGATACAACCAATGACTCCAGGGAAGTTCCCATATTCATAGAAATCTACCTTGTAGGTGGCCTGTTCAGCAGCATTTGGGAATTTGATGAAATCCTTTTTCAGTTCACATATAGGACTGCGGACTTTGTGTACTATTTTGCACACTGTATTCACCTACACCACACAAATCCCCAGTTTCACGATGGAAGGTTCCACATGCCAAAAACCTTAAGGTAATTAATATTTGTAAGGAAGGAGAAATAGGGGTGCCCCTGACTAAGTTACCTGAAAGCTTGGGCTGCAGCAAACCAATTATTTCTGTTGCATTTTCCTTTGACATATGGAAACGGTCAAGAAAATGTAAATCATCAAAATCATTTAGTGGGTTGCTCCTATCTTTCAGCAACCTTCTTTCTGGTCTTGGTGGTGGTCTCTGATTGTCGTTGAAATAGTCGAGGTAATCCATTTTCTGCTACTGTGGACGTGAGCCTTGAGGCAAGAAGTTTTTAATCTGAGTGTAACCAGTGGCGTCAGGTACTTGAGGGAACTGTATGAAACAAGTATATAACGTTCGACTACGCCACCCGGTATATACCGGGAACTATCAGCCCCAAATCAGGGAGCGCACAGGTTCGTTACCAAAAGAAATGGGTGAGCAGAGAGACATAGGCCAGGGAATATCAATGATGAGGCAGTTTTATTCATATACAAAATTTAAAACCATCAATATATTAACATCAAAGGATCAATATTCACATGTCAAAAAGAAAGAAAAGAAACTTTACAAAGCTTCTATATAAAGAAAATAAATAAAATACAAATTCACAAGAAAGCTTAAGGGAGAGAGATGGACTGCTGTGACCCTCAATCCACACACCACACTTAATACACACACACACACACACAGGTGAGGTCACTCAAATAAGCACGGCACAACGTGAACCCCGTTAAACAGCAGCTAAACCCCTCCTCTGTACACTTTCTCCCTCACTCCGTCCCAGAAGAAACAGTCAGTTCACAAACAAACAAAAATATAATAAGAATACACAAAGACAATATTCAAGTCAATCTCGTCTTGTACTCAAATTAAATTTTAAACCTACAAAATAAATAACATCACATCCCGTGCACACGAAAACAGGCACGAAAATAAAACAAAGAATAACAACAACGATTACAATTCACAACACAAACCAAAAGCATTAAACCAAAGAACATAAAACCAACAGACAGGGTCACAATCGCCCGCACATGTGATGAGCGAGCCGGCCAGAAAACAGCCACGCTTCTCACGTTGCTCTCACTCCTCGGCGAGCAATTCTCTGCGCCCAAAGTTGTAAACACACACAAAGTTTACTATAACAAAAGTCGACCGGAATAAGCCCAGGCAAGGCAGCAGTGCGTTACGTCAACAGACGCGCATCTCGTCCCGCAATATAGAGGTGAAACCCTTGCTCTCGTCACTCAAATCTGTCGAACATGAAACAAAAATTACTAATAAAACAATAAAAGAGATGGGTCGCGAATGGCTCGAATGGCTCTCATACATACCGGAAACGTTCTCAGCGCAGCACTATGCGTGTTCGCTGGCCTCAACATGCCGCCGGTTGCTCGTCAATGAACTACACAGACTCAAAATAGTAAATACACGTTCCATTGATAAAAATCCTCAAAACAGACGTAGGTTACCAACCTCAAAGCCCGGGGCAGCCTGTGCACAGCCGCACAGAGCCGAGACAGCACTTCCTACTCTCCCATTCATAAATGGCGGCCTCCGTAAAGGGGCGGTACGGGTGTCAACGCATCCCAAGTGACAAAAACCTCCCCATTTTATACCATGACACCAGACTGCTGATAGGTTCAATGTTTTCACATGACACTGGCCAATAATCAACACGGATACACTTCACCCTGCTACATGAGGTTAAACCTGCTTCTGACCAGGTTTAATTTAAGACTTCATTTAGATCTGAATTAGGTCTAATCCTACTTCTAGAAATCCGATTGTTTAAGTCTAGACTAGTGCAAGTCTGAGACTATTGTAATCTATGTGTGAGAAAGCTACTTCAATAAATCCAGGTTTAAAATTACATTTAGTCTACAACTAGGCTTAATCCCCGTACGGGAAACTGGCCCAAAAAGTCCAGTGTTGCCCATCAAATTGTGCTTTCAAACAAATGTCCACCTCAAATTGTTTAGCAACCCTTGTGTTATGTTGCGGGTCAATTTGACCCGTTTAGATTTTATAGTTGCTGGAAATACTGGTTAACCTATGTTTTTTTTCTTGATATTTTGTGACTTTTTCGCATTTATCATCATGAACATGCATGCAAAGTTTCAACATGCTGGTGGTTTTTTTTGTTGACATATACAAACAAAATTACTATTACGTTTGTGATGTTCGCAGGTCAATTTGACCATCATAGGCTCTCTGGATCAGCAGAGAGAATTTTACAAGGAAATGTTACAACAACAACAGGAAAACTTCAAGAGCTTCATTCAAATCATTATGGATGGAAATGCGAAAAGGTTGGATGGTGTGATTAGAGATGTACAAGAACTAAAAACTAGTCTGCAGTTCACACAAGGCATCATGGATGAGATGAAAGCTAATAAGAACGACATTGACATAAAAATTAGATCATTTGAGAGCAGCATTTCAAAATCAAAGCAGGAATTGGAGGATCTGTTTGAGAAGCTGGATCACACTGAAAATCAGTTAAGGAGATCTAATCTACTAATTGATGGGATCGCAGAGGAAAAAGGCGAAACAATCAGTGGATTAGAAATGAAGATTCAACAAATGCTGTCTAATAATTTGGGTCTGGATAGTTCTACAATGGAAAGGGTCCACCGGATTGGCCAATTCCATGAGGGAAGAAAGCCAAGAAAAATTGTTGTGAAGCTTCTTAGATTTAAAGACCGACAGCGCATCCTTTCCTCCACCAAGAAATTAAAGGGTACAAACATTTATATCAATGAAGACTTTTCTGATTTGGTGCAGCAGAGGAGACGTGAACTGCTGCCAAAACTGAAAGAGGCAAGAGAGAAAGGTGAAAGAGCCAGCTTAAGGTATGATAAGCTTATAATTTGGCTGGCAAATGGACAAAAGCAAGCATCTGAATAACTGCTCTTGACCTTTATTTAGATTTTTATCCTTATGTTTTTGTTTTGATGTTTTAATCTTATTAATATGACAAATTTACTTTCAAACTTGCCTAAGAAAGGTTTAGTTTTAGCTCATTTGAACATTTGTAGTCTCAGAAATAAGGTTCATGAAAATATAAACATCTGTTCCAATGGGATTCATGTATTGGCCTTATCAGAAACACACTTAGACCGCAGTTTTGATAATTCACAGCTAGCTGTTGAGGGGTATAGACTATTTAGAAAAGATAGAAATCAAAATGGTGGGGGTGTTGCATTCTATATTAGCTAAAATATTGCAGTCACTCCAAGGGAAGATTTGATGGGCAGTGATATTGAAATGATATGGCTACAATTAAATATTCAGTTTAACAAACCCATTTTAGTGGGCTGCTGTTACCGACCTCCCAGTTCAAATGTAGATTATTTGGAAAAGATATGTGATAACATTTTGGTCAGCCAGGCCCGTGGCAAGGAAAGACACCATCTACTCCAGGAAGAGGTCCGAGCATGCGTAGAGGAAGAGCGAGTGAGCAGGGTTGTGGGACTCCGGCAGCAGGGAGCATGGACAAGGTGGGAGAGTACACTGCAGCGCAGGATTACCTGGGCAAACATCTTGCAGGCAGATTTCCATCGGGTCCGTTTCCTGGTACAAGCTGTCTACGATGCCCTGCCAAGCCCAGCGAACCTCCATGTCTGGGGGAAGAGTGAAACACCTTTCTGCCTTCTTTGCTCTGGAAGAGGCTCCCTAGAACATCTCCTCAGCAGCTGCCCAAAGGCTCTGGCAGATGGTCGATATCGCTGGCGCCACGACCAGGTGCTTAAGGCAATTGCTGAGAGTGTAGCCTCAGCCATTAGCACCAGCAAACACCATCATGCTCCAAAGAAGGTAGTCCTCTTCATCAAAGCTGGAGAGAAACCCCTGGCACGTCCACAATTAACAACAGGCCTCCTCCACAAAGCCTCTGACTGGCAGCTGCAGGTTGACCTTGGAAGACAGCTACAAGCTACAAGGTGGCTTTGGATTAAGAGGGCTGATCCGTGGGTTGCTACTGGGACGCAAGTCGGGGCTTGATCAACCCCGGCTGGGTCGCCTGGGCGAGGGTGTATGATGTTGCGAGACCCGAAACACCCAATGATCCCAGGATACATCACTGAAGATGTGTCCCAGTGCATCCATGAGATGTTTCTTGCATAGAAGGCATCTGCTCAAACCAAAGATATCTTTCTTTTGGGGGATTTCAACATTGATTGGTTTTCAAAGAAGTGTTATTTACGCAGAAAGATGATTACTATAACTAATGCTTCTAACCTTAAGCAGATTGTTACACAACCCACGAGAATTTCTTTGAATGGTAAATTTAAATCAACATGCATTGACCACATTTTTACAAATGTGTATGAGTTGTGTTCACATGTCATCTCAGTTGGAATAGGATGCAGTGATCATAATTTAATCATCACAACAAAGAAAACTAAATTGCCTAAATTTGGTGCAAGGATTTTCTATCGAAGGTCTTATAAAACGTTCGATCCTAATGCGTTTGTGGAAGATGTTGAAAGGTCCACTTGGTCGGCGGTTTGTGACGAGGAGGATGTTAATGCTTCTTTACGTATTTTTATGGATAGGTTTGTGAAAATAGTTGACAAACATGCACCAATTAGAAAAAGGTCGATAAAAGGCAATAATGCTCCTTGGTTAGATGCCGAGCTAAAATCTATAATGAGGGAAAGGGATAATGCCAAAGCTGAAACTCTAAAATCTAAAAGTGATATGGATGAAAGGTATTATTGTAAGTTGAGAAATAAAGTGACAAAGTTGATTAAAAAAGAAAATATATTTTAGCCAAAAAATTAGTAATTCATCAAATAATAGCAAGCAATTGTGGAAAGTTATAAATGAAATAATGTGTAAAAAACCAAAGTGTTCTAATATGTACTTGAAAACAGCACCAGAAATAATCACTAAACCTTTGGATATAGCAAATCATTTGAATAGCTCTCATTTATATATTCAAGATATCTGAAATATCTTGAGACTTCGACATAGACAGCAGGAAGAATGAGCTCAGATTAATTGATTAATTGTTCAGTTATGATGTTCTAAGCAAAAAAATTATAATAAAAAAAAAATGTATATTCAAATATATAAAAATATAATGTATATTCAAATTTTGTCAAAACAAAACAGTTTTAAAAAATGGTTAAAAAACATTTTCATTAAATCATATCTTCAGATATATTATTTTTTGGAATTTTTGACAAATGTTGATATTAAAAGTTTACAGTTTGTACCTGAATCTTTGTTCATAGTGTGATCATAGTGTGATTTTTGAGGAATTGTATTGAATCCAATTCAATTTGACCCGAACCATAAGGGGAGTGCACAGAATTCCAACATAACACAAGGGTTAAATACTTGGTTAAAGTAAAGCATTCTGGGAAATGGAGTCATGTTCCATCATGTTCCACAAAATTACAATTACAATAAATCAAACTTAATTATTTGTTCTGTGACTAGAGCTTTTAACATTCAACAAACATATCCTTTTAATGTAATCTGTACAAGTAGTTCAAACTAATATCATTTATAATGCAATCATATCTGACATATACTGTAAAGCTTAATTGTTAAACACTTAACTTAAAATATAGAATTTCTTTGAATTTTTATTGAATTGCAATTCTGCTTCCTTTAATTCAAATTCGAGTTGTAATTCTAGATCCTGTTTTTGACATCAATTCAAATTCAATTCAAATTCAAGAATTGAATTGGAATTAATGAGTCATTCTCAATTCAATTCTGAATTGTGCACAAGCCTGCTGGAGGAAGATTTTCTGAAGCACCTCAAAGAACGCTTTCAGTTCCTGAGGATAACTGAGGTTCATTGCGTATATGACACCCATTAAGAGTGCACATGCAGAAGCGATGTCTCCCATGTCGTGAAGCACTTCAACACCCTCAATCACTATTCCAACATCAGCTGGAGTGGTGGTTGGCATCACCTCCCTCTACATTAATAATGTAAATGCCAAAGACAACTTGTTCAAGGTCCCTCTGGGCAGCACAGCCATCTGAATCCTTTCCACACACAAATAGGACAACAATGAAATCGCCAGCCAATTACATAATTCCAAAGAGCTCATTTGCATTGCAGTTTTCTCCGTAAATGTTTTAAAATAGTGCTTGATTACTAACTTTTGGTCCAAACTGATTCCTCACAATTTGTACACAGGCCACTTTATTATGTTCACCTGTATGATCTGATGTCATCTTATATAGCAGCTCAGCCGTGAGTTCTACTTTTATAAGATTATATTTTTTCAATTTTTAAGATTAAATTATCAGAGATGTGATTTGTTTAGACAAAAATTGCCATTCCAAGCCATATCCCACAATGTTAAATGGATATTGTGATATTCTTAGAAACCCTAGGATACCCTGCTGAAAAATCCAGCTTTAACCAGCCTAAGATGGTCAGGCAGGTTTTGGCTGGTCTCCTAGCCTGGTCATAGCTGGTTTTAGAGGGGTTTTGAACACTTTTTTAGCTGGTCAGGCTGGTCTTAGCTGATCATTGTTGGTCTTAGCTGGTCAGGCTGGCTAACTCTATGGGTGCTTTCACACCTGCCTCATTTAGTTCGGTTGTTTCCTATGTGGGAAACATTGTTTCCTATGAGGATCTTCAAGACAAAACATAAATGAGCTTCAATTGTATGAACACTCTTCAAAATATATTATTTTATGTTCTACAGAAGAAAGAAACTTATACAGAATATATTCCAGTTGGTAGCTATAAATGTTGTGATGTTACTTTAAGTACTTTGGCTACCACATAAGAGCTGCATTTTTTTTTTTTTTTAGATCTGACAAACCTGATGTCATCCAAGCGCGAGAAGAAATGAGTTCATTATGCAATGTTCCTAAATGGTCTATGATAGTGGCCAGTATCTGTTCCTCAGGAGAAAAACATGTTCTTATAGTTTTTATACATGCACTTTTTAAAAAACAAAACAAAATGTGTTTTATTTTTAACCATGATCCTCGTGGCTGCTGATATTTTATTTGTTGTTTAGAATTATTTTGTATTCATCAAGTATTTATGATTTATTTATTTTTCATTGATCAATTATAAAGGTTGTTTTACATATTATTATTTATTTACAATTTCTTTGCCAATTTTATTATTTATTTACTTCTTATTTGCCAATATTTTGACTGTTACTGTTGTAACAAGTGGTCTTGTTATCGGTTCCAGAAACGGTTCTTAACCGAATGTTATGTGTATGTGTATTTGTTGAATATGTGTTTTTCTTGTATGACAGTCATGCCAGTATCAGTACCTCAAGACAGAGATGTCTCTAAATAAATGTTCCTTGCAGGTTGTGCCTATAATAAATAAATGTTCCTTGCAGGTTGTACCTATAATAAATAAATGTTCCTTGCAGTTTGTATGTGTTTTTCTCATATTTTTTAAAATTCACTCTCGGTAATTTCTTTTACCCTAGACAGGCAAGTGCTCATATGGTAACTTCATTGACCTTGATTTGCAATGCAAAGATGAAAAAAAAAATGTTAATGTCCTGTAACATCCCCCATTAGCTCTCTGAGGTTAAAATTTAGAATTTCCAAATATTTCAATGAGTGCCCTATAAAGGGTTAATTCCAAGTGAATCAAAAATGAGGCTGTGTGGGAGTCAGTTCAAAAGGTTATACCATCTAAATGTGCTGGATCTTTTTACATCATCACCACCCATGTTTTCTAAAATTGATTTTTTTAAATATACATTTCATTAACATAACAGTACATTTAACTGATTGTAAGTCTGTCTTTTACAGACAGTGTTAGCTGTAGCTTTGATTTCGAATTAAAGGCACAATATGTGATGATCATTAGCTTCAATGCAGAACATTAATAACTATGATTGGGACTGTCATATATACATAACATTATAATGAGCAGACTATTGCATTAAAAACGTTGTGAATTCTTTGGGTTTAGTTGCTGTGTTTCAGCGTGTTGTCATGGGAGGAGCGCATCCACAACAGGAGTTTCACTACGTAATAGTTGATTACTATTAGGCTGGTTTTAGCTGGATTTTTCAGCAGGGTTGGCAGCAACTAATTTGACTCTTGACATCTGAGACTTGAGTTACTATCGATCTCATTAAAGATCTGTGAAATACTCAATTTTTAACTCTATTAATATATTTATTTTTCGTATTGAATTACATTGATCATACATTTATATTCCTACTGATTCTTTGAAGATAATTTTTTTGTTGTTGAAATGTACTACCTATTTTCAGGTAATTTAGACTCTACTGTACTTTATATGCCTATTTTTATATTAGAAACACACCAACTCTTATTTACACTTCAATTTTTTCACTTGTATAACATTCTCTATGAACTCCTACACTATTTTTAATAAGTTTTTGCATTTTAATATTGGTATATAAATGCTTTCTGCTCCCAAGATGTAGTCTCATTCTCGTTTATTAGTAGTTTTTAATTTCTCCATCACATAATGGACAACAATCATTTTAAATGGATATTTCACCAAGAATTCACCATACACGCTTTAGGACTACAGGACTTTTATTTTAGTTTAGCGATATGACGTCATAAGACTGCGCCGCGCTCCTGCCTCTGTTGTGATTCGGCTGAAGGAAGGTTTGTAATTTTTATACGTTTTAATGTATTCAAATCGATGCAAGCCGCCCAGACAAATTTATATTTTTTCATAGCAGGCTATGTACAAATTATTAATTGTTATTGAAAGTAACATTTTAATGATTTATCTACATTAATACTGGTCCACACATGAGTAACAGAAAAGGTGCGTCTCAATTCGCTCGCTATATCGTCAATCGATTTATAGTAAAAACGATTTCGGTCACTGGCGATGGAGAAAGGGAACGTTTGAAACCCCGAGTCAATCGAATCAAATGTTTAGCAAAATGATTCAGTGATTCGCTGGTCAAAACAGTGCAGATGCAAGGAGAACCGAACTGAATGCACTGAACTAGATCTGATTGAGACACACACAGGGATTTAGTTTTGGATTTATTGTTATTTCTGATAATTATTCTCATTCTATTGTCCAAACACACAGAAAAACTGAGACACTATTGTAAATAGTGACTTACTATATTATGAAGATGGCGTTTATTAAAGAGGAGAGTGAAGAAATGAAGATTGAAGAAACATTCAGAGTGAAACAAGAAGAAACTGAAGAACAAACAGGTTGGTTTCATTCTTAAAGTTGAACTCAGTCATTTGATCCTCATTAAAGTGTCCAGCTCAACAGAAATGAATGATATTTTTGAAGAATGTCAAATGAGTGTGTGTAACATTAAACCCAATATCTACTTCTGAACTGAAACAAGGAAAACTAGTGTTTTTTTGTTTAAAAAAAAAACAAAAAAAAACTTTTTCCAGCCAGTTTTAATGAAAACACCTGGAAACATCAATATTTAATATTAACATAATAACACTTGATAGGAAATATTTGGATGGCAATGGGAGAGTCAGCTGTAAATGTTTATTTAGAAAGAAATGCAATGAATTATATTTTTTAGTGTTTTTTTACATTTGTTTTTTTTAATGAGCAATTATAGCAGCTAGTTATTTTGTAACAAACTAACAATAGATGTCTTAAAACAGTTTAAATATTTGTTAGTGACACAAACAGTTCAAATGAAAGACACTGATTGAGTTAAATCACCTTAATTTATATAGCCTAGCGCTTTTAACAATATTGTTTCAAATCAGCTTTACAGTGATAATAGGAAATAACAGAGATCTGAAAGTAACAGATGTTTTGGTACAGAAGCTCTAGAATAAAGTTATTGTCCAGCTGAAGTAAGTTTTTGATTGATTTACTTCCCTTGCAAAGATCATTAGTTATTAACTTAGGGGCCACTTACAGACACAGTTTTAACTGAAAACAGAAAACTTTCAATGCGTTCTGGCCGTTCATCTGCACGACAACAGTATTTGCTCGAGAATGCAAACTTTGGTTCCAAGGTGCAAGTTCTGAATTTTTTTTGAAAAACGTTATTATCTCTGTGTAACCTTCAAAAATGTGAATCCTTGAAAACACATGTATATTATGTGTTTAGTCTATAGGAATGCGCATTTGAATATATATGTGCACAGACGCATGGCCTGCATAATTTTTAGTCGCTTCTCCGTATCCATGTTAGAGCCCTGCACGGGCCAAAAACTCCAGCCCTAACCCGGCCCTCGCCCGTGGTGTTAAAGCCCTACCCGACCCCAGCCCGACAACGCCTGCAATTTTTTTGGCCCGGACCCGACCCGACCCGAGACCAACATAAATATCACTTTAAGCTCTTTCTGACGCGCGCTCACTGATGTGCGCTGTCTCTGCTACACGCAAACACACACTACTAAGAGGTAAACTTTTATTATAGGCCTGAAACATCATGCCCAATCATACCCACAAATATTGGACAGACTGTCCATTAGTGGTGGGCGATACTGCAAATTTCGGTATCGATCCGATACCAAGTAAATACAGGGCCAGTATCGCCGATATCGATACCGATACCAATACTTTTTCATTTTAAAAGCATGCACTTGAACTTGTATGCACTTTCCTGTGCTAGAGCAGTGTGTCATGATTTATGAGGTGAATGCATCATTAATATGCTAAATCTGAATACGTTTTCATGACTACTAAATATTTTGTGATCTGTGCTCTCAACTCGCCTGTCAGTGACTTTTACAAAACTACCCTAATTATAATACTAGCCTACTAGTACTAGCCTACTAGGGGTGGGCAAAAAAATCGATTCACATATGAATCGCGATTCAAACTTTACCGATTCAAAATCGATTCATAGAATTCCAAAAATCGATTTTTTTTTTTTTTTTTTTACATATATATTTTTTAGTATTGTCCTGAAATGAGTTTAGCTTGCCATTCCCATAGATGGCGCTGCATCGAATTCACACTTACGCCTGCACACTCTTGTCATAGCCAAAAGAAGAATTGCAGCAGAAGCGGAGCAGAAGGAAGGCTGGCTGGCTGTGTGGTGGCGATTGAGGCTTATCATATGTCACCTAGCAGCAGCAGCGCCGCGTCAGACACGCTTCTGGTGTGCAAAGACATGGAAAACGCCACGCAGCTGACACGCAACAGAAACGCCACGCAGCCAGTGTGTCACCGGCCTTAGAGCTTGCACACAGCCTGCGTGACACGCGCGTCTCAGGTGTGGCCCGAGTCGTGCGGGAAATGCGTGCATGCTAGGAATAGAACCGACGCCTATTTTTCTCGCGACACGCAAGCGTGTTGGAAGCGTTTCCAGGCAAAATAGAATGTTTATATGTAATTTTGACATGAATATTCATATTAATAAATGACATTTTGATGTTTGAAAGTCTAGGTTTTGACATAAATGCAGATATAATGTAGGCTTATTGTATTTTTTTTAATCGATTTTCAACAATTGCACCTGTCAATACAGAACGAAATATTCTGTAGCCTATTTTGCCGTCAATAGCCTACTCCTTAAACTACATTTAGCAGTATTGTTTGTTTGATCTGACTACAGCACTTTAAAGCTAAATGTGAAAAAAAAATGTATTTAAATTTTAATTTAAACTTGAATTAAATGTATTTGAAAGCTGGCCAAAGCTTGGCACTTTGCACTGTTTAGTTGCAAAAGTTTTTATGAAGACAAAGTAATATCAAACTTCATTTAATTTATTTCTTTTCTTTTAAATTGTATGTCTACTGCAATCACACAGGAAAAAGTCAACTACATTTACATACTGTGAATCGTTTTTTGAATCGAGAATCGATTTTGAATCGAATCTTGAGACTAAAAATCGGTATCGAATCGAATCGTGAAATTTTCTGAATCGTGCACCCCTATAGCCTACTGTTCAAAAGTTTGGGGTCTGTAAGATTTTTAATTCTCTTCTGCACTTATTTGATCAAAAATACAGTAAAAACTGTAATATTACAATTTAACATTATAGGTTTTCCATGTCATAGTAAACTGTAATTTATTCATGTGATCAAAGCTCAATTTTCGGCATCATTACTCCAGTCATGATGATAATTCATTTTAAAATGCTGATTTGCTGCTCAGGAAACATTTCTTATTATTATTAATGTTGAAAACAGTTTCATATTTTTGTGGAAACCATGATACATTTTATGCAGAATTATTTGATGAACAGAGTTGAGAGAACAGCATTTATATGAAGTAGATTTTTTTTTAACAGTGTAAAACCCTTGACTGTCACTTTTGATCAATGCATCGATCCTTGTTGAATAAAAATATTAATTTCATTAAAAAAAATCTTACTGACGTCAACATTTTGAACCGTTATGTAAATTTTTGCTTTGTTTATTGCGAAATAACTCCCGATTGTTTCTCTGTCATCTAAGCAAGGCTTCGTTTCCCAACGCACTGGGCCTGTGAGCTCAGCGAAGCACCAGCATCGAACGCTCTCTGTGATTGATTGGTTTCGTCTTGTATCCAGATGACTAGGAGAAAAAGTTCTATCCTACACAATTATCCGCTAACATTCACTTATTTTTCCACTTAGAAGCTTATTTTACGCACTGAATTGCGTGCTAAATTAATAAAAAATTACTGGTAAAAAAACACACATTTGGATCGATATTTTTATGTGAGGATCGATCCTTTTCGATACTGGCCACACCCACAGCCTGCTCCATCGTGGCCACACCCACAGCCTGTTCCGCCCTGGTCCCCTGACCAGCCTGCTCTGCCTGGACCGTCCTGGAGTCCAGGATGCCCACCCCCCCACCCCTTTGGATGTTATACGAGGCCTATGGCCCCCCCCAAAAAAAATACTTGGGGAAAGTCCCGGGTCTCAGAGAGGGCTCGGTGCTGAGCAGCGATAGTATCGATACTTCAGGATCGATCTGCCCACCCCTACTGTCCATTACAGAGAAGCATAAGCACGAAGGGAGAATATAGTGCTACTGTCAGGTTTGTGTAGGGAGCCGAGGACGAAGACACAGGAACTGCGGTTTAGGTAATTTATTTACAAACTTAACTTCAATGAACATACAGGAACAAGGGAAAAGAAACTCCAGGACTTCAAAACACACAACCATGAAATGACGACGACCAACCAACACTGAGGGAAAACACAGGGCTTAAAAGAACTGGGACTAATGAGATAATTAACAGAACACAGGTGATGGGCATTTCTAATCAAACAGACAGGGAAAAACTAACAGGACTAAACCAAAATCACAAAGACAGGGGGAAACAAGATCACAGAACAGAACTCAACACATCAAAACGTGACAGCTACTGGATCAAACCGCAAAAAAAAGTAAATAAACGGCCTACCTTTCTTTGCTTTTAAGTAACTGAACTGAAGAACAATGTTCAAAACAATGTCCAAAAATAACTCTTCGCCAACTGGTTAATATTAAATAATATTAATTAAATAAATAAAAATCCGATGAACTGTGTGTGTAGGCTACACGTACGGTGGTCATCATTCAGTTTATTCACGAGTGCTGTGAAGAAAAAGAACAGCATCCACTGTTGAAGGCTTCAGAGATGTCCTCCTCTCCTCCAGCGTCCTCCCTGCTGTGCTGAAAACGCGTTCGTTGCTACTCCTGCTTGCAGGTATGCTCAACACATGACGGGCGAGTCTTGACAACAAAGGAATGGTCTTCGCATGTTGACTCCACCAACCCAGCAAATCTCGATCGTCATATTCCTTGCTGGGGTTAAGGTTGAGGTATATGCGGTCCAACTCTTTGCATCTTGCAGGATGGCATTTCTCTCAGTTTCACAAAACATCCGCAACTGGTTGTATTTTGGCCACAGAAATATTGCCAGCTTATGGAGTGACTGAATCTGGACCATCCTACCAATCCATTCCAAGTGGCGTGCGCGAGAATGGTGGCTTGATAAGGCATGTCAGTGCTTACTGGCTGGCAATGACGCTTCAGCTTCTCGTGCCACAACACAACAAGGTTCAAAGTTGGATATTGATCACCTTCCAACTCCCGCTGGGCTTCGTAGAAGGGGTGGAGAAAACCGACCGAAAAATCCAGAACATCTGGGGACACATCAGCCATTCTTTGGGCCTCTCCATGACTCTCCAGCTTTTCATGTAGTTCAGCATACACGACCTTGATAGACTTGAGTGTGAGAAATACAGTGCTGTAACGTGTTTCTCCCATCTGCAGAACGGTCTTGGATAACTGGCTTGCCAGACCGCTTTGTTTTACGAAGCGGACTACTTTCTTAACAGCCCGCAATGTTCCACCAACCTCTGGGACTGTTTCTGACAGCTCAGTGATGTCCAAGTTATGTCGGAGGACCGTGTTGTAGATGTGGTCCTGACAGTCCGTTCGTTTTTTCCAAAAATTAGACAATATTTATCCAGGGCGTACAGTGGGTGGCGTGAGGTGCGAATGTATAATGTAGAGAATAGTTAGGAAAATGGAGAGAAAATATAAATCGGGCGCATTAAAAAGAAAAGAATGAGATGAGTGTGGTAGCATCGTGTGCTCCTCTCACATCGTACTGATCATCATCATCCACAACTCAACACTGCCAAAATGATAATAATACCGTTAACGTTACTCAGTTATCGATAGTTAACGTTACTGCTAGTGCTAGCCCTACTAGTCTGACACCGGCTAACGATGAGGCTAACAGCGGTCAAGCCCAGCAAAGCGCACCGGAGGCGGAGGGGGACGATTGTCACCGGCAATCTGAAGTGGAGGATATCTCGTCGGTCACGGATGCCTCTGGCCCCAGCAGCAGCGCCAGCATGGGTCCTTCAGAGGCGCACCGCCTAGCCAATGTCCTGTCTGAAGAAGAGGATTATCCCACTGACCCGTACCTTTTTCGTCACCGGCCTCTCACCACTGAATTGATCCGTGTGGTGATTGGACATGGTCCTTGCCAGCCTGGTTTGAGGGACGGCTACAAAGAGTTCCCACATGACCAGGATAAGCGACGCTTCAGTCCGGCTTGGTATATGCGCCAGATGGGAGGCTCAGGTAACCCAGTGGAGCATCAGTGGTTGGTGTACTCACCCAGGGCAAACTGACTGTTCTGTTTTTGTTGCTGTCTTTTTGGTAAAAAGTCCAATGACAGTGCTGGGAAAGCCTGGGCTGACCCATGTATGGGGTTTTCTTCATTTAAAAAAGGGACAGAGTGGGTTGAGATGCATGAAAGGTCCGGCGCTCACCAGGAGGCAGAGAAGGCTTATCTAATGACAAAGTTTCGTTTGAGTCAGGACAGCACTGTCATTGCGGAGCTTCTGAAAGCCGAGAGAGAGCAGGTAGAGAAGAACAGAAGGATCCTACACAGGCTGGTGGACACCACACTCTTTTTAGCCAGACAGGGGCTGGCTTTTCGTGGCCACAGAGAACATGCTGGGCCGGGAGCCCCTGACTCTAACGAGGGGAATTTCTTAGAGCTCCTGAAGTTGCTGGCTCACTACGACCATCCTCGAGCAGCACATGAATAACCCGGTCAGCAGAGTGACATACCTCAGTCACCAGTCCCAAAACGAGCTCATTGCAGCTCTTTCCAAAGAGACACTGAGCACAATAATCGATGAGATAAAGTCAGCGAAGTTTTTCTCAGTTATCGTAGATTCCACCATAGACATAACGAGAATGGATCAGTTTTCTCTTTCACTCAGATATGTCACCAAAACAGGCAGCAGCATTGAGCGCTTTATTAAATTTGAGGAGTTAACCGATGGCAGTCCGCCGTCATTTTATGATCTTCTGCATAATTCGCTGACAAAGGACCTTGGTCTTAATGTAAATGATCTGAGGGGACAAGCACATGACGGTGCCAGAACCATGTCAGGGCAGTTAACGGGGCTGCAAGCCAGGGTCAAGCAAAATTTCTCAGACAAGGCATTTTATGTCCACTGCTGCACACACAACCTCAGTCTGATTCTTATGGATGCTGCGTGTTGTTTGTGTAGCGCAAAAGTTTTTTTCGGTACACTTGAGACTAGGGGTGGAAAAAAAAATCGATTTTGCAATATATTGTTGTGCTCTCTGTCGCAATAAATAATCGATACACTAACGCCCAATATCGATATTTTATTACAACACAAAATGATTAATTTACCCGTTGTCAGTGTCACTGTCACTACCCAATATCTACCATTCTGTTTGCGGGGGGCGCTGTTCGAGTAAATAGGGGTAAAGTGGCGCAAACAGCGACCGGTGAAGAACACAAGTTAACTAACAACAACAGAGAATTGCAGAAAAAAAGAGAAGCGAGAAGAATGGCGGAAAACAATAAAAAACGAATCAAAGACCCACCCGCTAGTTTCCACTCTAAAGTGTGGAGACACTTCGGGTTTTACGAGACAGTCGACGGAAAGGCACTGGATAAAGACTATGCAATCTGCAAGTACTGCTTTGCAAAGATAAAATATAACAGCAACACTACGAATCTGCAAATGCACCTCGTTCGCTATCACGGTGAACTACTCTCAGGTGATATAATGTTCATGTTGTTTTGTAATGTTCATGCACTTTTATCTGTCTAGATGTACAGTGTTTACATTTAAGACCAGGAGGCAGTGAGTTATTATGCAAATGCATATTTCTTTGCACAATGTTGGAAATGTTGGCATTAATAAATGCATAAAATTTCCTTATTTCCTTATTCCTTCTTTTTCTTTTCAGTCACATATATCGTGATATATCGTTGATGAAATTTCTTCCAATATATTGAATATCGTAGATATCGCGAATCGTGATATTATCATATCGTGGACCACATATCGCCACAGAATTGAATCGTGAGGTACCTGTATCGTCCCACCCCTACTTGAGACCTTGTACTGCTTTTTAACTTCTAGCCTTCCGAGATTTAAAATACTGGAGGAGGAGCAGGAAAACATGCAACTGGAAAGAACCATTCTTGCGTTGAAAGGCCTTTCTGACACAAGGTGGGCCTCCAGGAAGCAGGCCACAGATGCGGTTATACAAAGCCTCCCAGCTATTCTCAAAGCTCTGAACTGTATCCAACACCACCACAACAGCACACCCAAGGCGGCCTCTGAAGCTGACGGCCTGCTGTCAAAACTCAGCACATTTTAATTAATTTTCATGTTGGTGTTTTGGAACGATTTGTTGAAGAGGACATACATCCTGTCGAATTACCTCCAAAAAGAATCACTGGATGTCAACACTGCTGTGGATCTTGTTGACGGTACTGTGGCTCAGATCAGGGAGTTACGCACAGAGGAGGCCTTTGACAGTATGGAAAACACAGCAAGAAATATGGCCAGAGAAAGCGACGCAGCCACCGAGTTTGCGGAGCAGAGGGTTTGCAAAAGAAAAAGGCAGTTTGACGAGGACGCAGAGGATGACCAGATCGAGGACAGCAGACGCCGCTTCAAAGCGGATATTTATTTTTACATTCTCAATGTTTTTGTGGGGCAGTTTGAAAGTCGATTTTCAGACTTCATAAAAATGGCCAAACTGTTCGCAGTACTCTGCCCAAAGCGGTTTGAGCACCCTGATGCTGAGGAGAAAATGCTTGAGCTGGCCCGGTTCTACTCAGAAGACTCCAAGCCAGAAGACGCAGTGGAGGAGTTTCACTCTTTTCGTGCATTGTATTCTGAGTTAAAGATGGATCTCACCACAGACGCCGTCCTGCCATTCCTCATTGCCAACGACATGGATAGAGCCTACCCACACCTGACCATTCTCCACAGGATTTATAAAATCCTTCCCATCGCCAGTGCCGAACGAAGTTTCAGCCGTCTGCGGCTCATTAAGACATGCTTGCGTTCGTGCATGGATGAGGCCAGACTGTCAAATCTCACCTTGCTGTGTGTGGAGCGGGATATACATATTGACAAGGACAAAGTGGTTGGTTGATTTGCCGCCATGAAGGAGAGGAGGATGAAGATTTAATAAGGGACCATGATATGTATATAGTTTTGTTAGATTTATTTGTTCTGGAGGATCGTTAAGCAGACAACAAAATGGTAAGAAAAAAATCGTCTTTAAAAATTTATATTTTAGTTATGAATAAGTCACTCAGTCAGAATGTTATTAATCAGTTGTTTTTCTCAAAGTTTTCATCCCAGTTAAGTTTTAATGTAGCACCTGTAGCCTACCTATGGAGTTGTAAACAAACTTTGTGTTCAATATATATATATAACAGTGCCATGTCAATTATATAATGTGGCACTGATTGAGCGCACTCGGCCTCTTCAGCACCATCGCTGTCAATCAGATGTCGCTGTCCGTGGTGCTTAAACATGTTTACTTGACTGGCAAACTGTTTTCTTTGTTCGTCAATACAAACTTGTCAAAAAATGTGGCTTTTCTTTGTTTTATTTAACATATAAGCTTACTTGGCTCAACAAGTGACACATTATTACATATGCATTCATCAGATATTTAACATTTTTTTTAACGGTTTTAATTTTAAAATGACTTGGTAGCAGAGGGCCCCATGATGAAGCTCCGCCCCCACTGTACTGAGAGTCTAGCTCCGCAAAAAACGGAAGTCCAAAGACACTATTCTTGTCTGTGCGCTTGTTTCTCTGGGGCATAAGGTCTATAGCAATGAATGAATCGAATTTTTCCTCAGGGAGACAATGCACTGTCTGATGTGATACTGTAATAGACGGTTGCATAGTTATAAGGGTTGAAATAAGCAGATCTAGTAGCTTTTTAAGGCCTCTCTGTACGCAATCGTGCATTCTCTCCACGAAATGCAAAATACCTCTAGTTTTGTTTTCTTCCACCAACGCTCCATTTTTCTGGCTGCTCTCTTAAAGGGATACTCCACCGTGTTTTCATATTAAACTATGTTTTTCCCTTAACTAAGACGAGTTGATACATACCTCTCTCGTCTCAGTGCGTGCACTCAATCGCTTTGGCGCGCGGTGACACTTTGAAAGCACTTAGCTTAGCCCATTCATTCAATATGGGCCAAGCAGAGAAGCTACCAAACACCTCCACGTTTTCCCTATTTAAATACAGTTACTCGCGTAGTGTAACTCGACCTAGGACAGTAACACAAAACAAAACGTTGCGCTTTTCTAAGCGTGTAAAATGGATAACTATATTGCTTGTGCTTGTAAGCACTTCGACTTCGGCGCAGTAATATCTTCACTAGAGGGAGCGGGGGCCGGTGAGAGGATTTTTCACGAGTGAAGATATTACTGCGCCAAGACGAAGTGCTTACAAGCACTTGCCATGGTATTCCGCCATACAATATAGTTATCCATTTTACACGCTTAGAAAAGCGCAACGTTTTGTTTTGTGTTACCGTCCTAGGTCGAGTTACACTACGCGAGTAACTGTATTTAAATAGGGAAAACGTGGAGGTGTTTGGTAGCTTCTCTGCTTGGCCCATATTGAATGAACTGGGCTAAGCTAAGTGCTTTCAAAGTGTCACCGCGCGCCAAAGCGATTGAGTGCACGCACTGAGACGAGAGAGGTATGTATCAACTCATCTTAGTTAAGGGAAAAACATAGTTTAATATGAAAACACGGTGGACTATCCCTTTAAGGGCCCGAGTGTGCTCGTTGTACCATGGCGTTGGACTATTCTCTTTTATCTTTTTTAAGCGCAAAGGAACAACTGTGTCTAAAGTGCTGGAAAAGAGAGAGTCAAAAGTTTCTATCGCAATAGAGTTCTTCTAAGCTATCTGGGATGCTGAGATGATGAAACTGATCAGGAAGATTATTTATAAAGCAATCTTTAGTGTTAGAATGTATAGTCCTACCATACTTGTAACACAGTCGGCTTAGCAACCTTGGCTAAATGAAGTTTACACAAGATTAAATAATGATCTGAGATGTCATCGCTCTGGTGCAGAATTTCAACGGCAACAACGTTGATTCCATATGACAATATTAGATCTAAAGTATGATTACGACAATGAGTAGGTCCTGACACGTGTTGTCTAACTCCAATAGAGTTCAGAATGTCTTTAAATGCCAGTTCCAATGCATCTTTTTCGTTATCTACATGTATATTACAGGGTGTCCGCGGGGTCTTAAAAAGTAATACAAGTTGATAAATCAATTTACAGAAAATTAAAGCCCTTAAAAAGTATTAAAAATGCCATCCTAAATGCCATTTTCCAAGGTATTAAATTGTGTATCATCTTTTCATTATGTATATTTGTCCAAAGCGGTTGTATGCTAAAGTTTGCCTGAATTTAATCATTGCGTTGGCGAATAGGGGGATTCTGTGTAGTTTATTTATAGAATCCCGCTAGATTTTATGTCATCTGTTACGTTATCACTGACTGACTGCTGCGTGATAGCGCATATGTCTCTCTACAGCCAGTTGTTAAACAACATCGTTGTTAAACCACTTATCGTACAGAACATACGTATACACTCAAGTCAGCATATGGTTATCGTGTTTATATTGTTTCACGTTCATGTTAAGAAAAAAATAATACCCACATGCTCGAGGGGTGAGGAAAACGCGCTGCGCTGACAGATGTTGCAGAGACACAAAGGTAACGGTGTGCTAAGCAAAGTCTCCCTTAACGAAACTTAAAGGAAGCGTATGTCTCAAAATAATTTTGTCATCTGATAAGTTATCATCCCGGCTTAGGCTACTCGGGGTACAGCTGCTCTTACTTGTAGTGAATGCAGTGATGGACAGCTGTCATCACATTCGACCGGTGTTTGGATTTCATGTGATTTCTCATTGTGGTGGTGATATTATGATAACTCAGTATCATTAATTAATTTGATTAAAAGCAATTTCATTTTGTAATATCATTTAGTAAGATCAGTTTCATCCAAGTAATTCCAAATTTCGCGAGGCAGACGACAACATTGTGATCAAATACAATCAACACGCTCCACAGCGCCACCTAGTGCATTTAATTATAACTTTTAGCTAGTGCTTGGATTTATCATGGATTCACAACATTTACGGCCAGCAAAGCAACGTAGTAAAATTCAAATAGTATTTTATTTCTCGAATAATAATTACAGATCGAATATTCGTGCACACCCCTAGTACTGCCACTCTGTGTTTGAAGGACTTGCTCTGGTGCATCAAATCAAGCACTCTGTAATCACAGGTAAACTGTCTGACCACTCAGGTGTTTGTCATGAGAAGTGTTCCACAAAAGAGCTATGGTTTGCAGACAGTTATAAGAGTTGATTTTACACATACATCTTTTGAATATAGGCTACTGTGTGAGCTCAAGATTTATTTTCCCACTTCCATAAGTTTTTTTCAATTGTTTTGTTTTTTGGTCTAATCTGTTTTCTGGTTTCTCTTTCAAATAAACCTTGCATTTGGTTAGTCGCTCAGTTAATTCTCTTGTGCTTCATTCCCACCTTTCTGAATTATGTTGCATTGATAAGGAGTTATCACAAACTAAGACTGTTTAGTTGTGCTATCTTACAATCAATATAGTAAATGTAAGGTGTCGCCGATGTACCGGTTAAAACTTGAATGGAAGGGGTCTTAAAAAAGTTCTTAAAAGGTATTAAATTTAACTTCATGATTCCTGTATATACCCTGTAATAAAATCACCAACAATTAGGATTTTATCTGGAGCCAGTTCTAACTAATTCTAACAAACTAATTCTACCAGTTCTAACAAATTCTTTGATAAAGTCTGTATGGTGGCCAGTATACAGTAGCTAGCACAAATGTCAAGCGTGATTTATCATTTACTCAAACACAAATATTAAAAAAAGGTTCAAACATTCACTGATGCTCCAGACAGAAACACAGTGCACTAAGAGCCGGGGGTGTCAGTTGTATTAGTTGTTTATCAGTTTATTTCAAAGTTTGAAATAAAGCTTCCTTGTGTTGTGTAACCTTAAACTAAAACTTAAGCAACAACAAGGGGGGAATTCACTGCAAAACTGAACAGTTGAGAGTACACTATTTTTCTAATAGCAACATGGTTGGGAAACCCTGTATGAAACTCAGGTTAACTTGTATTTCTCTTTTTTTTGCCTTAGACCTGATGCAGCTGAAAGAAGAGAATGGAGTACTGAATGAAATGGAAGAGAAAGATCAGTATGACAAACATTGGGATTTCATAAATGGAGAAAAATCTTTTAGTTGCTCAGGGATCGAAAAGGGTTCCTCACGAAAAAGAGGTCAAAAGACAGGAGCTAAAAGTAATGTGAAATGCCCTCAGTGTGGAAAGAGTTTTAGTAAACATGGATACATTGACATCCACATGAGAATTCACACTGGAGAGAAGCCTTACTCCTGCCAACAATGTGGACAAAGTTTCACTCAAAAAGGAAGCCTTAAAGTCCACATGAGAATTCACGCTAGAGAGAAGCCTTACAAGTGCAAACAGTGTGGAAAAAGTTTCACTGAAAAACGAGGCCTTAAAGTCCACACGAGAGTTCACACTAGAGAGAAGCCTTACACCTGCAAGCTGTGTGAAAAGTGTTTTACACATAAACAAACCCTTGATTTCCACATGAAAGCTCACACTGGGGAGAAGCCTTACACCTGCAAACTGTGCGAGAAGAGCTTCTTACGAAAAGATAGTCTTGAAAATCACATGAGAATTCACACTGGAGAAAAGCCGTTTGTATGTGCTCAGTGTGGACAAGGTTTCAAACGTAAAGAAACGCTTAATTCCCACATAAGAATTCACACTGGAGAGAAGCCCTACACCTGCAAACTGTGTGGGAAGAGTTTCTCGCAACAAGGAAACCTTATGACCCACATGAGAAGTCACACAGGAGAGAAGCCATTCGTATGTGGTCAGTGTGGAAAAAGTTTCAGTATTAAAGTAAACCTTAATATGCACATGAGGATTCACTCGAGAGAAACTGTTTTAAATGTCAATAGTGTGGAATGAGTTTCATTAAAGAAAACCTTTAAAATATGTATCTGTGAAATCTGTGTATCTATGTTCACACTGCAACCAAATCTGATCGTCCACCTTGAATACTTATTTTATTTGCATTCTTATATTCATTATAATTTGACTTTAGGCTTTTTATTTTCTTTCTCTTTTCTATAGTCAAATATTGAACAATTTCAATTGTATAGTTACGTCTCTCCATTCTGTATATTGACACCTCAAAAAAAAAATTAGTTTACTATGAAATGCCACAATATGAATGAAAGATTGCACATAAAAGGACATCAATTAAAGATGACCTAAAATAATGCATGTTTTGGTAGCTACAGAACCGAAAACTTGCTAACTTACTAATCTAATTCCGTTTTTAAAAAGTTGTTTGTGTCCGTTATTGTAGTACAGTTACTCACTACTGTAAAGTTTTCTCACCGGTGAATGACGATGCAATAACGTTGTCTCTGGTCATCTCGCTTCTGGTCTGTGCGCGTTCATGTGTTTTGGAGGAGACGTGGCTTTGGATGGCGTTTTGATGGGAGGGTAGGATCGTATGCTTTAATGCTTGCAGGCTAAAGTTAGCATTTCCCAGATCACCTATTGCACCTTTAAGGAATTTAGGAACTGGATTGTTCTTCATAACCCTAACTCAGGAAAAAAACATATAGAGAGTGTATTTTTTCACTTAGCTCCTTTACTAAACACCAGTAATACATTTATTATAATAGTAGACTTTAAGCTGTTGTTGGATAAATCAAATTATAATAGCATGCTTTTTAATGCGTCTGACGAAGTTGACAAAGTTATAGAGTTAATAAATGTAAATCTTTAAAAGAAAACATTTTCAGAAAAACCTGTTACATGGTTAATTAGTTGAGACCTTTGTCAACAAATATATCAGCTTATAATAATAAGTATATGTAATATTAAATAACTAAATTCTAAACCACGTTTTGTCCCTTATCTTAAGGATTAGTGATTATGTATTAGTGCTGTCTAAAGCCATAAAATATATATTTTTTCAGTTTAATGCACTAAAAATATTTAACACAGTATCTGTTTTTTCACATCATCTTTTGACTAAAATAACGTTAAATGCTTTTAAACCTTTCACATGTGATAAAACCAGTGTTGGGGAAAGTTACTTTGAAAAGTAATGCTTTACAATATTATGTTACTCCCTTAAAAAGTAACTAATTGTGTTACTTAGTTGTTTCCTCATCAGCCACGAAGACATGGGGCTGGGGTCCTCTGTCTTCAGCACCAGGTAGAGGGTGGTCAGGAGGCAGATGAAGTGTGCCAGTCCGGAGAGCCTGTCCAAAGGCGGAGTTCGACAGAATCCCACTGTCGCTGGTCTTGCCGTACCCCCCAACATCGATCACCCGGAAGCTATACTTCACATCCACAACTGCAAGGAGAATGATGGAGAAGGTTCCCTTGTAATTGTGGAACTGGGATCCTGAGTTGGGGGGTGCTTTGATCACCACATGCTTCCCATCCACCGCTCCAACGCCCAGAGGGAAGTTCCACCGCTCCTGGAATTCCTCTGCAATGGACCTCCAGTCATCTGTGGTGGGCACAGCCAGGTAGTCCTCTACAAGGCAGTCCCAGATGGCAGTCACTACCTGGGGGACGATCTGTCACACTGTGGAGACACCAAACCTGTAGCTGGACACTATGGTCCTGAATGAGTCCCCAGTGGCAAGAAACCTAGAAAACATTGTTATAAATATTATTATATGTACACTTGTAGGTACATATTCAACTATATACAATAACCAGTCTGTTTTACTTAAATGTACCATATTTGTTTGTTTGCTAGGAATTTTACAAAGTTTTGAATCTCCAAAACAAAAGTGTATATGGTGTATTAAAATCACTAGTGTGCCAATAACCAGTAATCAAGCAATACATATTGCTTACTGTTTTATGGTGCTTAATTTAACCCCTTGTTTGGGTCTTAAATATAGACACCTTCTACCTTACTTTGTTTATTCTCAGGTTAGGTAAAGTCAGTCGAATTCGTTCCAAACAATAAGTATATAAATTTCCATACTTACAATTCAGTCGAAAGACTGCTCCGTGGTTTAGTTCAGCTCAATATTTGGTAAAACAGAGACTTAAGGCAGGCGAGCTTCTTAATTTCAATTAAATGTAATTTTTTTATTAAATACAGGTTAACTAGTTTACATAAAAGGTACTAATATATAAAATAAAAATAAAAGCAAATCCAAACCAAATAATTTACAAGCTTTCATCTTCATGATGCGCAATGGCAAGGCATCTAACACCGGAGAGGCCGTCCTTGGTGAAACAGCGTCTAACTTTGACATTCTTTACAATACTTTTTATAGTCCACACGCCCTCCGCACCGATTCAGTCCTTTACAGACAATCTGTCCAATCCGAAGTGTTGAACTGTCCTCCGTTCTGGAAACCCCCTTCTAAACTCCATATATAAAGCTCTTTCCTTTGTTCTCCTTTGTTTGCTGCTCTGGACCCTCTGCCTTTCTCCTGCGTCTCATGCTCCTCATCAAACGGGTAATGCTTGCCATTTCTACTTTGCTAAGTTACATGCTTTTCACTACTTAATGTTACTTCTATCTATTGATTAAATGCTTTAACATGAGTACATTATTGTCGTTTCTTGCATGCATTATTACAATAAAAAGTTTATTACAAAAACAAGTTGCAATGTCTCTCTGAACACAACAGTTCAATAATAAAGACCTTTACAAAACCATCTCCATTGTCTTTCTTAATAAAACAATTTCACAATAAAGGCTTTTACCAAACAAGTTGCATTGTCTGTTCTTAATAAACCAGATCAGAGACTATTTATTATGAGACATGCCACTTCCTCAATCCTCAATACAACTATATAAGGAAAACCCGTAACGGCAAAGATGGCGGTTGTATGCACATGTCCCGCCCCTCCCGCTGGAAAGCCAATCATCAGTCAAGCCGGGAAACATTTAAGCCTATCGTCTGGTTCCACTGACGCATGCGCACAGTTGAGGTTTTGCGACAGCGGAGACGATTTGGTGACAGCGAGTTCTGGTGTGTGCAAGATCAGATGGAATCCACATGGAAGAGGGTGATAACAACGCAAAGGCACCGGACTACCAAGGTAGTTAAAGCATTTCATATCTACCACAAATATGTTACCTTACATTCTAAGTAAAAGGCACAAAATATGTTGTGTTATCAAGGTACGGCGTAGCTAGTTAGCCAGCTTTCCTACATAGCTAACGCTAACTTAGCTGCCATTAATGATAAGCAGAAACGTAAAATCGAATTGACTCTAGATAACTGTTAAATACCTAATTTGTGTGGAACAACTTAAATGAAGATGCAGACCAGTTGTAGTTGTACAAATTGAGTATTTATTTTGACCATGCTTAATTGGTAAAGCACGTCAGTTTCCGCTGTGCTGTGGTGTCACATTATGAAGCCATTTCTGTCTCCTGTGTTGATTAATATTTTAATAAAATACATCATCAGAATGCTGTGTCAGGCTTATTCTTCATGTGGTATTTCATAGTGGGACCAAATGTATTTTGTTTTTATATTACTTGACATTTCATTGTGTAATATTAAGGTTAAAATGAGAGGTGCTTTATGCAAAGTAACTAACTCGTTCATGAACAAATCCATGTTAAATGCTTAAACCTGAGTACAGCACCATAGAGATAAGCGTTTTACATGTCTTCTCTGATAAGTGTATATGAACTGTGTTTTTAGCTATATGGTCTAGCTATGTGGCACGTTAGCCTAGGCTAGCGAGATTACAAAGACAATAGTAAACAAGCTAAAGTTACCGGGAGTCTAACGTTAATGGTTACAATATTTAAGATGTTACCTTTTATTCTCCTTTGGGAAGGCGAAAAAGGATCGCCCACATCCCACTCTGTTATTGCACCCATAGAAGGCACATAAACGTGGCATACTTATATTTTACTTTAAGTTATGGAGTATAACTTTAGAAATGTACAAATCTGTCTTGATTCTAACGTTATTTTTGTCTGCCAATATACGTCACTGTTTGAAAAGGCGGCAGATTTGATATGCAGTGTACGTGTGCGTTGTGTAAATATAGATGGTAACGTTATATAAATAGTCTCTGTTTATATGCTGACTGTATCCCTAACGTCAATAAGCACAGCATTTCTTCAAGGGTTTTTAAAAAATTATTTTATTTTACAGAACACAACGTTATACAATGAGATTACAAAAAATTATGTCCATATCAGGGGTAGACAAAGCAAAGAAAAAGTGAGACACAAGACACAAGAAAATAATTCAAATAATTGTACTGTACACTGATAAAACAAATGACATTGAGCATTTGTTTAAGTGCTTGGCACAACACCGGCATTCTGGATAGAGACGTAAATGAAGTTGGTGTCGTAAATCCTTGCGCATGCGTAGTAGAAGTATAACCTGTGGGGAAAAAGGCGTTTTAAACCTTATTTTTGGGCAAAGTCATCAAACTTTTTCAGTGATTTTTATCATATTTTACTGCTGTTTCTATATATGCAGTTTTTATGTCCCGGTGACCAGTGAAAGTGCAGTTCTGACTCTCTGCCCATTCATTTAGATAGGAGCCTGGTCTTGTTAGTCCGAAATAGCTGCCCGGAGGCGTTGCCAAGATGGCGGCCGAGTGGCACGACTTGCCTAAAAGGACTTTGACCAGATTCACAAATAAAAGACTTTTACAAAACAATTTACAGTGTCTTTTCTTATACAACACTCTATTCTACTTGGTTATAAAGTTAGTTAGTAACATACATACTTTATATATGAAGGTTACAGATTAATACAGAATAAATTGCATATATATATTTCACTTCTAAAACTACTATGGTGATTAATATCATATCAGCCCATATATATGAGGCGTTTTAATAGAATAAATTGCATGTTTACTTAACATTACAGACAGAGACATGACAGTATCATGTCTGCCAAGAGAATATTATAATTTTTTAGGTTATAGCAGTTAACTGCAATAGTACTTTACTGAATTTAAAGAAGCCTAAATCAAAACTTAAGAATTAAACTGTGACTGAACAGGGTCTAAACCAGGACTAAAGTGGGTCTGAACCAGGACTAAATTAGGACAACACAGGGTCTAAACCAGGACAAAGGTGGGTCTGAACCAGGTCTAAACCAGGACTCAGGGTTCAACCACTAATATACCAGAACAAAATCAGGTCTAAATGAAACTAAATCAGGACTTAAATGACGATGACCCCTACACCGCTGTTCTGCTCTCCAGAGTAATTACAGAGCGGTGACTCTCTCGATGAATGCTCGATCAACATCAGCCATCTTGCAAACAGACAACCGCCCCTCCCACAAGAAGAATTTCGCCTTGAACACGCGTCTATTTCGCTTCAAACGCTCGAATTGGATGCACGAGTGGATTCAAAATGTTAAAGCGTCCAACTAGACGCGATAGAAGCGAATTTGACACTCAATTCGCATTCGGTGTGAACGCAGCATTACACACGCATTTTCTGTTTCAACTGTTTACATTCACATAAGACAAAATCAACTATATTTCAAAAGGATACTCGCAGATATGGGTGGTTTGACAAAATTCTGTGTGAATTTGTCCGTTCAAGCACAAGAAGACATGAAAGAGAACAGACTCTAGATCTAACATTATAACACGGAATCAATGTTGATGCCGTTGAAATTCTGCAGCACAGTGATGACATCTCAGATCATTATCTAGTCTCGTGTAAACTTCATTTAGCCAAGGCTGCAAAGCCGACTCCGTGTTACAAATATGTTAGACCTATCACTTCTGCCACTAAAGATTACTTTATTAATAATATTTCTGACCAGTTTCATCATCTCAGCATCCCAGTGTAGCGTCTGGACCAATCAGACACAAATTATTCATTTTTTTTATGAATAATCCAGCAAACTCACTCTCCCAACAAAGGTCTATGAAACTTCCCCCAAAACTAACATCACAAATGAAGATAACACACTGGCAGAACTCGGTGTCCTGTTACAGGACACATTGAGAGTGATAAGAGTTTACAACCCCAAAAGGAATTTGCAGAGAGTGGTGACTCTTACTGAGTAGGAGAAATAAACCCTGTTAATCCTATATATTCTACATTTAACCACTTGAGAAATGTATAAACATCTATCTATAAATTACAGAAACATCTGTCTATCTGTCTGTGTGCCTGTTATTCGCATATCTCTCGAACCGTTAGTCAAATGGATGTCAAACTTGACAGGTGTCTTGCTACGGGCACGAGAAAGTTGCAGTGCCAAGTTTGACGTTGTTTGGATTAGAAATGCAAAAGATATTTTTAAATATATCTGTCCACGTCTGAGCAAGAACATGAGAGACTGAAGACTGGAAACAAGTCATCAAGTCGTCACAGCCACATTTGCTTTGTTTTAAAAGTCATCTTTATCTATGCAGCACATTATGTATATCATGAGTCTTAAATTAGTCAAAGATCATTCAATGTTTAACCTTGTATCATTTTATTTATCTATTTTTTAGCGCAATTTTCCACCGGACAAAATTGCGATTGTTAACTCATGATTTCTGTTCTGTCTGTGCGCACCAAACTTGTACTTCTATCTACTCCTCAACCAGACCACCTAGAGACTTCGGGTTTTCGGCATTATGTTAAGGAAGGTCTAATCTCGGGAACGCACAAAAAAAATCCAGGAAAAGATTTACTATCTCTTACGCCGCCTTCACACTGGCAGTTGAAATCAGCTCCGTAATACGCAATACGCCCCCAGCGGACGTCGTACACAACGGTGAAAAGCGTCGGAAGCACTGATCTATATAGAATGACATATATATATATATATATATATATATATATATATATATATATAATATATATATATATATATATATATATATGTCATTATATAGATCAGTGGTCGGAAGCCTCGGAAGCGAGTATATTTAAATATTGAATTATTTAACTGTATTAACTGCCCTAATAACGTTAAAACATCATGAAAATAAAAAAATGACATGACAACTAATCGTTATAAAATCATTATTTATTTTATTAAAAGTTAAGAATCCAGGTTTGTTTATCAGTACCATAGCAACGCTAACTTCCGTTGGGATTTTTGGATAGAAACCGTCCGTAGCCTTTCACAAGAGTTCAATTTTTTGAACGCATCCGGATGGCCAACGGACACGATTTTTTCCGCACCGCACTCGTTTCGCACCTGGTTCGGACCCATTCGCATGCGGTCTGCGAATCTCCATAGGAAATGAATGACTTCCGGTTGTTTCGCTGCCGTATCGGAGCTGATTTCAACTGCCAGTGTGAAGGCGGCATTAGTGTTGTGATCCCATGATGTCAGAAAATTGCACTAAAACACTCACTGAGTTTTTATTACTTGTTTTTCTTTATATTATTTTATTTGTCCTGTTTTTGGGACATTTACTGCTTCAGCTTATCTGATTCTTCTGGTCACTCTTCTTGGTCTTCCAGACTACAACCTGAAACAGGTGCAAGGAAATGAGTTAAAAAACTGATTATTATAATAAACTGAACAAAAAAACCCAAAACAATACAATATACTGACTTCTAAACCTACTTATAAAATGATTATTTGCACATGTGAATTTTCATTTTTAGTTAAATTAAACTTCTTAAACAATTGACATCCCTATGTCATACACCAATGTTTTTCCAAGTAATCACCTAGATTCTGGCAGCCTATCAGTCTCATAATGAACTGAAATGTTTACATTTCTCATAACAAGAGCGCACAAGTGTTTTTTCTTAATACCCAGTTCTCCTGTTATTCAGTGTTCTATTTGACTCAAGGTAAGCCTATTTTCGATTCTCTGCTTATTTTTCATTTTTACCTTCACACAAATCTGTATTTTATTTAGATGTGTTCCTACTTTAAATAACAGCCGCATGTGAAAATCATTGCAGTTTCATTGCACTTAAGTATCGCCTCCTAGCAGCTAGTTTCGATTTCTCCCATTTTCAGATTATTTGCTTAATTGCTGGGTCGAGACAGCTGTCCTCACTCAAGCGGTGAAAGCATTATATCTCTGTAGTTTGTGCGCTGTCGCGGAAGCGTTCAGCTCTCGTGTTCAGCCTCCTAGTGTGAAGACCGACTCGGGTAAAGACCATCGACTCTACCTGCGTGACTCCACCGAGCAAGGACACCAGAAAGGCACTTAAGTATCTCCTTCTCCCTTTCCTTTCCCACTTTTATCTTATTTCCCCTTACTCAACATGTGCTTTCAATACATTCCTGTTGTCTCTCTGCAACGCCCTTTCATCACGCACAGAAGGCAGCGCAATACTGCTAATCTGCGTCCCATTCTCTCATCCTCACACACACCTCTCTCTCTTTCTGTGGGTCTATGGAATTGTCAGTCAGCAGTCAATAAAGCTGACTTTATTCCAGCCTTTGCATCTCATTCTACTCTTAGTATCTTGGGCTTGACTGAGACCTGGATTCGTCCAGAAGACTCAGCAACCCCCACTGCTCTCTCTAACAACTTGTCTTTCTCTCACACCCCTCGCCAGTCTGAGAGGGGTGGGGGATACAGGGCTTCTCATTTCTACAATTGAAAATACTCAGCGCTCTCTTCTGTATGCAACAACTCGTTTGAATATCATGCTATTACACTTACAACTCCCAATAAGATGCACTAGCAGACCACCTTTTTTAAACTGTTATTTAAAAAGGTGGTCTGCTATAGTCAAAGAAAGCCCATTTGTGTGGTTGTTGGCGTTATACGATTCTGAAAATGAGTCTACTGTAAAATTAGCTGTGTAATCACAGTAGGGCCGTTTGTAGCCTTTTTTGCACCCTAGGCGAGAGTCCTAGGGGGGTTCGGGGGCATGCTCCCCTGCAAGAAAATTTTGTACATTTTAAGGTTAAATGCATCAAACTCAACTCTATATCATAACTCAAACATCTTTTTAGTTATGATATAGAGTCTTAAGTCTACATAACATTATCACTGGTGTTTATGATTTATAAGTATTCCTATGACGTAAAATCCATATAGACTATAAATGTACTGTATAAATGAAAATGAATATTTCAAAAATATATTTTACATTACACTATAGTATAGGAAAATTACAACACTTTTGTCCTAATTTCTTCACTTGCAAGAAATAAACCCTTCAGCTTTTATTTTGGAGAAAACACCAGATCACCATGCTGATCGCATGAGCAAAGTGCGCATTTCTCTTTAAATCACGCAGCACAAACAGAATGCCTATATTAAATAGGCTATATAGGCTACTTAAATAAAGTCGTTTGCTGTTTGCACAAAGCCATTTCACGGTTTCGATTTTAGTTTGTTGGCAAAATATAGCGCAGAGACCTTTATGTTAGGCTATAAATTTTAAATCTCATATATGTTAAGAAAAGAACGCAGTAAAGATAGTTTTGCGGTTTGATATCCTCCGGTCCGAAATACGTGTATTTTTTTATACTGACTTTTATTTTTAAATTGTGTATAGCTCCAAATGTCGCTCACTTAGAAGACTGAACCCAGTTTCATCTTGACCTGCTTGATTTGTGAATTTTTTTCACAGCAAAGCTCTTGTGTATCTAATTTTCCCATCTCATGATTTTCCTTTTATGTTGTTTGGCCTATGTTTTCTTGTAAACTCTAATGGGTTAATGTATCAGACTTTGCATACTATGGTAAACCAAAATCAAATGTGTGGCATGTTTGGTCTCTAAACTCCAATCTTCGTCCCCCATTTGTTAATTTACATTACATTTAGCTAACTTTGTGACGCATTAGTATTATAGGAATCTTGAAGAATCAAACTACATGTTCAAAGGCCTGCTAGAACACAATGGGTCATAAAGAAATTCCCTCCAAAGGAAAAAAACTTAGCTCACACACCACCAGATGGTGTGACGTCTTTACACTTTAAAAATTACTGATCACAAGATCAGCTCTCTTAGTCCCTTTCTGAAATGCTGACGTGAAGATTATGCTGAACTAGAAGTTTCTAAGGACCCCCAAGCTTTTGCCAGGCTGCGGCCTTGTCTTTCCATTCACCAAAGATCCTCTGACTACCACTGGTTCTCTCTCATCAAGACCACATAAGCAAAGATCAACTGGAGCCTCAACAAATTGCATCAGGACAGTTTAATTCAAATGGGCGAGACATGCAAGTATCAAACTTAGTCTCATTATTTGTAGGGTAGTTTCAGCTGGCTAACTAGCAGTAGCTAGCATCATGCGATTACATATTTGATTTGGTGTAAACATTCCATTCTAACGGTGACACTTCGTCCAACTCACATAGGCTACAGCTCTACTGTATGTTGGCGGATAATTACCTCAGACCGTTTTGCAAATCTTCACCAAAAACTCAAGGCAAACATGATCCTGTTGATGTTTAAGACATATTTAATTATCAGTTACATCTGACATAATGTTAAAGGGTCAGTAAGCAGACAATATTGTAACCGGAGAGCTAAGAGCTCAAGTTAGAACTGCATGTAATAGAAATAAGATTGTAAGTATAACTATCAAAGAACATAGGCTATCAAACAGAGCAGAGTTTAATGTACATAAACATGTCATACAGATTTACTTCTGCAGGAGTAGCCAACACACAAACACAACACTCCCCACATGTGTACATACATACACACATGTGCCCTAGTCATCTTCAAGTGACTTATTGTCACAGTTTACACACTGACAGAGGTTTGTACATGGCAGCTCATGCAGTTTACATGTGCATCTACCCTTAACACAATTTGTTATTTACACGAGCAGTGCACAAGTTCCAGTATGGCTTCTGGAGCTGGCGGAAGTGTCATCCAGTCCACTCCGTAGGAATCTCCTACCATCTTCCCGGCATGGAGTGTTTCACACTGTGTTAGTTTTTCTTTTACCCTTTTCCTGCTGTGTGTCTGAACCTTGTACTTCTCAAGTTTGCAAATAATGCATTGTACTGGAAGCAGGTGTGGGGCCCGCTTGGACATGTAGAGATCACGGGCGTAAGATCTCAGAGCCTGTGTTTTTACTGGAGTTGCCTCACCATCCTCTGCCTCTACCACTAAAAATAGTGCAAAACAATAGATCTAGATTCTGCACCCTTCCCCACATCACTGATTAAAGAAAAATGGTTTGTAACTTTCAGCAGGGGAAAACTCATGCTTCATTGGTTCCACCTGTTCCCTTAACATGGGTAATAGACCAGTTTCACAGCGTTCAGGTGTCTGGCCTTATTGATGTTAATGATGCCATAATTAATACAAATAAATATGAATTGAGTTGAATAATTGGAAGGGTAAATCTTTGCAGGGTGTTTTTTATTATATTACTGTTAATACACTGTATATATATATATATATATATATATATATTATTTGTACTACTCTTATTATTTGTACTACTCTTATACTGTTACTGCTACTACACTGCACATATCTGTATATGTTGTTCATGCTGCATATCCATATCTATTCTGCTCCTATAAGGCTACTGCTAATGGTGCTTTTCCACTGCATGGTACGTTACGGCTCGGTTCTATACGGCACGCTTTGGTACTTTTCCACTGCATGGTATGGTACGGTACGGCTTGCTTTAAATGGTACCACCTCTGTTGAGGTTCCAAGCGTACTGTACTGATACTAAAATGTGACGTGAAAACACTGCAGATCACTGATTGGTCAGACAGAATCGTCACTACCAGCGTCATTGTATTTGCGACACAAGACACTAAACCTGCTAGATTTAAATAGCCAGTAGATAACAGCCAACGCAGTAGCTGTATTTGCTTGAAAAAAGAAGTAAAAAACTTAAAAAAAAGAAATGGCTGAATCGTGGTCAGTGGACGAGGTGCAGACATTCCTCTCGTTGTTTGATGAGGAGCGGATCGAGCGAGAGCTGGATGGGGCAGCACGGAATGAAAAAGTGTTCCAAGAAGTAGCTCAGCTCTTAGCCACACACGGCTACCACCGGACCTACAAACAGGGACAAGTTTAAAAAACTTAAAAGTGACTACAGAACCATAAAGGAACACAACGGCCATTTAGACATAGCCTTCCCCCCTGCTCGCATGCATATCGCATGCATGTCCTGTTTGATTAGGGTTGGAGATGAACTGTGCAGGACAGTCGATCGGCAGGAGCAGGGTTGGGCACCACTGTCTTACACGTTGTCTTTGAACCACAATGTTTTTGGAGCGGAGATGCCCCATAAGCATCACTTCTCCAACATTTGGGTGTTCAGTTTTTATTTGTGGCACTTCAAGATCCAACTGTTGATCACTGATGTTCTTAAATTTTGACGTTGGGATATTAGTCTTGCAGTAACTTGTAGAAAGTTGGCCTTGAGATTGAAAGAATAGATGCCGCTTCTGTAAAGGCGGTTTTCAGTGAAAGAACATGTTCAAGCTCCTCTTTGGAAATATGATGTCTTCCTTGGTAGTCATTCTAGAACACACCAAAGAATATGACATTTGGCATGTTTCTATAACAAACAAGGGTCATTCAAGAGAGAATTATAGACATTATAACAGATGAGCATTCATCTCCACTCATTATCTTTCTGACTGAAGAAAATTATAGATTGTACTGTACATTTATTTAAGGAATGTTTAAATAAAATGGACAATCAAAAGATGAGAGGTTACTGAGAGGTAAATGAGAAATAAATCAAACAAATATGAACACGAATACTACTTACTGACAGACAGGTCACTGGAGCGAAGTCTGTTGCTGGTAAAGGTATGGTAATGCTGGTGCTGGAGCCCTGAGGAGTTTTAAAATATAAACAAAATACCAAAGACGTTGTTATCTTGTCACATGTTAGTGTTGTGTAAAATATGCCACCATGATTGGAACTAATGCCGAAACATTACACCACACAAATTAAAAAACAACAAACAGCCAGCTAGGTTACATGAGTATGAATACCGAGCGGTATGATGTCCCAGTGGAGGTGGTGGGTGTGTAATTGGCCCCGGTGTGTAATTGTAGGTGGTGGGAGCCTGAAGAGACATTAGCAAAATATTAGCAACATTATATTTCATGTTTATATGCCCAGCAGTCAAAAACCAGGGTTGAGATTGGCAAAGGAGAGATACTTTTTTCAGTATGCACTCTGACTCTGGTACCTTATTCACATTAAATTAAATGTCTTTATCATTGTGACTGCCTCTGTCCTACATCAGCATTTCTCTCTCTCTAGCCAAGCAGAGAACGGTTTTATCTTGTGAGTAAAGGCCAGCAGGTAAGCCAAGGTGAGATGTCTGACTGAGGAGAGAGGCAGATTTCCATTTGACCAACAATTTACAGTGTCATTTGTGGGCCTGAGGGGTGACAAGTAGCCTCCGTTAGCTGTAACGCTAAATTATATAATTTATGATTTGCTGCTCAGAATATCTTCACATAATCTTAAACTCACATTTACTCATGAGTTCATCCCACTGCGTCACTTAACCGGTGTGAGTTTTACGGTCTATAGAAACAAATGTGCTACACATAAAGTGCATTTGGTGCTGGTAGCAAATTTCTACTGGCTACCGTTAGCTAGTTTAGTTAAGTTAGCCTTGACAAGAATCCAATGCTACGTGATTTGGAAAACATACTTACCAAGGTGGCCTGTGGTGGCCCTGAGGCAGTTGCTGTCGTTGTTGAAACATTTTGAATAGCCGCCAGGACGGCTCTGCCGATGCTCTCGGCTAATGCTGATTCGTTGGACATTTTGAACAACAGTAACGTTACCGTTACCAAGAACACCATCCCCTTGATAGGCTCCATTGTTCCTGTGTTGTGCGTTTGAAATGTGGCGCGTGTACGATGATGTCGTGGCAGTAGAGGCAGCAACTATAACGATCAGTCCCACCCACTTTGAAGCGGTACTAACTGCAGTGGAAAAGTAACCGAGCTAAAGCGACCCAAACCGTGCCGTACCTAGTTGAGTCGTAACACGCAGTGGAAAAGCGAAGCGAGCCGAACCGTTCCTCGCCGAGTCGAACCGTACCGAGCCGTACCATGCAGTGGAATTTAATTCCATGCATTTATATTTAATTTATATTACTGCAAACTAGTGTTGCTTTCATCAACGAAAATTATGAATAAATATCGTCGTCAACAAACCTTTATCACGTGACGAAAACGAGACGAGACGCAACGTAAATGCTGGTCATGTGATGATAACTATAATCAGATGTATAATGCAATATTGTTGATGAATAAAAACGAGGCTAAATGTGGTTTACAAAATAAAAACTATGCTAAAATGTCTCTTCATTTTCGTTGACCAAAACGAGATTAAACGAAATGTTATGACGTTATTTCATCTCGTTTAGTCGCGTTATTATTTTGCAGTATTTCTGTTTCCCGTGTCTCACTTCAGGGGCTGCATCAGGTCGCACTGCGCAGTCAGACGCAGGCAATGTCACTTCCTCAAGCCCCACTCATGGCATTATTTAGAAGATGCAGCTGTGGTGATTTAGCGTAAACGTCAACAAACAAAGTTAAAGGCGGGCATACACTGTGCGATGTCTGTGCGATTTCAGCAAGGAACCTACTCACACTGATGTAACTGTAACACTGATGTCTACTCACGCATGCGATGTAAAGCCAAAGCTCAGGATTTATGTGCTCACACTGTACGGTCCGAACGTCGAGCTGCGACTTGACTGCTCACACTATACGTGTGAAATATGCGCAAATCAGCGCGATAAATCCTCGTGCTGGGTTGCGCCTATGGATGATATCATGTAGCCTATCCAGAGATATTGTCGAAACAAGCATCAGCTATCAATATCAAGAAGATTTAGCATTTCCAATTCATATATTAAATTATTAGTAGGCTAGTATTGTTGTTGTATTATTATTATTATTATTATTATTAGGGAAGGCCTAGGCTATTAAAGTGATAGGCTATAATTAAATTGCCGCAACAATTTCATAGCGCATCACCGCATAACCAACGCGCTGTGAGGATAATAAAATATTACATAGAAGCTTACTTCTCCTCATTAAAAATTGTCTAAAACATTTAGGTCGATTACAATTAATTATATACATATAATTAATTATTAAAAGCCTATAATATGTCCGAACACTGCAATAATTCATCAATGAAAATTAAAAACAGCTTTATTTCAAAAACATTTTTTAACAATTAAAGAGGCAAAGTGTAGCCTACATCGCAGATGGCTTGGAAGAAGTGGGTAATGGTTAATCCATTTTGCAACACGAACTGGAGGTAAGCAACAGTAATTTGTAGCTTTGAACTACAAAACTTAAAGATCTCTTTTTTTTTTTTTTGCTGCATATTAAATTGTTTTCGCGCAGGCGCAGTGAGGGAAAAAACACTGAGTTTAGGGCAATCGGTTCGTATCTCTGCTTCAACTGTGCGATATAGTCACGAGGAGCGACCAAAATTTCTAACATGCCAGAAATTCATCCGACCATCCGATTGCCGGTCGTGAGAGGTTAATCGCCTCTCGTTTTCCCCTGTACACTGTACGAACACTGCACGACAAACGACGCACGACAAAGCTGAAAATCGGCCCAACCCGAAAAAGAGTCGCACGAGTCAGAATTCTGCTCAAAATCGGACGAAAATCGCACAGTGTATGTCCGCCTTTAGTCTGATGCCCGTTTCACACATACTCCGTGAGCAGCATAGTGCTTTCAAATATGCTGCGTTTGCAGTGCGTAACTGATCCACGGCTGTACCACAAACACATACTCACTATTTTTTATTTCAAATCCAGAAGTTATCAGCTACTTTTATTTAAAAAAATGTTTTGTCAGCATTGCGATTCTCTTTCTACACATATACACTCTTTAATAGACGTAATTCACGTTTAAACACAATTTAAACAACGTATTATTCAATGCATTACTTTTATATAGATTTATATATTAAGTTGCTCAAGCAAGTGGTAAAATATTTAACCATGTACTTATATTAAAATCGCAAACATTTAAAATTAAAACTTAAAATTGACATTTGTTAATTTAATACAATAAATCTTGCATGTCAGAAAGAACTTGTTTTTCATCCTCCACGAATGAGACAAGTGTTACTTTTCTGTCCGCTATTTTTGCTATTTTTCCATAGTGGTACACTATATTGACTGGGTTAAATAGAATTGCATTACTAAAAATAGACTAAAATACAATTTTAATTGACTAAAAAGAGTATGAACGTGACTAAAACTAATAAAAACTAAAATGACAGCTTGACACAAAGACTAGACTAAAACTAAAATTAAAACAGGCCGCCAAAAACAACACTACTGCAAACCAACTGCATATTCCTTTGTAGTTTCTTCAACTAAAATTGCCTTCTCTCCTCTCCTTTGAGCTCGTTTTATCTTCGTGATATTTGTAAAATGGCTGTAGCGCTCCCTGTGGTATAGCCAGTGTTAGCTGGTTTGAAGGTTCCTGGCTTTGTAACTTGTATGCATGGACTGCCTATTCTGCTATAATACTTTCTCTGCACTCAAGGTCTTTCCACAGAAACAATGATTTAATGAATTTGTCCCAACTTATGTCTGTGAAGGAAATGGTGGGTCCACTTCCCTCAAATATATGCATGCAGCACTTCATGTTTTGCCATTTCTTCCCAATAAACATGGGCGGGAAAAAGAGTATTGTCTGGCTCGTTTTTATGACGTGTTTCCAAGCAATACTGATCAAATGTGTGAAATCAGAACAGTGTATTAATTAAAGATTACAAAGAAATGACAGGACATCGTATGACAAAAGATGGTTACATAAAATATAAAAACAGTAAGAATGGATAATGTTACCTCTACATTCACATTTTGTGTCAAACTGAATATGTAGCATAAGTGGGTAAAATGAGTTAACAAGTTAAATCTTTCCTGGGTGCAGAGCACGCCAGTGTGTTGACAGACGCGTCACCAACACCAACACTTTCCCATGCACGCTATTGGATGAAGGCAACAAATACGTCATGCAGGTCGGACCCCACACGTAGATGCCTGCTCTTTTCACTGGGAAAATAACCTGGAGAAAGTTACCGATATTATAGTAATGGATAAAGTATGTGAGTGGCAACAATTTTATTTGCTTTGTTGAAAAGCATAGCGGTTACATACCCCCTATAACCAAACATATTCTGAATGAAAAGTTCTCTGACTTCTGCTCCTGCAGGATGCATTCTGCCCTGATGTGGGTTCAAAGGATCATCATCAGAAGCAGCATCTTCCTCACCATCGGCACCAAATTCCTCCTCAAGAAGCTGGACATTTTCCTTGACTGCAATGTTGTGAAGAATTGCAGTAACAACAATAACAGAACAGCTTTTGGTGGGGTTCAGCTTCAGAATGGGCAAAGAGGACATCCACTGTCTCCCAGCAGCCAGCTATCACCAAAACCACCTTCTTCAGCCATCTGGCAAATTTCAGAATTGCCCCATACAAAAGAGTCATGTGTGCTTCCAGGCCATTTTGCCACAATGTCAGTGCACATTCCCTGGTGATCACACACTACTTGAACATTAATGGCTGGATAGTCCTTTCTGCAAATGTACAAGGGCTCATTTAACACAGGGCTTAACAATGGGATAAGGGTGCCATCAATGATGCCAATCACTCTGGGGATGTTTAAAATATTATAGAATTGTTGTATTTCCTGGATGGCATCATGGATGCCAGGATGAAAACCAGGGCTGCGTTCAGCCCAGACAAAACATTGCACAACGTTTTTTAAACAGAAACGGTGATGCGTTGAACACACTGTTCTGATGACGCAAGAGTTGCAACTATGGCAGCTGAGAAGGCGATTCTTTGTGTTCTTTGTGAAGAATTTTAGGAGCCTGATGAAGTCGGTATAAATATGTGTTTAATACTACAAAATATGCCCGATGTTACAGTTACTGCACTTGCCGCCCAGAACAAAAGAGAACATCCCAATCAAGTGAAGGGATTGCTGAAACTGAAATGGAAGCACACATCTTACCTAATTCAGACTAAAACACATCTATTTTGCCTCACATACTGACTTTATTTGTAGTTCATACTGTTTTAATACCCTGTATTTTCTTTCTCATTTTTAGGAAAAGCACTTAATTACCATTGTTTATTTCTATACCAATACACTTGCAATGAAGCTAAAAATATAAACTACATCATTATGTTGATATCCTATATTTTTTACAATAAAACTTTCGACAAACATGTCTTCTAATATCCTCAGTTGTTGCGTATACCGAGCTACATCGAACACATTTGTAAATTACTTTCCTTGAACCCATTGTGCGAGTTCACTTTAATACCACGTGCTTTATATAGGCTACATGTTGCTGCTGATTGGACTGCAGTTCTGACACACCCACCAAACAAGAGAAAACGTATCTCAAACCCTGTTGCACACCGGTGCACGCCGTTTCCAGAAAACATGACGTTCAACCCGGAAACCGTAGCAAAACGTTGCGCACCGTTTTGAACTTGAACATGCCCCAGGATGCTGTTCATCAGCTGTAACAGCAAAGGTGTTACTGCTGTCAGAGTTTTGCTGACTGAAGACTTGCTGATCCCCAGGCCATCACCCACCACCTCCATAAAACTTCCAACAGCATAAAAACGCAGTGTAGCCAACAACTGCACTGCTGGACTTAAGGCGTAGTTTGCCCTCTGAAGGTGTGCTTTCACTATCTGAAGTAATTCAAGGATCTTGGTCCTTGGAAGCCGGAATTTTCTTAAAATAGCATCATCAGATAGTGAGTTAAGGGGGGTAAAAGTTGTCCTTATGTAGGCATTTATATAAACTGACTGACTTCTGTGCCGCCTTCTGTGTTCCAGCTGTAAGATTCTTTGTAAAGCTGCCATTGTTTATTTATTCGGGACAGTGCACATTAATGAACAATCTTACACTCCTGTAGAGACTGTAAATGAGCCAGATTATAGCATAAATGCAAATTTTTATCTGTAGTCCCGAGGCACACATACACACTGTTTTATTAGGAGAGTCCTTATTAGACCTGCTGTTGATGCACCAGAGAGTTAATAGAAACACCTTAGCTAATAATCATTCTAAATTAACTACTACAAGTGATCCATCTTTGATTTGTTATAGTAATAAGGTACAGCATTAATATATTAATGTGTTAATTTGTTTTAAAATAGGCTGTTGTCATGCTGTTATTTCATATTTTCCATGCCTCTCTAAAGAATGATCCGAGTACTTAAAGGTATAGCGAAGGATTTTTTACTTCCGGGTGGATCACCTATACTATTGGTCCTCCTAATTGTCAATCATTCTGGTGAATCAATCAAACTTGTTCAAAAAGTGGAGAGGGCGGGTCTTATCTAAAATTCGGAAAGATCCTCCACTATACCTTTAACCCTCTCGGGACGGATTGGGCGGTACCGCCCAAAATGGCATCCTTTTACAAATGTGTAATTATCTTAAAAACTATTAATGATAGAGAGATGCGGTCTTTTTTGTCGTCTTCCTCAGATTCCGCTGAAAACAATGTTATATGGTATACATACTTCCTTGTTGCGTAATACCACTGTGTATAAGGCCAATGAAATCGATCTTGTTAGGAATATTCCACACGCAAAGACCAATGGAAACATTGCCGCTGGGAGGAATATTTTTCTTACCCAATCAGAAGGTGGTTACCATGACTTATTCTAGCTAATCAGATGACTCTGTAGCCTTGCAATGGGTGGTACTATAGTAAGTGATATGATGCAAACAGCCGCGTCGAGTGGAGAAGGAGACAGAGAGCGAACGGAGCAGCGTATTACACACAGAGATTTATATGAGAGACAGAACGATTATAATATTTATATATATTAGCTATATTTAATATTTATAGCATATTAGCAATTATAGCATTATTATTTTATTGTTTTAGCACTTGTATGATGGCAAGCAGTGAAAGATTTACCTCAGAACAAGCTCTGGAACAATTACTGGAAAGTGACGAGGAGAAATCCGAAGCTGACAGCTTTTTGAAAAAACGCTGTATATAAAGTTCATTATTTCATTGTTCTTTACACTTTTGATTGAACAATTACAAATATCTGTCTAGCAAAGGGTTTGAAAAATATATTTTTTGTTCAAAAACTGTTGACTATTGTTGTGTGAGGTGTGATTTTCAGTAATAAATGACTAAAATAAAATTTTCGTTTTTGAAATTCTCTAGTTTATTGTACATTTTTTACTCATACTTCCTTTATAAACACATTACATGCATTCTTATGTTAGCTTAGGGTCTTCTGAATCCATAGATACCAAATACATGGTGTTCCATCTCCATTAAATATGGTTTATAAGCCCAAATGTAAAAATAGAGAAAACGGACCAAAAAGGGCTTAGTCCCCAGAGGGTTAAGAGTGTTTTGTGTTATGTTTGGCTTAAATTGTCATTGATGATATTAATGTTGTGAATTGACAAAATCTTCAGTTCCTTGATGGTTTATGTGATGGTGGGCTCACCATTGCAAAATAAAAGTTTCATTCCATATGTTTCATAATCAAGCCTGGTCACATTATTCAGGTATTTAAAGTCGGCATGAAATCAAATTTGACAAATCTTCTTTTTATATGTAATATTGTAGTGTTTATTATAAATGATTTATCTGTGCACTTCATTATTTTTTTAAAATTCATGTACCCTTATAATCTTTAATCAAATACATTACCCTTCCCTCCCCCCTCGAAACGACCTCTCTTCTCTTTCGGTCACGTGCCATGGCGAAAGAGTGCGGCCAGAGCCGATGAGGGTGCGGCTAACGAGATGCTCTCGAGGGTGAACTTGACTGATAACAGAGAATGTCTAATAAGGATGATAACTTGACTTGACTCATCTTGGTTCGTGGGAATAATAAAATAAAATAAAAAATCCTTCATGGGAGGGTAACGGTGGGGAATCCGGTGGCGAGAAATCCTCCACAACTGAATGTAAACTGGCATTCAAATCTGCCTCCATTTTGTTTGCAACGCCCAACCTCCAACGATCCAATCAGTTCCCGAAGGACGAAATCAAGCCCCGCCCTACATTTTTTTCTAATTTCAGAAGCCGGTTCACTCGGATATACGTCACAACAAGGAAAAAATGACAATAATCAACTTCCGTTTCATGCCGACTTTAATAAAGGATGACATGGCATGGTAAACATGCTTGTGTAGCGAATTAGCTCAAATAAAGGGAATATATAATTAACAATGTCACGCCTGGCTATGAAGTGCTGGGTGTGTCTCTCCCTGGCTTGGCCATGTGTGGGTAATCAAGCCTGAATTGCTTACTGCTGCTGTTCTGTCACTTTTAGGTGGAGCTGTTGCGGTGGGCTGTGCCATGCTAATTGGTGGACCGATGAGAGAGTCTTTAAAATCATTGCCTTCCAGTTGGTTCGCTCTCTCTTTCTGCTATTCCGGCCTGACGATGAGAGGCTGGCTCCGGTCGGCGCTCCTTGCCCGTTCTCCTTTTTGGTTTCCCATTTACTGACTTTTGTAAATCATTCGTTAATAAACCAACATTCTAATTAAATATTAAGTTCAGTGTGGTCTCCCCTATGTCAACTCTACATTGAGCCAAGTGGTCTTGACAACAATTAATCATGGTTATGATCAAGTATTGCATACATATTTTAAATCGCCCCAAAAAAGGGAATACATAGCCCATGTATTTGCATCTCTATATATAGATAATTAATTACAACAAATTATAATCAATTATGAATATACAGATAGGCTAGATCAATTTTCAGAATAACCTTTAACATAATTAATTTCACATTGAATAATCTGTTCGTCCACCAAACCGACCGTACAATCTTCTTATCAGCTCTCAAGAAGGGTTCTTCTTCTTATCACTCTCTGGTCATGAAGAATAACTTTTCTGTTCTAAAAGATTACTAACTAAAGTACTCAACAATATAAAGCTTGTAGCTTAAGATCACACATTTAAGAGACTTTGTTAGGTGAGCAGCAGACAGAGACAATCAAGCGTTTAATGGGTTTTAATTGAAATTATGAAAGCATACAACTACATTTAAACAAAGAATACATATAAACAGAATAACGAAAGTAAAGAAAAAAAGAGAGAGAGAGATCAGATCACAGAATGGCAAATATCACAAACAGTTAAACTTTGAGAGCCAGCAAAGAATCAAATCACCTTAAAGCAGGGGCAAACAAACTTGAACGCATCTATCTCAATAGAAATAATACTTGCTTGAATCTTTAGGGATGAGCAAGAATGCATGTGTGAGTGTCCGTTCTCGGTGTGTCCGAGACTACTATATATATTTAGCTAAGGCAAACCGAGAGGTTTAATTCGGTACCAAGAAAGATATGTCTGGAAGATACAAAAGTAGAGATACATTCTTATGCTTGAATATAATAAGCACTTAGAGTTCAACTAACACAACTAGAAAGTCATAACTAGGCTAATATGAGGTGGGAAACATACATACACACAGGAATATATCATATACATTTTGGAATGATTAAATGCAAAGAATGTTTGTGTATGTGTTGTTTAACGGTGTGTACTTTACTCTTAACACCTTTTACCTATTTATTTATTATTCTCAGGTAAGGTAAAGAAAGTCAAATCTGACCTAAACCATAAGCATTCAAAAGGTACTTACAATTTGGTCAGAATACTCCTCTGTGGTATGTTCTCATTAAAAGTCTTCCAGCATCATAAATCTCAGTAGGCAGATTTTGTAATCAATTAAATTTCTTTTAATTGGTTACTTTTCTTTTTATAATAAACAAAAATATAAAGGCAAATAGAACTTCATCATTTAAGTATAAAATACAATAATCACATTTTGAAACAAAGGTGTAGTAAGCTCTGGGCTTCTTATCTTCTGCTTGGGGTTTCTTGTCCTCAGTTTCTAAGCGTCGGGGGCACTGGCAGTATCCCAAGAGGCAGTCAGTTCATCAGTCTTTTATACTCCTGTTGTTTACAACAGGCGTTAGGTTGACATTCCTCCAAAGTTTCCCAGATCCTTCTCCAGGCAGCTGCAAGCGGTCCACCTCTTCATGTCCTTGAACTCCAGTAAACTCAACTAAGATGGCTGAGTTCATTTAAAGTTCTAGGAGTCCTCTAGCGCACACACATAATTGCACTTTTCTGCTACTCTCAACATGGGTTGACACATACATAACCAATTACTGTACATCTATGCCAAAACATCTTTTACAAACAAAATAAATAACAATGTTGAATGCAATGCATTATATCCAATACATTGGCTAAATATGTGTAACAATAAAGGCATCTACAATAAACAAGGAGGCAGGTAATTGCATTTTCTTGATATTATACAACAGTGTATTCGGGTATCTCTGAGAGGTCCATCCATGCCACCTGGACTTCTTGCTTGCCATGAGTGGGGAGTTGAGATGATTACTATCTTTTTGGAGCTCACAAAGAAGTTTGGAGGTGTTTCTGTTTAAACTCTACCATGCCACTAACGTGTCAATGGAGCAATTTGATCCAGACTCATTTACATGAATGAGTCTGTTGGGAACTTTTTTTTCACTATGCAGGTGGCATTTTGATCTGGCATTAATATACTACTTTGATGAGTCAAGTTACAATAGTATGCTCTTTTCCTCATATTAAACTACTGTATGAATGCCCAGTGTATAAGAAAAGTATTTGAAATACATATTACAAAAGAGTATATTTGGCCATAAAATAAGATGTTTTATTTTGTATTTCAATTCAACTGCTGAAGGGTTTTAACTTCTTTATCACTGAAAAACAAATTGAATGCCATGCACCACACAGCTTCACCAGAGCCCCATCTGCCAGAACCAGTCTGTTTCCACCTCCCACAACAAGGACAAGGGGTTGGATTTTGGGAGGCATGGTGGCCAACAATGTAGCCACAAAAAAAAGAAGAGGGTTACGTCTGTGGATAAATTCAGATCCACAGACGTAACCCTCTTCTTTTCTTTTTTTTTTTTCCAAAAAGATTACATAGTTGTCAGCCACACATGATTTGACTTTCCATATTGAGTAAATAACTAAATTTGCACTTACTGTCGGATGGTAGAGACATGGTTAAAGAGGGCTTGCTGGCTTGTTGTTGCAGGAGTTCCAATTAAGCCCTCCTATAGGCCATAACCTCTTGATGAGGCCTTGCTACTCCTTCAGGGCTCTCAATTCTCTCCTGATTCCCTGGAGTTCAGATATTTTCTTCTTCTGCCACTGAAGCAGCTTCTCACTGCAGCTACAACGTCCTGTTTCTCCTTTGGCGGGAGATTAATGGCTGGTGTTCTGGAATGCCAGGACGACGTTGCCCAGCACATGAGGAGGCCTCAGACTGAGGGGAGTCCGAGACCAGGTCTGATGTTGCAGGGCCAGGGTGGAGGGGGCCTGATGTTCTAGGGCCAGCACATGAGGAGGCCTCAGACTGAGGGGAGTCCGAGACCAGGTCTGATGTTGCAGGGCCAGGGTGGAGGGGGCCTGATGTTTCAGGGCCAGAGTGGAGGGGGCCTGATGTTCCAGGGCCAGAGTGGAGGGGACCTGATGTTTCAGGGCCAGAGTGGAGGGGGCCTGATGTTGCAGGGCCAGAGTGGAGGGGGCCTGATGTTGCAGGGCCAGAGTGGAGGGGACCTGATGTTTCAGGGCCAGAGTGGAGGGGGCCTGATGTTTCAGGGCCAGAGTGGAGGGGGCCTGATGTTGCAGGGCCAGAGTGGAGGGGGCCTGATGTTGCAGGGCCAGGGTGGAGGGGGCCTGATGTTGCAGGGCCAGGGTGGAGGGGGCCTGATGTTGCAGGGCCAGGGTGGAGGAGGCCTGATGTTGCAGGGCTCAACTTTGAAGGCAAAGGCCTGGTTGACGCACATGCATCTATGCCTCCAAGGATCCCTTCCAATGCCTCAGGCCCAAGATGGCCAAAACTTTCTCTTCCTCTGTAGTTAGAGGAGGAACTGAGTTGATACCCCCACCAGTCTTTTTTGCTACCCTTCTACGTGCTGCAGCCCTCCGTTTTGTCACACTTGCGAAGTTTCTCCACTTGTTCCTTGCTTCTTCTGGGCTTCGCTCGTACCCTTAGCCAGCAGCATTTATTTTTTTAGTGATTTTTGCCCAGGATTCTTTTTTATCAGCATTTGTTATTCATTTTTTTAGCTTTGAAAATAGCTGGATTTTATTATCCTCTACCTCCTCCAAAAGAACTGTAATTTAATTTTTCGAAAATTTTGGTTTTCGAGTCATTTTCTGTCACGTCATATGAACACATGGCTGTATGGCAAGGGGACTTAAATAGGTTGGCCAATGATCTTGAGCCAAATATGCAACAAGTGTGCACAACAGTATAACAATCACAGTATTTTCACAGTCCATAATTTCTTTTCATTTTAATTGTGCTGATCTATCAATATTCAATAAGGTATTCATATGAAATTGTGAAATTAATAGTTATAGATTTTGGGATCAAAGAAGACAACATGGTGTTTATATATGTATATATTTTATTGTGCAAAAAATGAATGTTGCGTTGTTAACGTAATTACTCCACTTCTACATAACATCACTAAGAAAGCTCAGCCGAAGAAAAGAGAAAAGTATCTGATTTACAGCAGGTGGCGGTATGTGTTCATAGCACCAGTCCGCTATTCGATTGAAGAAGAAGAAGAACGTCATAACGACAGCTCCAACCAATGTGGTTCAAACCATGGATCAACATAATAACTGGTCTTAACAGTAACTTCCAAAAGCCCATGATAAACAAAGGCAGAACACCGTAACACCAGTTACTAGAGGTGTGCGATACCGCTAGATTTGGTATCGATCCGATACCAAGTAAATACAGGGCCAGTATCGCCGATACCGATACCGATACCGATACTTTTTAATAATTAAGGTGGATGCGTCTTCAACCTAAATCTAAATGAATTTTCATGACTTTTAATTTGTTTTTGTGATTTGCATTTTGGGTTATTAATCAGTACTACAAAAGCTTTTGTTCAGAAACAACTTTTGGTTACTTCTGCTTTATTTAAATAAATAAAGTTACAAAATTATTATTCAAGTAGCATGTTAACAAAAAAATGTTTCTCCTCTTTAGTGCACTTCACAATAAATATAAAAAATGTAAAACAAATTCTCCTTGTAATAAGATATGAGAATAAAATAACGTTTCTCCTCTTTAGTGCACTTTTCAGGATTTGAAAAAAAAAACATAAATAAAAAACAATTACTGTAAATACAAAATATAAAATGTAAAAATTAAACAATAACCAAAGCCTTCAGTTCAAAGAAATACTCCCAGAATCCCCTGTGGTCCCTGTTCCCCTGTGCAGAAAAGAGGTTTTGGTTAGAGGTTTTTGTTCAGGAACAGAATCATGTTCACATTTTTTGCTTTTATTGCAGATCGCCTGTGACTAATTAACTGTCCTGCCTTTGAAAAAATCCTCTCAGCTGGCACTGATGTTGCAACCACTCCCAGGTTTTTCTTCGCAAGTTTGCTAAGAGAGGGGAATGTTTGTGCGTTGTTTTTCCACCAAAGTAGTGTATCCTGATTACGAGGAATTGGCCTTTCTTCTGAGTACCTGCGCAGTTCAATTAGTGCATCTGTGCTAGTTGTCCGATGTCGCTGAGATGCAAGGACCTGAGAGTCAAAATTTTCCCATATCCCACCTTTTGCTGCAGGTGGGGATGCAGGAGCCCCTGCAGACAAGCTTGAACTAGTTGTAGGGGCTGAAGCAGAGCTGGTGGCAGAGCTGGTGGCAGATCTGGTGGCAGAGCTGGTTGCAGGGCTGGTGGCAGAGCTGGTGGCAGAGCTGGTGGCAGAGCTTAATCCAGATGTTGAAGGTGCTGAGGTCTCACTCATTGACTGCATTTCTGTAATGAGTCGAGCTTTTACAGGCTCAACATTTGCAGAGTCACGGAATCCCAGGTTTTTAAATCGAATGTCCAGATAGGTGCTGACAGCAAGACCATAAAATGTCTCAATAGCCCTGAAACGATGATGGCATTGTGCTGATAGCTCAGCAGCTAGCTTGCTACCTTATCGCTCAGAAGCTGAAGCAGTTCTCAGGAGCACTGAAACCAGTGGAATAACCTTCGAAACTGAAACATGTTTTTCAGTAGATACCTCCCTGGTTGCTTCTTCAAATGGTCTCAGTGCGTCAATAGAGAGACTGATAACAGACCATTGCTCCTCATTCAAGCAAAGCGAGCTCTTGCCAAGTAGACAGAGGGCTGTGGTAACTGCCTCTTTTTGCTCCAACAATCTCTCCCACATGTAGAAGACAGAGTTCCACCTTGTCTCAACTGCTTGAAGAAGTTTATGTTCAGGGAACTTCTGCTGCTTTTGGATTGCTTTTAGCTTGTCTGCAGCTCTAGTGCTGTGGTGAAAGTAACTAACTATAGCACTACTTCTCTTCTGGAGTTCTAGTATGTCAGGGTGAGCCTTGAGAGAGTCTTTCACCACCAAATTTAAAGTGTGCGCAAAACATGGGTAGTGTGACCAACCTGCTTTACGCACAGCAGCAACCATGTTGGCGCCATTGTCTGTTACTACAGCCTGAATCTTTTCTGAAATGCTCCATTCTTCCGCAATTCTGGTTAACTGCGAACAAATATTGTCTGCAGTGTGTTGTCCAGAAACAGAGCACGTTTCAAGCACGTATGCCAGCATTTGCCAGTTTTCATCTATGATGTGGCATTAGACTGTTAAATATGCCTCTGTCGCTGTTGATGTCCACATGTCAGTTGTCAGCACAACATTGTCCACACTGCTTAATGCCTTTCTGACCTTAGAGGAGCATTCTTCATAAAGTGCAGGTAGTTTCCCCTCCATCAGAGTTTTCCTACTTGGAATTTTGTACCGTGGCTCAAGTGTCTTTACAAAATTCCTGAAGCCGACATCTTCCACTATGGAAAGAGGCTGCAGGTCCCTCACAATCATTTCTGCTAGGCGCCTTGTAATTTCCACTGCTCTTGGAGAATCAGCTAAGATAAATAATAAAAATAATTAAGTCTGGTGCACATCTACGTGTAGTTTAAATATAGAAACTAGTATCCCTTTCACAGCTAACACAAAAAGGGTAATTATATTCAAATATCAAATATGACCTACATTATATTCAGTATATTTGTTTCAGTTCCAGTAGCCTAAATGTATTCATTTAAATAACACGCTTCAATGGAATTAATGTATTACTTCTAGGTCTTAGCATCAATGGAATTAATGTATTACTTCTAGGTCTTAGCATCAATGGAATTAATGTATTACTTCTAGGTCTTAGCATCAATGGAATTAATGTATTACTTCTAGGTCTTAGCATAATTCTTAAGTTGACTAATAACAAATGACCAGTTATTAATTATTATTAACGCTGAAGATGACTAAAATATGTCTTTCATCACTCTTATCTACCTGGATATTCTCTGCCAAACTGAAATGCCTCTGGCAGTGACTTCTGCCTCTGAGTTGCGGGTCTGTCGGGGCCAGGGGGAGGGGGTGGGGGATTTTTCTCCTCCTCTCTCCGTTTCTGCAGCTCTGCATTTTCTGGTCCGTGATTTTTCATATGTTTGTACAAATTAGTTGTATTGCCACTGTATTTTAAAGACTTTCTACAAATGGTACAAGTCGCTGTTGTCTCATTTTCGGCCTGAAAATACAGCCATACAACGCTCCTCTTTCTCTCTGATGCCATTCTCCGTCTCTGACTGACTGGAAATGCGCGGCTGAGCGAGCGCGCGCCTGACTGCTGGTGGTAGCGCTTGTGGTGAGTCACGTGACGGTACAACACAGGAGAGGGGGAGGAGAGCAGTGTCGAGCACGAGCAGCACTCTTGGGAGGAGGATTACAGAGAGCTTGCAATGCTCTGCTCTTTGACAGCAGCAGCATTTTGACAAACACGGTCAGGTCGCAAAACGAGAGAAACTGAAACTTAAGTATCGATATTTTCACGTTGGTATCGATCAATACCGATACCAACGTTGGTATCGATATTATCGATATTAGTATCGATCTGCCCACCTCTACCAGTTACCGTTCTTTGGCTTTGTTTTGGAACGCTCAAATTGAGTTACGGTAAGCTACTCTGCCTTTGTTTGGCCGCGCGACATTATGAAGTTACTGTGCCAGTGTTCTATCACATAATGCTACCTACCAGATTGTACGGTTATCTGCCTTTGTTTTAATGTCCATTAGAATTAAAATTACGGTGTATCCTGTGAACTTTGTACAGCTGCCATCAGTCCCTCTAACTTCTGATGTCCTCAGAGCTTTGTCCTGCACAAATGCGGTCAGAACATTTATGGCGCTTTTCCATTACCAGTACCAGCTCAACTCGACTCGCCTCGGCTCGCTTTTCGCTCCATTTTCCATTGCAGCTAGTACCTCCACAATAGTATCTGGTCGTCATAGCGATGCCGCAGGAAACTGCCGTGATGTAATCTTTTACGCGACACACACCCGCTTCCCACACACGCATGACAATGGAGGAAATCACGTCTGGTGCGTGCAATGATGACGCAGTAAATAGTGTGTAGAATTTTATGTATATAATTTTCATTACTAAAACATCTATTTGCCAGATTTCCAGTGTCATACCTATAATTAATTTGGCGGGACAACTAAAAAAAAAAAAAATATATATATTTTTTTCCTCAGTTCCACACTCTAGCGACTCTGCCTTTGTAGGGCAGAACACAATTGGTTAAAATTAACGAAAGCAATAATTAAATATGTTATAGTAAAATTGAAACAGAATAGAACAAACTTTTAGAACAGAAAAATAGATTCAAAAGTAAAAAATAGAGACGGCAACAATATAGCCTTTATTTCATATTGAAGATGTCGGTGGGTAACAGAAGCCTATTCCTCGGGGGACCAGCGCGATAACAAACGAAATGTTTTACCAAAAGACCATCATAGGCCTATCTCGCAGTCAGTGAAAATAAATTAGGTGCAATGACGCTGATTATTTGTACTACAGGTGAAACTGGAAAAATTATAATATCGTGCAAAAGTTAATTTATTTCAGTAATCAAACTTAAAAGGTTAAACTGATATATTATATAGACTCATTACATGCAAAGTGAGATATTATATCACCTTTTAAGTTGAATTACTGAAATAAATTAACTTTTGCACGATATTATAATTTTTCCAGTTTCACCTGTATTGTATTAAGGAATGAAGAGTGCTTCTCTCGTGTGCGCGGACACTCTGACTGCTGGTCAACCAAACTTCTGGGCATTTCTCAGTGAGTAAATTTGTGGTCGAGTGATAGAACTTAGATTTCAATCATTTAGATGACACGGTTTCAAATCTCGAACAAACATGGGCTACTGTAATTAAATATTATTCAACAGAATGACTGAATTTACATCTGTATAATAATTCCAATCATAGGGTAATTTCAAAAGCAGTTCTGTTAAAAAAAGAAGAAAAAAAACTTTACCCCTCTGGTCTGTGTTTGTCGCATTTTTATTGGGGACATCCTAAAATGCTGAACTTGGCTTAATGTACTAAGACGTTGCAGTGATATTAACCCCCTGGGGTCGGCTATTGCGCCGGCGCGTTTAGGCTCGTTTTCTTCCTTATGAGTGCAAAAAAAAAAAATATATTTTTTTTTTATCTTATATGCTTGTGTTATACATCAATCGATCCTGTTTAGTGTGTATTTTTTTTTTTGTGTATGCTCATAATAAAAACAAAGTGTTGTGCTTTTCGCCAAATAAAGAAAAATAAACATGATGCGAGTTCTGCCTACTCTCCGTCAGTGAAGTCAATTCTGAAACGCGTCCGAAAATGAACTGTAACTCAGTGAATACTCAGTCAAACAGGCATACAGACACACAGGCATGAAGCTTGAATTCTCTTCTTTTAAATGAAGTAATTTTTATAAAAAACAAAAATATTCACAGTTTATATAATATGTATGTAAAGAGAGAGATGTCAGTCGTTCTCATCTCAGCTAATTAAGTTGTAATGTGACTCCGCCTACGGAGACCGCGCTATACAAATGCAAATGTGAGGCGATCCATACAAACCTGTGAAACGCCCACATCCGCTGGATAAGGCCGGTGAAACACTGGATGCGTGGCGTAAGCGTCTCTGCGTGGCGTGTCCGTTTTTATTTCGGCTCCCATGTTAACAGTTTAGAGTTTGCACACTGCCTGTGTGAGACGTGCGTCTCAGGCGCGGCACGAGCCGCGTGGAAAACGCGTGCATGCTAGAAATAGAACCGACGCCTATTTTTCACGCGACACGCAAGCGTCTTGGAAGTGTTTCCATGCAAAATTGAATAGGAAAATCTGTTTATATGTCATTTTGACACGAATACATATTAATAAATGTCCTTTTGATGTTTAAAAGTGTCTAGGTTTTGACATAAATGCAAATATAAATGTAATTTTACAAAATATTATCGATTTTCAAATACTGCTGTATTGAATGAACAGCTTTTAGCAAACTCTATTGCTATACTGAGATGAGGAATATATACTGTATGTGTTTTGTCAAAAATAAAGTCAACTAACTAATGAATCCTTTACTTTGAAATACGTATGATAAAATGTATACTTTAGTTTTGAAAGACGTTGACTAGTTTTGAATAGATTATAAAGTATGTATGTGTATGCATATATATATATGTGTGTGTGTATATATATATATATATATATATGTGTGTGTGTGTGTGTGTGTGTGTGTATATATGAAGAGTTCAGATGCAAAAGCCTCTAAATGCCATCTGAAATTTTCTTCTAGAATGATCATTTTTATGAAGCTTGTATATTTAAGTTAGCTATAGGTGACACACCTGAATGAATGGCTCATTAAGTATGCAGGGACATTGTCTCATCAGGTGTGAACTACTAAATATGCATGATGCTGTTGGAGCGTTTACGCCCCATCCGCATATTGGCTTTCCAAACTAAAAGTGTTTCACAAAACTTAAATCAATGTATCGTTTTATGTGAATGATTAGGCAGGATGATTTTCACATCATTTTGAAGAAAAAACACTAGGCGACGACATCCATTAGTCAAAAGTCTTATTGCCACATATTTAGTATGTGTTTTGTGGCCTTATTTCAGAAACTTTAATTTTTAGTTTTTTCGATAACCATGCATAAACATTATTCTCTCAAAAATGAAAACATGTACATACATGTGGCTCACATATTATGGTAGTCCTGTTTGTGCTATATAGAGTGAATTTACACCTTTGCCATTAATATGTTTATAAGCAACTGAAAAAAGCACAAATGTCAGGGCATGTCAGAACATCTCAAGGACCCCAAAAACACCCCAGACCCCATAGGGTTAACTGACCAAACTCAGTCAACACCACACTAATAAACCATACTATGTACAAAAAAGCAGATGAGCACATGAACGCTTATTTGAATGTCCGGGGAGCTGAAGTCATAAGTTAACAAAACATTTAAGGATGGAAGACTACAGTGATGGTAATTTTTTAATAATTTAAATTGTAATAATTTATCATTAACCCTCTAGGCGCCACAGTCGAGTTTACTCGACAAGATGCGGCACTGAATAAAACGGCCGATTTTGTCTAATAGGGTGTCAAATTTCGTTCGACCTCCCCTGCACTAGATGGCAGACATGTCATACTTCATCCCCGACTCAAAAAAACGTCATGCTTCTATACAAAATCTTCGAGCTAGAGCACATTGAATCAGTGCGAACAAAAGCGGAGCTAGTGTAAGAGTGAGCCATTTTATCAGAGCAATATTGTCAACGTTAGCGAGTATTTGCATTAGATTATTATTATTATCATTATTATTATTAATATTATTATTATTATTATTATCTAATGGCATCAAAGCTTACCCGAAATGAAGTTTTGGGTCTTCTATTCACGGACCCTGATTCTGAAGGGGAATATCTGCCTTCAGAAGATGACGGTGATTCTGAAAGTGAAAGTGTCCTACACCAAGCACAAACGGTGAATCCTTTGCCCAATACAGATAATCCTTTGCCCAATGTCAGTGGTGGGAACAATGTTTCCCGGGGTCGGAGTGTTCATATCGAAGCTAGCAGGCGTGTTAGTGTTGTGGGGAACGAGGCGGGAGATTTTTACCGCGCTGACCGCGTGCCTCTCCGCAATCGCGGCGACAGTATTGTGGTCGAGACTTCGTCTAATCCCACTGGTTATGTTAGACGAGGTCGAAGTATTCGTAGGACAGTTAGGGGGCAACGTGGAGGCAGGGTGGGGAGTCAAAATGACAATGACAGTAGTCCGAGCTGTGCACACTCGGCGCGCGCGCGAGGCAGATCTGGCCGCGCCCGCGCTGCTCGTAGCAGGAGCAGAGGCGGTGTGACACGCGGCAGAGGGGCTATTATGCATAGTCTATCGCAAGCTGATGGAAATGCCGGCTTTGAGTATTTTGCCAATGAGGATGAGTACCAAAGTTGGATCACTCCCTTTGATCAGCCAATTGGATATCTGGGGGAAAGAGAACTCTCCAATGCCAATTCGCCCCTAGATTTTCTATCACTCTTTCTCTCTGATGATTTCTGGAATTTACTTGTAAATGAGACAAATCGCTATGCCCATCAGTTTTTAGCCTCCCATCAACTCCAGCCACACTCCAGATTTCATCAATGGTCTGATGTAACTCTCAGTGAAATGAAAGCTTTCTTTTCTCTGCATTTGAGTATGGGTCTGGTAGAGAAGTCAGAGTTGGAGGATTATTGGGCCGCATATTGGCCAACAGCAACACCTGGATTTAGCAAGGTGATGTGCAGGAATAGATTTGAGTTGATTTTGTCTTTCCTTCACTTCTCCAATAATGAGGAGTGTGTTGACAGGGGTCAGCCAGGGTATGACAGGCTATTCAAAATCCGTCCAATCATCAATTTGGTCATCCCCCGGTTTTCAGCAGTGTATGGTCCATCTAAGCAGCTGTCATTGGATGAAATGACCATTGCATTCAAAGGGAAATCAACCCTAAAAATGTACAACCCAAACAAACCAGACAAATATGGCTACAAAGTATTTGTTCTTAGTGAAGCCAAGTCAGGCTATGTGCTACAGTGGTCCATGTACACTGGACAAAGTAGGCCTAATGCAAGCGATTTCGGTGCTACACACCTTATTGTCCGTGAGCTGATGGCCCCGTACACAGGGAAAGGGCATGAGGTGTACATGGACAGCTATTACACCTCGCCAGCCATAGCAGATGAGCTGGCAAGCAATGATTCGGGTTTGTGTGGGACTGTCAGCAGTAAGAGGAAGGGGATGCCAAAGGGCCTCACCCGTGAACAGTTACCATTGAGCAAGGGAGATGACCCAGTCTTCATGAGGAAGGGGAAAATGCTAGCTTGTGCGTGGCATGATACAAAGCGCCTCACAATGCTCTCTACACTGCATTCCAACGCATGTGTCAGAAAGCGCATCAGGACCAAACACACTGATAGTGGCTATAGGGAGATAAATAGGCCTGTTTGTGTTGATGACTACAATTCGTTCATGGGGGGTGTCGACACAGCAGACCAGAGAATGAAGACCTACCTCTTTCCCCATAGGTCAAGGAAATGGTACAACAGGATTTTCAATGCCATTCTCAGTGTAAGCATAGTGAATGCCCACATCATTTACTGCCGCTGCACTGCTGCTCCTCACAAGCCCCTGAAAGTCTTCGTGCAGGATGTCATCACTGCTTTACTGGAAGGCTTCTCCAGGAAAGAGAGCAACAAAGGCCGAAAGTCGTCCTCACTGGGAGACTTGCCACAGAGACTCACTGAGCGCCACTTTATCTGCCAGGCTGATGGTTACCCAGATTGTGTAGTTTGTTCTGATCGGACCCGCCCTAAAGGCCGCCGTCAGACAAAATACATGTGCAGGCAGTGTGGGGTGGGCCTTTGTGTTGTGCCTTGCAATGAGAGGTACCACACCATGAAACACTACAAGAAATGTCACCTGGATGGATAGGGAGTCATTATCTATACAGCAAAAGGCCTGCTACATAAAGTGTTTTTTTTTTTTTGTCTGCCTTTTTTTTTTTTTTTTTTTTACACTGTTGATTTACTATCTATTTCCCTAACCATTTAGTAGTGTACAATATGTGTTCTTTTTTTGTGTTCATGTCCTTGTGATGTGTGCATCTTTGTCAGCTTAAAAAAAAACAAAAAAAAAACATAAAAACCACAAAAAGAAAAAAAAAATACTAACATTGTCTCTCGTCTGTCTCTCGTCTTGTCTCGTCATCTCACTCATGATCTGTGCCTTGCCGTGGCGAGTGAGCTTTTGAACTAAACAGGTCTTGTCTACTTGTGTTTGTGTGTCATATGAATAATATATATGTGCCCCATACATGGAATCAGAGTGCCTACTGTATGTAGTAAATGGAAAAATCTCTACAGCAAAAGGCCAGCCGTTACATGCATTCGGTTTGTTTCTACCATTTATTAGTAATGATTTACACAGTTTGTTTTCTACTTACTATTTACCTGAGCATTCAGTATTGTGCAATATAGCATACAGAAGGTGAGGGACATTTTGGGGGGAAAGAAGTGCTGCATTTTATCATTTAAACATGTGACTTTTCATGAAAATTCTATAATCCAAGATGGCCGCCACCATATGACGTCATAATATGCAAATTAGATGGGAAAATGTAATCTCTACATAAACTTTGGGTCATCCTTAATAATTCTCTAATTTACAGAAAGTCTCTATCTTTTATCACTTTTAAGATATAGCCTTTTGAAATTAAGATGTCAAAATCGAACGTTTTAGGAAAAAACCTCTGGCGCCTAAAGGGTTAATAAATCATTAATTAAAGAAAAAAACTGGTAATGTTGTTTAGACAAACGATCATACAGGCTAGTTAACATAATATTATGTGAATGAAGAGTGAACTGTTATATATCTGTTTATAAAAAAAAAAACATCACAAGGTCTTGTAAAAACACTTTATTTTTTCAACAAATAATTTAGACAAGAACGAGACATAGTAAATAGCCAGATGTTAAAAAAAAGAAAAAAGAAAATAGAACAAACATTTAAAACAGAAAATAATCAATTAAAATAGTAGCTACAACATAATTTGTTAAATTTAACGAAAGCAAAATGTAAATATAGCTACAAGCAGCAATTATCGGGGACAAGCACAAGAAGACGATAAGACATGCCAACATGGCTGGGAGTTTCAGACCAACTGTAGCAAGGAGCAATTAAAGACATTTTAAGAGGATTTTAGACAAAATGGCTGAATAATCACATATACAGTCACTAATAATGTTATTTAACGGTTTATCACTTTCAATCAATAGGTGGCACAATTATGAAATTGATATGGTGTGGTCAGAGTATTATGAAATTGATATGGTGTGGTCAGAGTGAAGTGACTCTTGTCTGGTCTCAATATGTCAAGGCATAACTTTTATTCGGCACGGTTTAGATATGATACTATTCGATTTTGATGAAAATTGGACAAACAGTCTAGGAGGAGTTCGAAAAAGTAGGAATTGAATGAAAATCAAGATGGCGGACAGAAAGTTTGGCCAAATCAAGTTTCAAGTTTATTTTATTTATAAACCACATTTAAAACAACCTTGGTTAACCAAAGTGCTGTACAAAAAATATCTAGGATCATCTCCAAAATTAAAATAAACATTCACAAGACATTAATAGCACAAAACTTCTAAACTCGGACACTGTGGACGATGTTTTGATAGATGACGGCAATTTGTTCTATATCCTGGGACCAGCTACTGCAAAGGCTCTGTCACTTCTGCATTTCAGTCTGGATCTGGGCACTCGTAGTAAATGATTAGTCTGTGATCTGAGCAATCTGACTTGTTTGAGTTCCGTGAACTCAGTAAGGTATTGAGGAGCGAGATTGTTTAACGCTTTATACACAAACAGCAAAAAATTTAAATCAGTACGATACTGAATAGGTAGCCAGTGCAGTGAACATAGAATAGGCGTGATGTGGTCCCGTTTACGAATGCCTGTAAGCAAACGGACTGCTGCATTTTGATGCAAACCTAGCATGTTTGGTATAGTTGGACTCGGCAAGGATTCAGGAATCTAAGGAGATGACTCCAGTGAAAATAAGTCAACCACACCCAGAATTATAAGCATTTGAAAATGTAATTTTACCACTAGGGGGTGCTGGTTCGAAACTTCTCAGGCTCCTTCAGGGCATCGTACTGATGACCCATACTGAGTTTCATAACGATACGTTCATGCACTCATAAAATACAGCATTTTGGAACAAAATTCAGAATGGCCAATGCCTAAAATGGTAGACAGGGAAAAATTGGATATCGGTCGATTCGGCATGATATTCGCCTTTTATGCTTTTTGGACAAATCGTTCAGATGTTATAAGCAAAAATCTCTGTATCTCCGGCTCAGCCGAAACGCAGTATGGCCATGCTTGTGATGACATCTACCAAGTTTGGTCTGAATACGATAAAGCGTTGCCGAGATGTAGCCTTGTGTCCAATTTAGGGTGCTCTACGTCAATTTCATTTGTGTATTATTCGATAACAGTTGGGTTTATCAAAAAGCTTTTTATAATTTTTTGCCAGCATTGTCTAAAGAAGATTGGAATTTTTTTCATGAAAATCAGACAAACTGTCTAGGAGTTCTTCGAAAAAGTAAGTTTTTCGGAAAATTCAAAATGGCGGAAGAATTTTTTATGATGGAAAATGACGATGTAGGATGCAATTGAATCATATTTCATTTTCATATTTTTGAGTTAATGAATCAGAGGGGAAAAAAAGGAGAATTTTGTTTCTAGCCCTTATGGTTTAAAAGTTATTAGCATAAACATGGGTGAAACTTTGGACCATTGTTGGCACTAATTTAGACTTTCCTTTGTCAGTGTGCCAAATTTCATAACTTTCCCGCAAACGGTTCTATGGGCTGCCATAGACTTCCAGAGCGGAAGAAATGGAATAATAATAATAAGAAGAAGAACGGCTACTGATACAATAGATGCCTCCACACCTTCGGTGCTTTGCCCCTAATAATAAGAATACCAACGATTTCAAGAGGTGCCTTTTGTGAGGAAATAACAGGAGGATGCAAGATGCAAGTAAAACTCAGTTTATTAGTTGTGGTCAGATGAAAAGACACAGGTCGGGGACAAACACTCAGGTGGCAAATAAAGCAGGGACGATATGGCGATCCGGTGGTGGTGCGGTGATCAGCGTGCTCGAGTGAAAACCAGGAACCGTGGAACATCCAGACGACACGAAGAAACTGACGAAATCCAGACAAAGAACTTTGCAGACGAGGCACGGGAACAGGACACACACCGAGGAACAACCACAACGATCTGACAACATGAGAGGGAAATTACTGGGCATATAAAGGGAACTGGGATTGATGACAGCTGGAGACACTAATCAACACAACGAGTAACCACACCCACACAATTACACTCACGCAGACACATCAGCATGAGACAGCCGATTCATGAACCGTGACAGTACCCCCCTCTCTAGGAACGCCTCCTGGCGTTCCCAGACAACCTTACCTGTCGATTGTAATCATCGATAAGGGAGTGATCCAGAATGTCTCTAGCAGGTACCCAACTTCTCTCCTCCGGACCGTAACCCTCCCAGTCCACCAAGTACTGAAATCCGCGTCCCCTCCGTCTCGAGTCCAGAATGCGGTGTACCAAATATGTGGGTTCCCCATCTACGAGTCGCAGCGGGGGGGGGGGGGACCGGGGCAGGCGGATTAATGTGAGAATAAAACACGGGCTTGACTTTAGACACATGGAAGGCGGGGTGAATTCTCCTGTACGCAGGAGGAAGTTTGAGTCGGACTGTCACCGGACTAATAATTTTGGTGACAGGAAACGGGCCAATGAATTTGGGAGCTAACTTGTTAGACACGGAGCGGAGCGGAATATTCTTGGTAGAAAGCCACACTTTTTGACCCACGACGTAAACGGGAGGCTTTGACCGGTGGCGATCAGCCTTGGCCTTCATGTGCCCCCCCCGCTTGGAGTAAAGTCTCACGGGCTCTAGTCCAAGTACGGCGGCACCTCTGGACAAATGCGTGAGCGGAGGGGACCGCGACCTCGGATTCCAGACTCAGAAAAATTGGTGGCTGGTAACCTAAACTACACTTAAATGGCGAGAGGCCCGTGGATGACACTGGTAACGAATTGTGGGCGTACTCCACCATAGAAAGCTGTTGGCTCCAGGACGAAGGATTCTTGGCAACCAAACATCGCAACATTCTCTCGAGGTCCTGATTGGCTCGTTCAGACTGGCCATTGCTCTGGGGATGATAGCCCGAGGACAGACTGACCGTGGCCCCCAGTAACTTACAAAATTCTCGCCAAAATTTGGATACGAATTGGGAACCCCTGTCAGAGACCACGTCCATCGGGAGGCCATGTAACCGAAAGACGTGATCTATGACTGTGACCGCTGTCTCCTTGGCTGAAGGTAATTTGGGCAAGGAGATGAAATGTGCCGCCTTCGAGAACCGGTCCACTACGGTTAAAACAACCGTCATGCCATTGGAGGGCGGGAGGGCGGTGACAAAATCTAGAGCGATATGGGACCAGGGTCTCGAAAGGACAGACAGCGGTTGAAGTAACCCGTCTGGGGGTTGGTTAGATGTCTTACCAGTGGCACAGATTGAGCAAGCCAAAACAAAATCGTGAATGTCGCGAGCCATTAATGGCCACCAGAATCGTTGCTTAACTAGAAAACTGGTGCGAGTCACTCCTGGATGACAAGCCACGTTGGAGCAATGACCCCATCGAATAACGTCGGACCGTAACCCCTCCGGAACAAACAAACGACTCGGTGGGCAACCAGGCGGAGGCGTTACCCCTTCTAGGGCTGTCTTGACCCTCGATTCGACCTCCCATACCAGAGTGGAGATGACAGCTTTCTCAGGTAAAATACACTCGGGAGTCACCGGGCGTTCGGATGGATCAAAAATACGAGACAAAGAGTCGGGTTTGATGTTTTTGGAACCCGGGCGGTACGAGAGAACAAAATCAAAACGTCCGAAAAAAAGAGCCCACCGAGCCTGCCTGGAGTTGAGTCTTTTAGCAGATCTAATGTATTCAAGATTCTTATGATCGGTTCAAATGATAAAGGGTACCCCCGAACCCTCTAACCAATGACGCCAGTCCTCCAACGCTAACTTGACTGCCAACAACTCTCTGTTACCAATGTCATAATTACGTTCGGCCTGCGATAGTCGATGAGAAAAAAACGCGCAGGGATGCATCTTGTCGTCTGAGGAAGCGCGTTGTGAAAGCACTGCTCCTACTCCCACCTCTGACGCGTCGACCTCCACCACGAACTGACGTGTGGGATCAGGGGTGACAAGAATGGGAGCCGAAACGAAGCAACTCTTGAGGTTGGTGAACACTGCCTCAGTAGTGTTCGACCACCTGAACGTCGTTCGGGGGGAGGTCAAGGCAGTCAGAGGTGCGACTAGTTGGCTGAAATGTAGTTGTAGTTGGCTGAAATGTAGAGGTGCGACTAGTTGGCTGAAATTGTAAAGAGATGGACCAACGGACCAACGACACAGAGCAGGTCTTACAAGCCTGTTTTGAATGCACTGACTGGAGTGTTTTTGAAGCTGCTGCCAGCGATCTGGACGAGCTCACAGAGACTGTAACATCATACATCAGTTTCTGTGAGGATTTATGCATCCCTACCAGGACTTACTTATCATTCAACAATGATAAACCATGGTTCACACCAAAACTCAGACAGCTTCGTCAGGTCAAGGAAGATGCCTACAGGAGTGGGGATAGGATCTTGTATAATCAGGCCAGGAACACATTGACAAAGGAGATTGAAGTGGCTAAGAAGAGCTATGCCAAAAAGCTGGAAAACCAGTTTTACTCCAACGACCCTGCATCAGTGTGGAAAGGCCTGAAAGACATTACCAACTACAAGACACCATCCCCCAGCATCGACAGCAACAAGCATCTTGCGAACGAGCTGAATGTCTTTTACTGTAGATTTGAGACCCCCGATCAGACACCCCATACCCGCCCTGACCATCTCTCTACACAGCCATCAACACCTCCAGCCATCCCCCTCCCCTCCCCCCCTGCACTTCAGATCAGTGAGGATAATGTGCGTCAGATCTTCAGGAAACAGAAGAGAAGGAAAGCACCAGGCCCAGACGGTGTTTCACCAGCCTGTCTGAAAACCTGCGCTGACCAGCTGGCCTCTATCTTCTCACTGATCTTCAACAGATCACTGGAGCAGTGCAAAGTCCCTTTCTGCTTTAAACGCTCCACCATCATCCCAATCCCGAAGAAACCAAAGATCACAGGACTCAATGACTACAGACCTGTTGCCTTAACATCTGTGGCCATGAAGTCATTCGAAAGACTGGTGTTAGCATATCTGAAGGACATCACTGGACCCTTGCTGGACCCCCTGCAGTTTGCCTACAGAGCAAACCGGTCTGTGGATGATGTGGTCAATATGGGACTGCATTACACCCTACAACATCTGGACAAACCAGGGACCTATGCAAGGATTCTGTTCGTGGACTTTAGTTCTGCCTTCAACACCATCGTCCCATCACTGCTCCAGACCAAACTGACCCAGCTCTCTGTCCCTAGCTCCATCTGTCAATGGATCACCAGCTTTCTGACAGACAGACAACAGCTAGTCAGAATGGGCAAAATCACGTCCGACAGCCGCACCATCAGCACCGGTGCTCCACAGGGATGTGTTCTCTCACCACTGCTCTTCTCCCTGTACACAAATGACTGCACCTCTAAAGACACCTCTGTCAAGCTCCTGAAGTTTGCGGACGACACTACTGTTATCGGACTCATCCGGAACGGTGACGAGTCTGCGTACAGACAGGAGGTGGAGCAGCTGGCTCTTTGGTGCAGTTATAACAACCTGGAGCTGAACACGCTCAAAACAGTGGAGATGATCGTGGACTTCAGGAGAAACCCCCCTGCACTCCCTTCACTCACCATCATGGACAGAACTGTGACTGCAGTAGAGTCATTCAGGTTCCTGGGCACCACCATCTCTCAGGATCTGAAGTGGGACACTCACATAGACTCTATTGTGAAGAAAGCCCAACAGAGACTGTACTTCCTGCGTCAGCTGAGGAAATTCAACCTGCCACAGGAGCTGCTCGTACAGTTCTACTCAGCTGTCATCCAGTCCATCCTCTGCACTTCCATCACCGTCTGGTTCGGCTCTGCTACCAAAACCGACCTCCGTAGACTACAGCGGATAGTTCGGACTGCTGAGCGAATCACTGGCACTACCCTTCCCACACTCAAAGTACTGCACTCATCCAGAGTGAGTAAAAGGGCTCGCAAAATCACTCTGGACCCGTCACACCCAGCACACTTTCTGTTTGAACTGCTACCGTCTGGTCGACGCTACAGAGCACCGAGCACAAAAACAACCAGACACAGGAAAAGTTTCTTTCCCCAGGCCATCTACCTCATGAACACTTAATGTTCCCCTACTGTGGAACAAACATGTGCAATACTTCCCTCAGACATTTCATTATTATAGCACCTTATAACTTTATATATATTTATAATTTATAATCTTTTATTTTTATTTTATTTTTATTTTTTCTATTTTTTATTTATACCTATGTTACTTGTCACTTGTCTTGTCACTTTATATTGTATGTGTACTGGAAGCTGTCACCAAGACAAATTCCTCGTATGCGCAAGCATACTTGGCAATAAAGCTCTTTCTGATTCTGATTCTGATTCTGAAATTGCGAATGAAACGCCGGTAAAAATTGGCGAACCCCAGAAACCGCTGTAGGGCCTTACGGGAATCTGGACTTGGCCAATCTACCACAGCCTTAACCTTGTCAGGATCCATGCGCACTCCCTCAGAGGAGATGATGTACCCTAGGAAAGGAACAGACTGTGCATGAAACGCGCATTTCTCCACCTTGACAAAAAGCCCATTCTCTAACAGTCTCTGGAGCACTCGTCTGACGTGTTGAACGTGTTCCTGGAGAGACGAAGAAAAAAATCAATATGTCATCCAGGTAAACATATATGAACTGATCTACCATGTCTCTCAACACGTCATTCACGAGTGCCTGGAAAAACCGCTGGGCTGTTGGAAAGCCCGAAGGGCATAACCAAATATTCAAAGTGCCCCCTAGGGGTATTAAAAGCTGTTTTCCATTCATCCCCCTTCCTGATGCGAACCAAATGATATGCATTTCGTAAGTCCAGTTTCGTGAAAATGAATGCTCCCTGCAACCTCTCGAAAGCTGAAGACATCAACGGCAAAGGATAAGAATTCTTTACCGTGATGTTGTTCAGCTCTCGGTAATCAATGCAAGGTCGCAGAGAACCATCTTTCTTCCCAACGAAAAAGAACCCCGCCCCCGCAGGAGAAGAGGAAGGTTGGATGAATCCAGAGGCTAGAGAATCAGAAATATATTTCTCCATGGCCTCCCTCTCGGGAACAGAAAGAGAGTAAAGTTTGCCCTTAGGCGGAGATTTACCTGGCAGTAGATCTATCGCACAGTCATAGGAACGATGCGGAGGGAGAGAAGCAGCACGAGACTTACTGAACACCTCCTTCAGGTCGAGGTACTCCGCGGGCACGTTAGACAAATCCGCTGCCTCACTCTGAAACACAGAACCAGACACAGAGGGACAGGCAGACACTAAACAGGACTCATGACAGTGGTTACTCCATGTGGAAACAGTGTTAGTGCACCAGTCGACACGGGGGTTGTGTCTGGAAAGCCACGGGTGTCCCAAAACCACTGGTGTAAGTGGTGAGTCCATGAGTAGGAATGAGATAAGTTCTGTGTGATTGCCAGAAGTGATGAGGGTGATGTTTTCAGTAGAATGTGTAATCCGGGGAAGTTCTTGTCCATTGAGTGCGTTGACGGTAATCTGGTCTTAAGTGCAAGTTTGAAGTCCATGAAATTTCCTTCCGCTCCCGAATCCAGTAGTGCGTTGGTGCAGTGCGTCGACGTTCGCCATCTCAGTCTTACCGGGAGGAGGGTCGATGATGGTGATGAGGTCTTCTTGGCGGAGATCCCACCCGATAGTAGCCTCATACTTACTACCGGGCTTTGCTCTTTTATCGGGCAGGAGTGGATGAAGTGGCCCACCCGGCCACAGTATAGGCAGAGTCCTTGGGATCTCCGCCTTTCCCTCTCCTCCCGGGAAAGCCGAGCTCTCCCCACCTGCATGGGCTCGTGGTCGAATGCGGGGCTGACCGCGCTCGCACCACCGGGCTGGTTGTCCTCCGTGCTGGGCTGTGGACGGCTGGGACGCGTCAGTCTGGTCACACGATTCAGTCGAGCGTCCACTCTCAGAGCTAGTTCCACCAGTCCGTTCAGCGTCTCCGGTAAGTCCATCGCGTAAATTTCTCTTTGAACGCGGTCAGCCAGCCCATGCAGGAACATATCCCACTGCGCCTCCTCGTTCCAACGGCACTCTGCGGCCAGGGTGCGGAACCGAATGGAAAAGTCTGCCACCGAGCCTTCTCCCTGTCGCAGTTCGGCGAGTAATCTGGCCGCCTCCTTACCCGCCACTGCATGATCGAAAACTCTCTTCATTTCTTCGGAGAGTGCCTGGAACGAGGTGCAGCAGTTGTTTCCGTTCTTCCACACCGCCGTTCCCCAAAGCGCTGCTTTCCCTGACAGCAGGGTTAATACAAATGCCACCTTAGCCTGTTCGCTCTGGAAAGTGCGTGGCTGTAAGGCAAAATGCATGGAACATCTCGTGAGGAACGCTCTGCAATATTCAGGCTCACCGGAATATCCCCCTGGTGTGGGTAGGGTCGGCGCCGATCCCTCCGCTGCTGTGGGTGCTGATGGTGGGGGAACGGTCGAGCACGACCGCACGACCTGTGCCCGAGATGCCCTCCTCTTGTTGGTCCATACGTGTGATGGTGTGAGCGATGAAGTCGTTGACTTGGGTCACGCTTGCTGCATCCATGGTTGGTCAGATCGTTCTGTGAGGAAATAACAGGAGGATGCAAGATGCAAGTAAAACTCAGTTTATTAGTTGTGGTCAGATGAAAAGACACAGGTCGGGGACAAACACTCAGGTGGCAAATGAAGCAGGGACGAGATGGCGATCCGGTGGTGGTGCGGTGATCAGCGTGCTCGAGTGAAAACCAGGAACCGTGGAACATCCAGACGACACGAAGAAACTGACGAAATCCAGACGAAGAACTTTGCAGACGAGGCACGGGAACAGGACACACACCGAGGAACAACCACAACGATCTGACAACATGAGAGGGAAATTACTGGGCATATAAAGGGAACTGGGATTGATGACAGCTGGAGAAACTAATCAACACAACGAGTAACCACACCCACACAATTACACTCACGCAGACACATCAGCATGAGACAGCCGATTCATGAACCATGACACCTTTGCACTTTCAGTGCTTGTCCCCTAAATATGTACAAATATATTTTAAAGAGAATAGAAAAAGCTTTTAGGACAAAAAAATAAAATTGTAACTTTAAAATAGAGATGACAACAATATCTAATATTGTAGATGTTGGTGGGTAACAGTATTTCTTGGAGAGTGTAGAAATTCGTTCACCCTGTCCTTGATCCGTTTGCTATCACCTCTCTTAGCTGCGTTACAACCGTGGAGTGGATCTCGATGAGCCCTCTGTGGGTAGCTTGCATATCAGCAAGGGATGCCTTTGCGTCTGCATGTGCCTCTTTGCAGACACGCAGCTCACTCCTAAGTGCCTCTTTCTCCTTCACATGCTTCGCCTTGCAGACATGCAGCTGCTGTTTCAGTCCCCCAATCTCTGCGTCGCGTCTTACCAACTCAGGCCTTAAGTCCTCCAACATACAGTAGTCTGTATTTGGTGTCCCATCACTTCTCTAAACAGGGTACTTACCTATATCAAGAGAAAGCATGTGTTAATACAAATCTGTGGTTCTTTGTTACAAGGCTAGCCAGTTTAATGTATATAAGAAGCTTAAATAAAGCAAATTACCGTGCGCTCCTTTGTAGTGGCATTTTCACGCCTCTCTGCTAATACAAACCTGATTCCAAAAAAGTTGGGACACTGTACAAATTGTAAATAAAAACAGAATGCAATGATTTGGAAGTTTCAAATTTCAATATTTTATTCAGAATACAACATAGATGACATATCAAATGTTTAAACTGAGAAAATGTATTGTTTTAAGGGAAAAATAAGTTGATTTTAAATTTCATGGCATCAACACGTCTCAAAAAGTTGGGACAAGGCCATGTTTACCACTGTGTGGCATCCCCTCTTCTTTTTTTAACAGTCTGCCAAACGTCTTTGGACTGAGGAGACAAGTGGCTCAAGTTTAGGAATAGGAATGTTGTCCCATTCTTGTCTAATACAGGTTTCTAGTTGCTCAACTGTCTTAGGTCTTCTTTGTCACATCTTCCTCTTTATGATGCACCAAATGTTTCTATGGGTGAAAGATCTGGACTGCAGGCTGGCCATTTCAGTACCCGGATCCTTCTTCTACGCAGCCATGATGTTGTAATTGATGCAGTATGTGGTCTGGCATTGTCATGTTGGAAAATGCAAGGTCTTCCCTGAAGGAGACAGCGTCTGGATGGGAGCATATGTTGTTCTAGAACTTGGATATACCTTTCAGCATTGATGGTGCCTTTCCAGATGTGTAAGCTGCCCATGCCACACGCACTCATGCAACCCCATACCATCAAAGATGCAGGCTTCTGAAGTGACACTGAACAACTTGGGTTGTCCTTGTCCTCTTTAGTCCGGATGACATGGCGTCCCAGTTTTCCAAAAAGAACTTTAAATTTTGATTCGTCTGACCACAGAACAGTTTTCCACTTTGCCACAGTCCATTTTAAATGAGCCTTGGCCCAGAGAAAACGCCTGCGCTTCTGGATCCTGTTTAGATATGGCTTCTTTTTTGACCTATAGAGTTTTAGCCGGCAAATGGCACGGTGGATTGTGTTCACCGACATTGTTTTCTGGAAGTATTCCTGAGCCCATGTTGTGATTTCCATTACAGTAGCATTCCTGTATGTGAAGGGCCCGAAGATCACGGGCATCCAGTATGGTTTTCCGGCCTTGACCCTTACGCACAGAGATTGTTCCAGATTCTCTGAATCTTTGGATGATATTATGCACTGTAGATTATGATAACTTCAAACTCTTAGCAATTTTTCTCTGAGAAACTCCTTTCTGATATTGCTCCACTATTTTTCACCGCAGCATTGGGGGAATTGGTGATCCTCTGCCCATCTTGACTTCTGAGAGACAGTGCCACTCTGAGAGGCTCTTTTTATACCCAATCATGTTGCCAATTGACCTAAGAAGTTGCAAATTGGTCCTCCAGCTGTTCCTTATGTGTACATTTAACTTTTCCGGCCTCTTATTGCTACCTGTCCCAACTTTTGTCTCACTTTCAACATTTGATATGTTATCTATATTCTATTGTGAATAAAATATAAGATATAAGAGATTTGTGAATTATTCCATTCCTTTTTTACTCACAGTTTGTACAGTGTCCCAACTTTTTTGGAATCGGGTTTGTACTGTAGGGCCTGGGGATCTGTTTTCCTCCAAAGATTTCTGTCAACAATAGTGGAATGATTAAAACATCGTAAGTAATGTGATAAACAACAATTAACAGCAGAAGAATGTTTAAATTCATATTGAACAATAATAACATCATTAGCCTAGTTTACCCTCCCTGTGTTCCTCATACTGGTACGAAGAGGTTTTTTCGTTTTTTCAAATGAAGAGGTGTTCATTGATCTGACGGAGCAGTTTAATTTGCAAAGAAGTTCTGATAATGTTGTTATATAAATGTGAAGTATGTTTATATATATATACATACACACACACATGCAAGGCCGTAGTCAGTTATGAGGTCACAGAGGTCCGGACCTCTGTAATTGTTTTTTATATTAATATTTTGAGCTCTCTGAATGATTAATTAGCTGTTTAAGCTGTTTAAACCACCTCATATGAGTGTTTGCAATTCAAGTCGCTGCAAGAAGCTAGCGGAGTAAACGAGGCTTGAGAGCGTTTTGTGAGTGAAGGCGCAGGTGCAGCCAGATCCACCGGATCTATACACGTCTTTTTGGACTCGTTTTTCCCATATATTGTGACACTTTAAGAAGTTAATAAAGTGGGACGTTGCATGTTAGGGTTAGTGATGTATTAATCTTATTTCCAAAACACAAGTTTTGAACTTATTTGGTATTACTATTATTTTTTTAAAGTTTTTGTTTGTTTTCTCTTGTTTTTTGTAGCAATATCAGGCAACATTGTACTGCCAGCATTAATAATAAAAAAAAGCTTATGGACAAACTGTAATTGCTGATAGGAAGATACCACATTCGGTAAGACAAATGCAATGATCATCATGATTATCTGTAAGAAATGGTAAGAAATGTATGACACTATGTAACAAATTAGCTCAAAGGGGAAATATTAATACTAACTCATAATTATCAATTATGATTAATTATTAATATTTGGGTCAGTTCATTGGATTAACTTGAGGTAGCTAAATTAATATTACAATCAATTAATCAGTTCCAACGAACTCTTTTGATTATTCATTTATTCTAAGAAAAGCATATCTTTCATGGCCACCAAAAGATAATTATTCCTTAGCATGTACAGCGCTTAGAGCATGTAACAAGATCAAGATCGTAAAAGGGACTTTTTTGCAAGCAGATAATCAGAACCAACTACATAGTGTACAAGTTTTATTAACTAAATCACAAACATAACTAAACTAAACAAACATACATACATTCATACATACATACATACATACATACATGCATAGGTAAAAGGGTGAGTGATATGGAACCGGAAGCAGGAAAAAGAAATGAAGCTAGCGTAAGTTCTGCCAGGAAGACTCAATCGTTCACGTCATGTATTACCTTCTCATCTATCCAATCATATCCTAATAGCCAGTATAAATGGGTGGTACTTACACATGTCTGAGTTGCTGATGCTGTCGCTTCAACCACCTCCATCCTTCCCATCCACCACCAAGACTGGACTTTTCCTTCATCTCCCTAACATTCTATGCTGGGTCCTCCCCTAGATCCTCCCCATCACCTCCAGACGGGCTCTCCCCTCTACCCTGAAGACGCCAGGATGTCCTCTCCTCCTTCCACCCCACCACCACCAGATGGCCCCCTTCCTTACTTCGCAGGGGGTGAGCTGCGCCCCTGACTTCGTCTTCAGGCAGGATATGCATATATGATAACATAATACAGATCTGTATGTTATGAAATATGCCAAATAGTGTTGTCAAAAATAACAATATTTCGATAAATATTGATACTTAAATATTTGAACGGTACCAATACTAATTTCCTGAAGTATCGATACACCGATACTAGCCGAGCTGTCACTTTCACTTCTCTCCAAAGGCGCGTTGACAAACACCACACGCGCACTCGTCTCATTCGCTCTGGTTAAATAGCAAAAGTGAAGTGAATGGGGCCAATTACACCTGACGCGTTTTTGCAGTGAGAGCAATTTTCAATTGGTTTCCTATGGCAGTGAGCGTTCTGCACGCTGTTTATGCACCTGCTGCGCCTCGCATTTTTGAAGTTGAAAAAAAAAAGCAACTCCGAGTGGAAAAAGTGCCAATCAATTGAATGGAGAGGCGGCCCTTCCGTTTTAGTGATAAAAGATGGTTGCTTGAACCAGGCCCGGATTAACACCGTGTAGTGCCCCTGGGTGACCACATTTGAAGTGCCCCCCATCCCACTTCCATGATGAATGTCCAGCACAAGGCACATAATGAATCAGAGGGTTAACTTTTTTCAGATGTGCCTGAAGACCGTTATATTTACCAGCCATGTTACTGGCGTTGTCGTAACTTTGTCCCCGGCAATTTGACAAGTCTAACCCCAGATCATGAACCATTTTTATTACGCATTCAGCAAGACTTGCTCCAGTGTGGCTGTAAATAGGCTCGAAACCAGTGAATCTCCACCGCTTTCCCTTCCTCGCTGACAAATCTAAAAACGAATGTCAACTGGTCAACGTGAGGCATATCAGGGGTTGAATCTACGATGACTGAGAAATACTTAGCATGCTGTAGTTCGTCTGCAATTGTTTTCTTTACTTTCTCACCTATCAAGCAAATTAAATCCTCACACACAGTGGATGACAGGTATGACGTTGTCCCTCGTCCATTTTGACCATACTTTTCTATGTGCTCTCTTAAAAATGGATCAAACTGTGCAATAAGTTCCAGTAATCCGAGGTAATTGCCATTACTTGATGAGCACAAAAGTTCATCATCACCTCTGAATGCTAGGCCTCTCTCACTCAAGAATTTAATTACAGCCACAATGCGCCTCAAGACCTCCTTCCAATATTTTCCCTCAGCATCCCTCTGCCACCTGAGCGAAGCATCCACTGTGCCCACATTCTTCGATCTGCGCAATAAATCTAGCATGCTGTGCCTGTGGTTTGCACTCTTCTCATGGTCCGAAAATCGCTCAGGATGTCTCCAGTCAGAGAACCCAGACGTAAAAGCATTACATTGTGAGGATAGCAGTTTACAAGCAAAGCAGTAAACCATACCTGCTGATGGTGAGTAAATTAACCGCTCTCTAGACACTACCTCGTTGTTTGGGAGGCAACAATGCAATAAATCATTGGTAAGTGATCGCGTTTTACTGTCCCGCACAGATGCTGGGTATTTAGGCGCCCTATTCTGATAGGCCGCAGGACCTTGAGAAACTTCCCTGACGTGGTCTTTGATAGCTCCCCATAGTTCAGGGTCTGTTGAGATGGTAGAATCCTCTGGCGGCGCCGGCGACTGCTGCACCTGATCCTCCGACCTACGTGTACTTATATTTCCATCAATCTCGTGAGCCCCATCATCCTCTCCGTTGCCTCCACTTCCCAGCACCTGGTTATCGCCTTTGCTCACATTAGCTGCTTTAGTCGTATCGGTTGAGGCATTAGTTTCGCTGCTGCTAGTGCCTTCTGCTGGTGATGCTGATGTCTCTGTCTTTTCTTCATTTCGAAGAAAAAAACTTGATATTGCAGGTACTTTTTGAAGGGTGGCTATGTGTCGTGTTATTTTCTCTTTTTTTAGTTTACGTTTGGCACAACTGCTAAGCTGATGCTGCCTATCCATTTTGAATTTATTATTACACTCGGCCAATCCTGTCTATGGATAATCCGGCCCTAGCTTGAACACCCGGAGAGTGCGATGATTGAGGATAAACTTGTGGTGCTCTCTCGGGTTACCAGGAGCTTAACTTCACGAACCGTAACTACCACAATGTTAACAGAAAGTAAATAAAGTTAATAAAAGGCTGATTTGATGTTTACTTGACTGACAGGACAGCTTTTTCAGTGGTTGCCAAGCAACATAATAAACACAGTGCACTGCTCGTTCTGTGTGATGGTAAGTGCTGTGCACCTCGGGGCCTAATATAGCAAAGCACCTGAAAGACCGACACCCAGATCTATATAAATAATTTCGAGAGGTTGGTAACTCTTCTCATTTTAACATTTCTGAAACATTAACCAAGATGGCCTAGTATTGTTGTTGATTTGAGTGCGTGTTGTCTTGCTTTTTCACCGTAATTCTTAAAATTAATATAATCTGACTGAGGAATCTTAGACAAGTAAATATTTTAAGTGTGGTCAAATGTGTAAGGACACTAGCTCAAATAAAGGGAATATTAATTATTAATCAGGGATAGGATTAACGTATCGCATACAGGTTAAATCACCCGAAAAGGGGATACTTTTGCCAAGGTATCTGTATAGAGGAATAATTAAATACAACAAATTATAATCAATTATCAATACAGGTAGGCAAAAATAGATCAATTGTATATTTCAATAATTAATTACAACAAATTATAATTAATCATTAATAGATAAAATTGTATATATGAATAATCAATCACAACTAATTATAATTGATCATTGGTATATCAATAGTCTAGAATAGATCAATTCTCAGGATAACCTTTAATGGAATTCTTTTGAAGCTCGCAAAGACAGGAGAAGATCCTGTGTCGTGTTGTCTGTTAACACTCAAGGTGCCATAAAAGTTATCACCAAGACCATCTATTGTCTGTTAACACTCAAGATGCCATAAAAGTTATCACCAAGACCATCTATTGTCTGTTAACACTCAAGGTGCCATAAAAGTTATCACCAAGACCATTTATTGCAGACTGGCTGGAACCTAACACATGATTTGCATTCATGAGTTCAGAGGCTAAAAGCTTTGGATTTCAGAAGGAATGTGCATTATTTGCTATAATTAACAAATCATGATTTCTTAGTCCATAGTCAATACACTACAAATGTAAATTAACTTGTGCTTATTTAACTTCATTCAAAAATTATTTAATTCAGCAATTTGCCTTCATTAGCGATTATCATCAATTTGATTACACAGATTAAACTAAACTGAGCTAGACAATGATATCTCTGAGTTCAATAATGAAATGCCTTTAACTGAAAATTGAATGTTTAATCTTATTATTATACATTACTGACAATGTATATGTAATGTTGCTGAGGAAGACAGACGAAGACGAGGATCTAAACGCAGAGCGATTTAATAAAGTAACACAAAACAGAGAACACAGAACTCAAAGAACAAAAGAACAAAACCTTGGGAATCACATAGAGATACAACCATTACACATACAACAACTGACAAAGTAACAAGTGAAACACAAGGGCTATAAATACATAGGGACCAACAAGCTAAACAAGATAACAAGGGGGTGTGGCTAATTAGAAACACCTGGGAAGACTAATAAACTAGAAAGATACAAAGGACTACAAAACATGGCACAGAACAGGAAATAACAAAGGACTACAAAACATGGCACAGAACAGGAAATAACAAGTCCACACAAGACAGGAATCATGACAGTATCCTCAAATTTGATACTTTTAAGTGCACAAGTACACAATCTGTATTGTTAAAAGCACTATATAAATAGAGGTGAATTGACTTCATGTCGATCCAGTGAGCATTGTTTTCACGTGTGATGCACGCATGTTTGCGTTTAAATCTGTTCATCAAATAACATTAAGGTATTAACCAGCATTTATGCTTTTGAACAAGTGCCCTACCTCAGGACATTTTTGTTCATGTAAAATATACCTCATTGTCATGTTCTAGACTTGTTATATTTAGTTAAAAAAAAACAATAAAAAAAAACAATATTGTGGCAGTTTTTTTCTCCGTGGTATCGAAAATGGTATCGAATATCGATATTTTTCAAGGTATCGTATCGAAGTTAGAAATTCTAGTAACAACACTAATGCCAAATACTGGCCAGCAGGAAGACGGCTCATGCTGTTTAGTTAACCTTTTACAAAGTCAAATCATAAAAACACTCATTAAAGCAGTGTTTTTCAACTGGTGGGTCGCAAAAACATTGTGAGTGGGTGTGCAGTCAAAGAAACAACAAACATAATGTGGCAGCGCAAAAGAAACTACAAGCATGATGCAACATCGTAGTTGATGTCAATTAGTAAGTCATGAAATTACCAAAAAGTGCTGACAAAGTGGGGTCTTCAAACAACCTTCCTTAAGGGTTCAGGGCTATGTTGGGGCCTCTACAATGAGTGGCAAAGTGAGTGAGGTACAAGAGAGAGTCAAGGAACTGTACCCCAGGGCAGTGTACACCTATTGTAGGAGCCATGCACTTAATTTGGTTGTGTTGCATGGTTGTTCTGATCTTCCTTTAGTGAGAAACACAATGTCTATCGTAGAAAAGATTGCAGTGTTATACTCAGCCACAGAAGCCAGGAAAGAAGAGAAGGGCAACCAAGAATAGCAGGGAATCCCACTGATGTCAGACACTAGATGGGGTAGCAGAGCAAACACACTGAGTGCTTTTGTGAATAAGTTCACTGCTATACATTCTGTTTTGGCGACCATGGAGGCAGAAGTAACTACCACCTCTGGAAAGGCCAGTACTCTAGGGCATAGTATTGCAACATTTGAGACCATCATTACTGATATAATAGCCAACAAAGTGCTGGGTTATATGCTACCTCTAACCAAACATCTGCAGGCTGCCAACTTGGACATCATCACAGCATATGAGGATCCAAGAAATGTACGGCAAGTCATAGCCAACCAAAGAAATGAGCAAGGGTTCAGTCCATGTTTTCAAAAAGCCACAGCACTGGTGAACTCAGTTGATGTGGTCCAAGCAAAGCGTAGAATATCAGTAAAACAGAATTACAGACCAAACATATGCACAGAGTCAGTGGAAAACCACTATCAAGCGAATCTCTTCTATCCCTTCATAGATCACATAACTAGTGAGCTCGATGAGAGATTCTCTAAAAGTAATGAGCCTGCATGTACCAAAATCTTTGAAGAAACTCACAGAAGAAACACATCAAAGAATGGTAAAATGTACCATGAGGGACTGCCTTATCCAAACACAGTAGAGCAGGAAATAGAATGCTACAGGCTCAGGTTTCACTCTGAAGATGGGGTGCTGCCTGCATTAGCATTGGAAACTCTGAAAACTATATGTGGGTGTTATTATAGCACAATACTTAACATCTCACCCCGGACCTAACTAATTTCCAAACCCTGGTTACGGCCTTGTATACATGGCTGTGGAATGTGGGTGGGGTTGCAAAGGTGTGAATCAAAAGAAAGAAAAACATTATGAAACGATCAGAGGCCCCTATTCAAACTGAGGGGCACGTGCCCTCTCAGATTTATGAGGCAAATTAATTTTAAATATAGCCAACTTCAGCTTCCAAAAGACAAAAAATATATATAATAATTGTAACATTTTAAATAATCACACCGGTGAGATTAGAACGATCAGTACCCCATGTCATCAGCTGCTAAATTAATTCATTCTTTGGCTTGCGCTGAACCAAATACGGGTCACAACTGTTTAGTGTTTTCAATCATCTAAGGTTTATTTATGTTTCCAATATTTAAATACACATTGTAACTACTACCAAAAAATATTTGTAAAATTGATGCATATTAAGTTTAAATAATAGTCCTTCCAAATTGCCCATCGCCTTTTATATCTAAGATCAACTATCACTTCAAAATACATTTTCTTACATTTGAGAATGGGAATGAAAAAAAATATATATTACCATATCACAAAAATGTGTTACCGCTGTAAATGCTTAACAGGATTCTTATTTATTGAATTTTTTTTGTAGCCTACTATATTTTAGTTCAATAATGTGTTGTATTCTGTATTTTTCGGGTATTTTATTGAAGGTTACCAAAATAACGAACAAGCTAAAATTTTGACAACAAAAGCTATGTCAACAGGAAGAAAATTTTAGGAATATGTTGATGTAATAAATACATTCTCTGGGAATTTATATTTCAAGTTGTGACAGAAAATGTCGCGTCATTTAAGTCATTTGTTTATAGGGCACAAATGCTGGGTTACTATTTTTATTGAAGAACAAATGTTGTCTTTCCTTATATAGGTCTTTCTATATATCAGAATCAGAATCAGAATCAGAATCAGAAAGAGCTTTATTGCCAAGTATGCTTGCGCATACAAGGAATTTGTCTTGGTGACAGTAGCTTCCAGTACACATACAATATAAAGTGACAAGACAAGTGACAAGTAACATAGGTATAAATAAAAATAATAAAAAAAAGATTATAAATTATAAATATATATAAAGTTTTATATATATATATATATATATATATATATATATTTAAACTAGTCAATGTTTATGATAAGATAAAAATGTTTCTCAGTTGTGTTTGTGTGCCTCATGGAAATGCAAAATATGCGCCCTCCCCCACTTTAAGCTAACTCAAGCCAGCTCCTGTTTACATGTGGCTAGTTATTTTCATAAACGGAAATTTCACCCTCTCCGTTTTCAAAAATAAAATTGTGCACACCTGTCAGTTTTCAAAAAAGAGTTTGTCTACACAAACACGTATGCTACTCTGAATGCATCCATGATCACCATAGCCAAATGAAAACATAGGTCACACTTTTGACACAAGTGTGTTGGATTACAAATTTAAGAATATGTTTTAAATCTGCTGATCCTACTTCCTTACATAACATCACATAAAAAACTAAGGTGAACTATACTGTATTGGGCATTCAAGGTGAACATGAGGGCATCCATTTACTGATTAGATTTAACAGTTTCCTTTGAAGGGGTTTTGTTAGTCTTTGATCTTTCTACTGAGATTGAACTATGTGTGAATGTTTACTTAGTCTTAGTTCTCGTGACCATGTGTTGTTTATACAATTTGGGGGGGTGTACCATTATCTCATTTGGGGGTAATTGCCTCTATTGTCTTTAGATGATTAGATTTAGTGGTCTTCCCTAAGGCTGTGTGTAAGGTCAGCACCTTTAAGGACTGCCCACTGAATGCCTGTAAAGTTACGTTAGTCAGATTGTTGGAAGTACTGCAGCCACATACAGCGAAGTTCTCAATAAGGAATAACTTCTGTTTGAACGCAATCCCAACGTCTCCTGGTCTGCTTTGAAGAAGGAAAATAAGTTTCCAACAGGTGCAAGTTCTGTCGCATACTGGGATGTCGGCTGCCTAAAACTCTGTTTTTCTCAGTTTACATGCAAACATTTTTTTTTTTTCAAAATCTGGTGAATTCTCAGTTTGCATGTTAAATGAAGGGCACAAACGAAGGGAAATGTCTCTGTTTTGCTAAATAACCATGTACGTGTAAACGGGGCCTGAGAAGAGGCAGGCTATATGTTGTTGTGTGTTTTTTTTTTTTTTTTTTTTTTATCTGTCCGGCTCACAAATGAGCTCCTAAATCTGTCAAAGCATGCTTCATTGAGCATGAACATGGAAGCACACGGATTAAGGATAACCATAGGCTAACTTTAATAACTAATTTAATTGGTAATTTTACCAACCCGACCCATCTGTGAAGCGTTCGTCTGTGTGAAGATGAGCCATTGCCACTGCAGTGATAACAGGAGCAACGAGCACTTATGTTGCATCTTATGTTACACAAATCAATGTAATTAATAATTTGATAGTCAATTGGAGATGTTTACTTTGTTTTACGTACATCTGTCCCACTCGCTAATTATGCCTATGTTACATTTAAAAGGGGAAAAAGGTCACCAATTGTCTGACTAATAGCTACAAAATACAAAATTACCTTCATATTTTACATGTAAATTTACAGACTGTTACAACCAATTGTTTTGTATTCTCTCGTTTCTTTCTCTCTTTTGTTTTGGAAGTGTTTGTGTCCAGGTACGGTGCTGATTGGCTCCTGCAGACTAATGACTGGCTCATCTTGATTGGTGCATTCGATTCCAGGCACACCTTAAAAGTCCTAATGTCACTTCCTTTGGGAGGGTGTTGTGGCAAAAATTCATTAAACAATCATCAACTGCGTAAGAGACATTCTGAAATTCAAATGATCATTAAAAAGTATTTTATTCTTGCAAGAAGGCCCAGTTGCCACACAGAAGTCTGTGAAACAAGTGAACACAACATAACATAAGGGAACACAACATAAAATAATATAGATAATTCCCGGATTAGTTAACACTGTTAACGTGTTTAAGGTGTTGGTGCAAAAGGACACAAGGACCAAAATAGGGTTTGAATCATAAAAATGCATATATTTATTTATAGCACCAACGTGCACAAAAGAGAGAGACAAATACCTTGCCCAGGGAGTAGGAGCCTGAGCGGGGCTAAATTAAAGAAATAAACTAAACAAAACCCAAACAAAACCCACAATCTAACTACATCCCATCCAACGATGAGAGGGAGGGCAGAGGAGTCTTTATACTGCTTTCAAGGTCTTCTGCTTCCAGGCCCTTATCTAAACAAGGAGAGGCTTCCCTGCTAGTTTTCTGATACTGCTAAGTTTGTTCTTACAAACTCACAAGTTCTAAATTGGGTGACCTCTGACCCTAGAAGTCAGAGGTCCCTTCTCATTCTGCCGCCTCCTGACGTCCCACCTGTTACCCAGCATTAAGAGAAACACATACACGTCAGTTTTATCACGTAGACCACGTATAGAAGGTCATTTCAATGTTTTACTGAAAGTCAAAGAAAATCAATACTGCAAATCAATGAAAATCAAAATTTTCCATAACAGAGGGAATATTGTGTTGTTGTGAGGACAGAATTGTTGGTTTTGGTGGCTCTGTATGTGTGATTAGATGAATTTTGACTGTTAAGAATGATCATTGTTTGTTCTCTGAAAAGAATTACAGATTGTAAGTAGGAAACTGTTTGGTATTTCGACCCTATTGACTGTTACTGACACTGATTTGGATTTCCATTTTAACACTGTTTGCTTGAGCTTGTAAATAGTTTGTCTATCACTGTAAATCTTGAGGGTTTGGGAAAGTAAGGAGTTGGGAGTTTTACGCCATTATTGTTTATTGTGAACCTTTTGATCTCTGTTTTGGCTAGGGAGTTAGGTTAATATATTGTACTTTTTTATTTTACTTTGGTTAGGTTTTAGAAAAGAGGTTAACGAAAGAAAGTTTTTTTTATTTTGGCCAGGTCAACTCCTGGGGCCCGTTCTTCGTAAGTTGCTTATTACATCCGAGATCAAATGACACATCCAAGATGATATCATCGTGGGAATCATGATCTGGCTAACTCGGTTCTTCGAACACACTTGCCGGATATGATTAGTATCGCTGGATTGAGTTATCTGAGATAATTGCGCGTTCATGCGCTGGTTAAAAGGGGATATGTATCGATAGTAGAAACATTGATCAGCAACGCTGCTATTGGCTGCTCAGCGTGGCCAAAGAGCGCGCACAGTTTTTCTCCTCAGCAGAGCAAGATAGTCGAAGTTTATTCGGAATTTTAATGGTTAATCAAAACGCCAGGGAACATCTCAAAGTCTGCAAAAGCCAGGAGAGAGGGCTGGCAAAAAGTAGCAGACAATTTAAATCCGTTAGAAGTGGCCATGTTAGATGTTTTTATCACTTATTAGCCTATATTTTTGTATTTTAATAATTGCATAATTACTTTGTCATTGTAATGTCAGAGTCACCACACTAGAACATGCAAACAAATAAAGGTGAAGTACAAAAATATTTTACATAATGGTAATTTTTAGTTATATTATAGTCTCTTTTATAAAAGGCACTGTTAAATAAATGGTTGTCTGTTTATAAAAGCAGCCAAGAAAAAGGCTGAGAAAAAAAGAAAAGATCTTAGTAGCCTACACTGTAAAATAATTTTTGCTGCATTAAATTAAGGCCGTATAGTCATTTCAACTGTTAAATCTTGAGTAATGATGAATTGCTTTGACTTGTGAAAGTGAAAACTGATAAACTTATGTTAATGTAAAAATATTTGGCCATGAGTTATTGATCACATTTTTCCCCAGTGTAGTTCATTGTAATGTCATTGTGTTTTCCTCTTTTGTGCACTTTTACATAATACACCAACACTTGTATCTGTTCCCAAGAAAGTGGTGGCTGAAATATGTGCAGTAAGTGGACATTTTCTAACTTTCCAAAGGAAAGAAAGTATAAGACTTTGTAATGTCCATTTGTTTCCATTGCACTGGACAGTGAATAAACCCTCTCAGATAACTGTCATATGGAGCAACTAGCCTACATGCAGGTGCATAAATAACTTTACTTAATTTATACTTGTATGCTTTATGGCTGCAATATAAGTTGCAGGATTCCACATCTACAGAAAGGCCTACAGAAGAGTCTGCACAGACAGAGCAGACATAGGCCTACAGGTGGGCAGTGTATAGCCAACTTTTCCTTTTATTTGTTGCATGAGGCATGTGTCTAATATCTCGTTGCAGGCACTTGACCACTGGCTTTTCTTTACAAAGAACAATTGAAATAAAACTCAAGGAACTAAGCATATTTGTCTTTTATTAAACATTCAATGAAAAGGGTTTTGGTTTTTTTGGCACTGTTGTGTAATATGGCACATGCAACAATGTCACAGGCCCTGTCAGATGTGCAACCCTCAGACTTTTCAGACACTGAAATCTTCCCTTTAGTTAGCCAAAGTTCATTTCATTGTGTGCCCTTGTCCTGGCTAGAGCTGCATTGTAACTGGTTTGGGTCAGGGAATGGGGTCATAAAACACCTGTCTGCAGGCAGGAACATGTCATAATCACCTATAAAAAATGCAGTTCTGTTAGGATCAGCATAAGTTTATGTAATACAGTGAGCTTGATATTTAATTGTGGAACTTTCCTTACCACTTTCAAATAATGTGCATAAATGTGAATCTCTGAAAATTCTTAAGTCATGCACAGATCCTGGCCATTTTGCTTTCACATTTGTGATATGGAAGATTTTAGTCAACAGCCTTTTTTTTATTTGATATACTATTACTAATCTGGAATATTAAGAATCACAATAGTAACTAAGGCTGCACATTTACATTGTGAATCCCCTTTCTGTTCACATAATCCCCTTCATTGTGGCCTTGATGGCAGTATGGTCTAGCCTATAGTCTATGGTACCAATCACGTTAGTGAAGCCTTAATGACATCTGTAATCGGCATGGTCATGATTGTATGATCTTCATAAAGAATTATGATAGCCAAAAAAAACAAAAAAAAACTGCTTTACAACATTGGGTCTTAAGTGGCTTGGAAATGCCACAAAAAAAACTAAAACTGTTTTTTAAACCTAAAAGCGACAAAAACGACAATCTCACGAATCACGAGAAAAAATATAACGTTACCTATCTCAGAAAGTGCACTATATCGCGCTGCGCTGGACTTCCCGTATCAGCTCCGCTTATGAAGCCGGGATCTAATCCTGTTAACATGAAATAAGCCTGCTCCCGAGCAGGTTTAAGCTTGCGCACCTGTTGCTATGACAGCAAGTCCAGGATGAGCTTTGAAGAACCAAACAATCCAAGATCAGGCCAAATCGCCAACAATCAAATCCAGCTAAGTGAGTTAGCGACGTACGAAGAACGGACCCCTGAAGAAAAGTTCCCTATATTTATTTTGACTCTTGTATTTTTGTTTGGTTTCATTAACCCTTTCATGCATGAATTATGATAACCTCAGTCAGGATTTTTTTTCCTATGTGTTTTTATTGCTCTTAGGGCATGAAAAACAAGAATTGATTTTTATTTAATTTTTTTACAAATTTTTCAAAGAGATCTTCAGATGTCCACTTGAGTGGACAGCATGTGGTTGGTTTAAACTTAAGATATACCCCAGCTGGCATTTTAACGTAGAGTCAGTGTTGAATCAACGTCAGGTGTCAGTGTTGGATAACCGTTGGATTTTGTTTAGATTTTGCAAATCTAATCAACGTTGAAATAGCAACGTCATTCCAACGTCAATCTAATCAACGTTGAAATAGCAACGTCATTCCAACGTCAATCTAATCAACGTTGAAATAGCAACGTCATTCCAACGTCAATCTAATCAACGTTGAAATAGCAACGTCATTCCAACGTCACGTTTCTCAACATAGGTGATTTCGCCAACATTGAATCAATATTGATTTTGGTTTAGATTTTGCAAATCCAATCAACGTTGAAATAGCAACGTCATTCCAACGTCATGTTTTTCAACATAGGTGAATTCGCCAACATTGAATCAATATTGATTTTGGTTTAGATTTTGCAAATCCAATCAACGTTGAAATTTCAACGTCACTATAAAGTCCTGCTTTTCAACAGTTTATTTTGTTAAACTGTTTTCACTAAAGTATTGATCTGTTCAACAATAACACCAAACACCTTGAAATGGATACATAAACACTAAGTTTGCGGACACACAGTCAGCTAGGAAGAAGCCAATTGGTCAAAGCAAGACCAGGAAGAAGATTAATAAAGACATTTCACTGACGTAAGAAACGTGCTTTATTGCATGGCTGCAAGTGTGCCAACATTTCACACAACATCATTTTACACGTGCCGAACTTTAACCTTTAGAAAAACGGCCCAAACATTGGGCAACATTGAACACGGCTGGTTAAATCTTCCCTTCTTGTTACTTCTTTCTGCCACCGCCACCTATCCTCTCTGGTGCATATTTCAAGTATTTGGCCATGTATTCGTCTACTTTTGTTGTAGTTGTATCAAATGAGCTCAAGACAGCGTCTGATGAGGGGGGAAAAAACAGATCATTATTAGTAAAGAAAACTGTTGCTTTCAATCAGTTTGAGTTTGCCAGTGGGAGACTAGTTCACCACAGATGTCCGGTTAGAGACATGAAGAAGGAGCAGAAAGTTTTCTTTGTAGCTTTATTTGGTCCACAGCAATTTCATAATGCTTCAATAAGCTTAGCACATGAGTGCAGCTGAATATATTCTTGTGACCATGAGTATGGGTGTGGTTTGTATAAGAGACGCACATGCACATATCAATGGCAAGAAAGCAGAGTCTGTTTGCTACACTCACATGCAGAGCATTTTACTGCTAATGCAAATCAATGCCACCTGCTGGAGATGGGCGGAGCCTATTGTTATCACGTTGCTGGTTTGACAGTGTGCTCTGAGATTGGCTGATTGCCAGAGCAAGTCTCACACTCAATACAAAATTCACAATGGGCCTTTTTAACAATTAGCAAACGTTAACCTCTCAAATTAAAATATTTTGCAAATATCAACTTCTGTGGAATTGCCAATGTTTCAAGTATATAAATTAGTATTTATCAATGTGCAAGGTCATTGATAATCATGTGCTTGGGCAAGCAACAAAAGGCAGTTGGTAGGAACCAGTGCTGCTGGTAGAGAAGTTAGTCTAGAGCCCAGAATGGAGTATTATATATAATATTAGAGCATGCTCTGTAGAGTCCTCCAACTAAAATGATTTCTCCATTTCTTATGAATTATTATTCTGCTTACTATATTCAATTATTTAAAACATTGTTACAAAACTACTATGTTAAAGCAAACTCACCACAGATTATCTTGTAGAGACTGGTCTTCATGAACCCGCAACCTTCCCACTTCTTCCTCTAAGGCTCATTATGGCCATCATTTTATTTGTCATAGTTCTGCCATGGTAAAAGAGATTTATATTAGAATATTATATTGCAATCAAGTTCATTATGAAAATGTAGCAGAGAGTGAGTAAGTGGGTGTGTGGGGGGAGTGCATGACAGTATATGACAGGGAACATCACTGTAAACTAATGCAAAAAAGGAACAAAGTTACTTACGCAGCCATTGACTTCTTCACATGGTCTGCAGCATCAACGCCTCCCAACGTCTTCAGATGTTTACTCTGAAAAGAACAAGAAACAAGAAATTAAAAATATAACCAGAAAAAGTGGTCAGTAGAGTCCAGACCTCCACAAAGCAGGCACATGATGAGAACGAGGAGTTTGTAGTGGTCACCATAGTGAACAAGCCAATTGTCATAATGAAACTTTGCCAGCACTTTACAAGATTAATTATTTAAAACTTACCAGTTCTGCTCCCTCATTCTTGTCCTCCAAGCGATTCTCTAAAGCTTCAAGCTCTTCTTCAGTGTTTGCCGGCTTCACTTCATAACTTGTTCCAGCAGATGAGGTGGCAACGTGAATTGTATCCTTGATTTTGACAAGGAGCTTAAGAACTCTCTTCTGGAATTCTAGCCCAAAAAAAAAGTGATTGATTATTATTTTTATAATGTATTGAGTACGCTCTACACCACAAAATCCAAGTTTTTTCATTTGCCCAATAAAAATGCACTGCAAAAACTCAAAATATTAACAAGAATATTTATGATATTTCTAGTCAAATCAAATGTCTATTTTCTATTAAAAAAAAAACTCATACACTTAAAATAAGACACCTAAAAAATAACTTGTATTTAGACAATTTTCACTAGAAAATTGTCACTAGACTCCACCAATGCGTGTAATTGTGCATTTTGTCGTCTCCATTTTTTGTGATACATCTGGGAGTGTAAAATATAAAAACGAAATATTTTTAAGCCTAAATTTTTTATAAAGAAAATCATTCAATTTGAAAATAAGTCATAAAAACATTCAATCAAATGAGGGCTGTGCTCATCATTTTTTAAATAATATCTTCCACATCAACTTGTATTTAAATTTTACAAAAATGTAAATGATTTTTGTTTTAAGGGTTAAATTACTTTCAGATTCAAATAGATGGTTGGGTTAGGTATGGGGACAACTCACCGTTGAAGGAGACTTTCAAGTCGTGTTCTTCCAAATCTCTGGAAAAGAGAAGGAAGAAGAATTTGAAATCTCAACCTTATTTTTAAAGTTTGTGGATGGAAAGTGTGTCAATGTGCCGCGTTCGACCAACAGAGACATCCATAGCGCGCACACACTCCCTAGCACACAACGGCGGTTCGCGGTTAAACTAGTCTGCACGCACGCACGCACACACACACACACACACACACACACACACACACAGATAACGTCGGTTAGCTAGCACACAACGGCGGTTCGCGGTTAAACTAGTCTCTGCCCATACACACAATATTAATTAACACAATACGTATTAATATACGGCCCAGAGTCAGGCACACACAAATTTATTTAGGAATTGTCTAGTTATAAAATGTGACTTCAAAACAATTGCTTACCGTTTGAGCTGTTACCCCCAAATTCACTCCGAACCGGTCCAGGTCAGAATCTGCCTGACGATGACGACACAGACCCACTTCGCGCATGCGCAATCGGGTGTTGTCTGGAACCGTCAGAGCCAATAGAATCACATTTGTGTGATGGACAACCGCCGTCCTCCAATCAAGCTCTTGTATTGAACGATATTCCATTTCAAAATGATCAATCAGACTGGAGTTGCTCTCAAAGTACGCCGGGAGATCTATTGGCTGATGTGTATTTATTTTTATTTTATTTATTTTTTTATTCCTTATGAAAACGTGAATTGTATCTTAATGATTTTTGTATTACAAGATCAATTTCTTTTTTCGGCAAATTGTAACAAATGTGTTATGCAATAAATAAAATAAAATAAAATAAAATAAAAAAAGGTGTAACATTAGAAAGCGCTTTTATCACGACTCAACAAACGTTTAATTCAGAGTTGATCTTTCAACGTTGTATCATTATTCATGCATCAACACTTTTTCAACAGTTAATTGATCAGCATTGTTTGGATGTTGGAACAATGTTATTTTTCTACTGATATATTTCAACAAAATGTTTAAAAGTCATGGTTGTAAAAAATAATGTTGATTTGACGTACAACTCAAATTTTATTTATATTTCTATGTTGAATCCATAGTGAGTTAACAACACCATTTCAACCATTTAGTGTTCAACGTTGTTTTGACGTTGAATTAATGTTACTTAACAAACGTTTAATTCAGAGTTGATCTTTCAACGTTGTATCATTATTCATGCATCAACACTTTTCCAACAGTTAATTGATCAGCATTGTTTGGATGTTGGAACAACGTTATTTTTCTACTGATATATTTCAACAAAATGTTTAAAAGTCATGGTTGTAAAAATAATGTTGATTTGACGTACAACTCAAATTTTATTTATATTTCTATGTTGAATCCATAGTGAGTTAACAACACCATTTCAACCATTTGGTGTTCAACGTTGTTTTGACGTTGAATTAATGTTTTTTCATAAACTGACATTATTTCAACCACATTTAAACGTTTAAGGTCAGTCGAATGCCAGCTGGGACTATATTAAATATAAGACAATAATCAAACACATAAAGTATGTGAATTTAACAAACTAATCAATACAATTATATCAAATCATGTGAAAACTATAAAATATATACAAAAAAATATAAATGCAAAATATTGCAAAGGCTTCATACAACTTCATACAAGTTGCACTTCACGTATCTTTGATATCAGAACATGAGGACGTGATTCCATCAGAATTTTCTAGTCTGTCAAGGTACAACTGTGGAAACCACTCAGATGCTCCCTCCAGTGCACCAGAGTATGGAGATTTACCCTTATTAGCTGATAATTCTGATTATGTTCAAGATGGACATGCACATTTCTATCATAGCCCTCCTCTGAGAAAACCTAGCGATACGTTTTTTTCAATCTTATCTGAAATGATCAGTGTTGGGGGTAACGCATTACAAGTAACATGCATAACACATTCAGATTACTTTTTTGATGTTACAAGTAAAGTAATGTGTTACAAGTAACATGCATTACCTAATCAGATTACTTTTTGATCTAACAAGTAATTAACTACAAGTAGTGTGCATTACCTAATCAGATTACTTTTTTTGATGTAACGAGTAAAGAAACGCATTACAAGTAACATGCATTACGTAATCAATTACTTTGTGATGTTATGAGTAAGAAAGAATGAAAGTAATGAAAGAAAAGCATTACAAGTGTCATACAATTATGTAATCACATGGCTTTTTTTATGTCAATGAAAATTACATTCTAATAATGCAAGTACATATATTTACAGTAAAAAAAGTCACTGCAGATTAAGTTTTTAAGTTTTAAATTTCAAAAACAATATTCACATTATAATTATGAATTGTAGCTGAAATATAGCAGTTGATGCATGATTAATCAGAGTTTTCTCTCAATCTAAAATCAAAACTTGGAAAATTTTACTGTGATATGACTCATTAGATATTGCTTGATGCTGCAATATTTTTTTTACCTACAAGGGTCTCCTAGGATAGAAGGAATGGGTGGATATTCCGGAGCAACTTGGCATGTCTGACTGACCCTTGGCCATCTTGGTTTGGAGGGGGAAAAAATCGAAACACAAAGGCTTTCCACTTGGTTGCAATTTATAGGATGATGCACCACGGTCCAATGAAGAGGCTGATGTGCAACTTTGCCATAAAAACCCGTGCAAATTCAAGAAAATGCTTTTTTAATAGCTGTCCACTGTAGTGACAACTATGCGTGAAAGGGTTAAACTCTCAAAAGATTCCTTGATTCCACTCTCTCATTTCATGTTGCGTCTTTTACCCCCTGGCCTAGATGGGGCGTAACACAGACAAAGAGACATAAGAACTATTATTTCAAAGTTCATTTAACTGGAAAATTAGCTGATCATTAGCAGGATTTGGGTTGTTATTTAAATGGTTACCATCATGCCTGCTTCATATTGAATAGCTAGATAATCACACAATTGCTAAACATAAACACCTCTACTTTAGAATCTATTCTACATTTTAATCCCCATAACATTAACTAACAATTCGCTGTTTAATCACCCTAATATTATCACCAATCTACACAATTTCACACAACTAGTATCAGGGCATTAAAGGGGTGGTATAATGCCCTTTTCACAAGATGTCAGATAAGTCTCTGATGTCCCCAGAGCGTGTATGTGAAGTTTTAGCTAAAAATACCCCACAGATATTTTCTATATAGAATGTTAAAATTGTCACTTTTTAAGGGTGAGCAAAAACTGAATGTTAGTTGATGAATTTATGTAGCTTGTCATGCAGTGTTGGGAAAGTTCATTTTCTACATGAACTATTTCAAAGTTCAGTTCACAAATTTTAAAATATACTAGTTCAGTTCATAGTTTATAATTCAAAATATTGAACTAAGTTCACAGTTCCAAAAATGAACTAGTTCATAGTTTGTTTTTTTTCATATGTTGCTGCGAGCTATTATTTTTCAAAATGATTGCCACAGGCCATATAGAACCACAGACAGCAATTATTTTATCAGTTTTAACACTGAAGCTATGCATCAGATTTCAGATCTTCATATCCAATTTTGAATTCTTAATCCAACCAGGGTTTAAATTAGCATTGAGGGGACAGCATTTCCCCATTGTTGCTTTGACGCTTTATTGCTGTCCATTCAGTCCACATTAGTAGCAGCTGCAGATTTCACCCCTACACTATATTCTCAAAAACATGAGGAAAAATGTGCTGCTTGAATGGTCTTTTTTTTAAATGAGGAATTATTAAAAGAAAAACACGACAGTAGTCCTTATAGTGCAAATGTTTTTCAATTTTAATAATTTTCCATTTCAAATTCCATTTCAGTACATACTAAAAAGGAATACTGGAATCCTGGAAAAATATACCAGGCAGCGGTTCAACAAGTGCGGATTTTCTTTTTGAAAGCTGGTGGGCAAGGTTTGCACAGAAATGTAATATTTTTCCCATCCTCACTGACCACGATCATACGACGCCTCCTCGCTGCTTTGCCGCGATGTCGCCTACATGCTGCTTTTTGTTTTGATTACGCATGCGGTGGTGCGACACTGGTGGCTGGTGTTGCCAGATTGGGTGTTTTTTTTCCGCTACATATTAAGGCCTGTTTACAGTGTGTTTTAGCCGGGTGTTACGTCCCTAAAATGGCTAAGAGCATGAGGGAACACAACATAAAATAATATAGATAATTCCCGGATTAGTTAACCCTGTTAACGTGTTTAAGGTGTTGGTGCAAAAGGACACAATGACCAAAATAGGGTTTGAATCATAAAAATGCATATATTTATTTATAGCACCAACGTGCACAAAAGAGAGAGACAAATACCTTGCCCAGGGAGTAGGAGCCTGAGCAGGGCTAAATTAAAGAAATAAACTAAACAAAACCCACAATCTAACTACATTCCCATCCCCACTAAACTACTACAACAAGAAAATAAAACAAAACAAAGTCCACGGCGCTCAGCACGCCCTACCTAATCTACACTACGTAAAAAACAAAAACATACAATAGTAGCACCCGCTCCTTACCTGTTGCATAAATGGAAGTCACATGACATACTTTCCTACTCACTACTCCCTGGCTGGTTATAAAGCAATATACAAAAAAAAAAAACGTAAGGACTCAAGTTCAACGTAAAACCAAAAATAACAACCACTGAGAGAAAACAAATGGTTAACTCAAAATTAGTGGTGGGCCGTTATCGGCGTTAACGTTCTGCGTTAACGTGAGACTTTTATCAGGCGATCAAAAAAATATCGCCGTTAGTCTATTCTCAAAGTTGGGTTGGGTCTATACTACAAAAGCTATGATGACTTTCACCTTGATATTTTAGCACGGATGTATACCTAGCCGATTTCGGTTCGGTGTTCGGTACGCATTTTCAAACTGAACGGTTCGTTGGACCATTTTTCCTGCCGACCAAAATTTCGTTATTTCAAATGTAGGCGGGTGGCACGAAAAGAGACGCTGGCGCGACCACAACATTGTCCGACATCAAATGGCAAACGTAATGTAAGCGGAACGAAACTGAGCTACTCTTTATTGTGTGGTTGACGGACCGTTTATCAGTTTGGACCAAAGCAGCGCGAGCCGATCTTGATCAAGCGACACTGTTACTACACAGCGCTAAGAGATCCAGTAAATAAATAATTTGAATTAAGTAATAAGTAATAACATCGCTGCGAGATCTAGTGAGAAACATTCACATTTCTCCGTTATTAACGGATCAAACAGTGTGTGGAAACCAGGAAGAAACATTGTACCATGAATGAACTATCCAGTGTCCACAGATCTGCAACATTTACCATGGATTTACTGTAGTAACACTAACTGCAACCATGGAAGTTTGGCAGGAATAGTAGGCTATAATGCTTTCAAGTAACATTACGTTGGTTTTATTTTGACATTATGAATAAAATTGCTGCCCTAAAATGTTAATCTGAACTAAAAATAGACCTTTGTTTATAACTACTACAATATTAGGCTACATTTCATTTTTTCCAAGGAGCTGTTTTGTTTTATATGCTCATAAGAAGAGTCTATTATAGCTCCATCATTGCTCAAAGTAAAAAAAAAAATACAAAAAAAATCATACTTTATTATGTTAGTTTTAATAAAAATAAAATTAATTTCTGGCATTTCTTCTCAAGTTCTTTTAAATGTCACTTGGTATTTAAGAAACACGTGCCCTTTAGTCATTATTTGGGTAGCACGGATATTAGGGATGGGAACCGAGAACCGGTTCTTCTTCAGAACCGGTGCCCAGTGAATCGATTCCTTGGAACCGTTAGCATGCCTGCTTAACGATTCCGCTTATCGGTTCCGCTCGTTCAAATGTGACACGACGTCACACACGTGCTGCGTTGTTTTGGTTCAGAACGTAGCAAACACTATGAGCAAACATGGCATCGAGGCAGAAGCGCTCTGACCGCGTCCTAACTACATGCGACGCGACGGCGCGACACGCGATAAAAAGTATCATTTTCCATGTTAATCAAAGTTTAACCAGCCGCGACACGCGACGATTCTATTTGAAACGGATCCTATTTTACTGCGACGTCGCGCTGGAACAACAATCTCAAAGTGTGGCTATGATAATATCAGGTACTATTTTTGTGCTTTATTTAATGTTAAAAGCGTGTATAATGTGACTGAATATCATTTAGTGCTCCCAGCTTTGTAGCTGTAAAAACAACAATGGATAAGTCACATCAGATCTTGAAATTAAACAAATGGAAACAAAAACGTTCAAAATGTGAAGAAAACCCGTGTATTATTTGACAAAGATTGTTTTAGTAACTCAATAGCCTAATCCAAATGAGCACTGTTAATATTCCAAAAGACACAAGCTCTTCCTAAACTGTTTTCAGTCTGTGTTTTTAGTTTTTATGGCACATAAATGGCAGTTTTATTTATTTTTTTGTCCGGACCAATGAATGTGAAAATTGTCAATTTCCTAATCCTAAGGCACTCTTCTTGATAATCTTTCAAGGCACACAGGTTGAGAAACACTGCCCTAGGCTATAGGTCCCTGGACTTTACTTTGAGAAGTAGCTCACCTACTTTTAGGTTTGTTCTGAGGTTGCTACACATAATTTGTGTATACTCTGTGCTGTGTCTTCTGATCAGATATTAAAGCGAGTTAATACAAACAAATTTGTACTTATTCCCTCACCCAATAAGAATCGATAAGAGAATCGATAAGGAATCGGATCGATAAGCAATATCGATAATGGAATCGGAATCGTTAAATTCTTATCAATTCCCATCCCTAACGGATATTCTGAATGCCTTCGGCAGAATGCAAATGAGTCATTTTAATCTAGATTAATCTAGATTAATTCCAAGATTACAGTGAGATTAATCTAGATTAAAAAAAATAATCTATGCCCACTACTACTCAAAATATAAACAGCAGATAAAAACAAGAAAAAACAAGGCACGCCACCACGTGACCCAAAACGAAAGCCAACAAAGCTACTTCTCTCTCTCCCGCTTCTGGTCTACGTCAGTCTTTTATAGTAAGGACGCCCATTCAGGTGTACGTCGTAATGATGATGGACAGCCAGCAGCACCGCCCTGAGAGGTGATAGCGGAGAGAGTGACAGCAAAAACACCATATCCTCGGAGCACATAACACCGGGTTTTTGCCTGGAAGGCTCTATAGAAATCTGGCATCCTATTGAACAAAGTTAAACTGAGAGAGCGTGCTGTTCACAGACACCAGAATGAACGAGTTCACAGTAACGTTCATCAGGCAGTGATACAGTACGTTCAGTTCACGTTCGCCCAAAATATGATCGAAAACAGTGTTGTCATGATAATCTATAAATCTCGTTCCCGGGACCAGGGTTTATGATGTCACTAACCCGGGAGGAAGCTTGTGTAGTCCCTACCAGCCATTTGTTGTAGCCCTAAAAAGCAGTTTCTTTGAAAGAAAATATCTCCCTTTGCTTTGAACTTTGAGCGTTGTAACTTTGCAGATGTTGTTTATGCTCAAACAGCAACATTACACACTAACTCTAGTTAGAAAAGTGACATCATAATCAACCACCCCTTTAAAACAAAAATAAATGACTGGGCGGCCTCTTTTTAAACCTTATAACTGGTCCAATTTTTTTGAGCTCAAGCTTTGTGCCACACCGTCGACCATTGTAAACATTTCCCCTGAGATGAGCATCAAGATCAGGGGCTCGTTCTTCGTACGTTGCTTATTACATCCGAGATCAAATGACACATCCAAGATGATATCAACATGCTAATCATGATCTGGCTAATTGGGTTCTTCGAACACACCTGTTGTTTATGATTAGTATCGCTGGATTGAGTTATCTGAGATAATTGCGCGTTCATGCGCTGGTTGAAAAGGGGATATGTATCGATAGTAGAAACATTGATCAGCAACGCTGCTATTGGCTGCTCAGCGTGGCCAAAGAGCGCGCTCAGTTTTTCTCCTCAGCAGAGCAAGATAGTCGAAGTTTATTCGGAATTTTAATGTTTAATCAAAACGCCAGGGAACATCTCAAAGTCTGCAAAAGCCAGGAGAGAGGGCTGGCAAAAAGTAGCAGACAATTTAAATCTGTTAGAAGTGGCCATGTTAGATGTTTTTATCACTTATTAGCCTATATTTTTGTATTTTAATAATTGCATAATTACTTTGTTCATTGTAATGTCAGAGTCACCACACTAGAACATGCAAACAAATAAAGGTGAAGTACAAAAATATTTTACATAATGGTAATTTTTAGTTATATTATAGTCTCTTCTATAAAAGGCACTATTAAATAAATGGTTGTCTGTTTATAAAAGCAACCAAGAAAAAGGCTGAAAGAAAAGAAAAGATCTTAGTAGCCTACACTGTAAAATAATTTTTTGCTGCATTAAATTAAGGCCGTATAGTCATTTCAGCTGTTAAATCTTGAGTAATGATGAATTGCTTTGACTTGTGAAAGTGAAAACTGATAAACTTATGTTAATGTAAAAATATTTTGCCATGAGTTATTGATCATATTTTCCCTGAGTGTAGTTCATTGTAATGACATTGTGTTTTCCTCTTTTGTGCACTTTTACATAATACACCAACACTTGTATCTGTTCACAAGAAAGTGGTGGCTGAAATATGTGCAGTAAGTGGACATTTTCTAACTTTCCAATGAAAAGAAAGTATAAGACTTTGTAATGTCCATTTGTTTCCATTGCACTGGACAGTGAATAAACCCTCTCAGATAACTGTCATATGGAGGAACTAGCCTACCTGCAAGTGCATAAATAACTTTACTTAATTTATACTTGTATGCTTTATGGCTGCAATATAAGTTGCAGGATTCCACATCTACAGAAAGGCCTACAGAAGAGTCTGCACAGACAGAGGAGACATAGGCCTACAGGTGGGCAGTGTATAGCCAACTTTTCCTTTTATTTGTTGCATGAGGCATGTGTCTAATATCTCTTGTTGCAGGCACTTGACCACTGGCTTTTCTTTACAAAGAACAATTGAAATAAAACTCAAGGAACAAAGCATATTTGTCTTTTATTAAACATTCAATGAAAAGGGTTTTTTTTTTTTTTTTTTGGCACTGTTGTGTAATATGGCACATGCAACAATGCCACAGGCCCTGTCAGGTGTGCAACCCTCAGACTTTTCAGACACTGAAATCTTCCCTTTAGTTAGCCAAAGTTCATTTCATTGTGTGCCCTTGTCCTGGCTAGAGCTGCATTGTAACTGGTTTGGGTCAGGGAATGGGGTCATAAAACACCTGTCTGCAGGCAGGCACATGTCATAATCACCTATGAAAAAATGCAGTTCTGTTAGGATCAGCATAAGTTTATGTAATACAGTGAGCTTGATATTTAATTGTGGAACTTTCCTTACCACTTTCAAATAATGTGCATACATGTGAATCTCTGAAAATTCTTAAGTCATGCACAGATCCTGGCCATTTTGCTTTCACATTTGTGATATGGAAGATTTTAGTCAACTGCCTTTTTTATTTTATTTGATATAATATTACTAATCTGGAATATTAAGAATCCTAATAGTAACTGGGCTGCACATTCACATTGTGAACCCCCTTTCTGTTCACATAATCCCCTTCATTGAGGCCTTGATGGCAGTCTATGGTCTAGCCTATAGTCTATGGTACCAATCACGTTAGTGAAGCTTGAGTGACATATACTGTAATCGGCATGGTCATGATTGCATGATCTTCATAAAAAATTATGATAGCCAAAAAAAAAAAAAAAAAACTGCTTTAAAAAAACTGCTTTACAACATTGGGTCTTCAGTGGCTTGGAAATGCCACAAAAAAACCCAACTGTTTTTTAAACCTAAAAGCGCCAGGTAAACTCCGAATGACACGACAGACAGCACTTTCCATCAAGTTCTCCGCATCTCCAATAGTGTAAAGGAAAGAGCCACTCGCAAATAATCTTAGGGCAATGCAAACAGTTTGTGCTGTAGTTAAAGCCCGACTCCGACAAGTCGAAAATAAATGTGCGTTTCCAACAATTTAATAATGTAAATGACAATCTCACGAGTCACAAGAAAAATATCTCAGAAAGTGCACTATCGCGCTGCGCTGGACTTCCCGTATCAGCTCCGCTTATGAAGCCGCGATCTAATCCTGTTAACATGAAATAAACCTGCTCCCGAGCAGGTTTAAGCTTGCGCACCTGTTGCTATGACAGCAAGTCCAGGATGAGCTTCGAAGAACCAAACAATCCAAGATCAGGCCAAATCGTCAACAATCAAATCCAGCTAACTGGGTTAGCGACGTACGAAGAATGGGCCCCTGGTCTTTGTGGATAGCAGAACACCTTTTCTCTGACGTCAGGACATTATTGATGAAGTCAGGTGTTCATGTCTCCATCACCAGACTCCTGCAACTAAAAAACAACTGTATAGAAAGCGACCAGATAGGCTATGTTAGTGTTTGTTTCATATGAAATCTACATTAAGCTGACATTGAATACATTGAATACATCACAAACATCCATCCATCCATCCATCTTCTACCGCTTATCCGGGGCCGGGTCGCGGGGGCAGCAGTCTAAGCAGGGATGCCCAGACGTCCCTCTCCCTAGACACTTCCTCCAGCTCTTCCGGGGGGACGCCGAGGCGTTCCCAGGCCAGCCGGGAGACATAGTCTCTCCAGCGTGTCCTAGGTCTTCCCCGGGGTCTCCTCCCGGTGGGACATGCCTGGAACACCTTCCCGGGAAGGCGTCCAGGAGGCATCCGGAAAAGATGCCCGAGCCACCTCAACTGACCCCTCTCGATGTGGAGGAGCAGCGGCTCTACTCTGAGCTCCTCCCGAGTGACCGAGCTTCTCACCCTATCTCTAAGGGATCGCCCAGCCACCCTGCGGAGAAAGTTCATTTCGGCCGCTTGTATCCGGGATCTTGTCCTTTCGGTCATGACCCACAGCTCATGACCATAGGTGAGAGTAGGAACGTAGATTGACTGGTAAATCTCCTTCTTCACCACGACAGACCGGTACAGGGACCGCATTACTGCAGAAGCTGCACCGATCCGCCTGTCAATCTCCCGTTCCATCCTTCCCTCACTCGTGAACAAGACCCCAAGATACTTGAACTCCTCCACTTGAGGCAGGAGCTCTCCACCAACCTGAAGTGGGCAAACCACCCTTTTCCGACTGAGAACCATGGCCTCGGACTTGGAGGTGCTGATTTTCATCCCAGCCGCTTCACACTCGGCTGCAAACCGCCCCAGTGCATGCTGGAGGTCCTGGTCTGATGAGGCCAACACGACAACATCATCCGCAAAGAGCAGAGATGAAATCGTGTGGTCCCCAAACCCGACCCCCTCCGGCCCCTGGCTGCGCCTAGAAATTCTGTCCATAAAAATTATGAACAGAACCGGCGACAAAGGGCAGCCCTGCCGGAGTCCAACACGCACCGGGAACAAGTCTGACTTACTGCTGGCAATACGAACCAAGCTCCTGCTCCGGTCGTACAGGGACCGGATAGCCCTTAGCAAAGGGCCCCGGACCCCATACTCCCGGAGCACCCTCCACAGGCCGCCGCGAGGGACACAGTCGAATGCCTTCTCCAAATCCACAAAGCACATGTAGATTGGTTGGGCAAACTCCCATGAGCCCTCCAGCACCCTGTAGAGGGTATAGAGCTGGTCCAGTGTTCCACGACCGGGACGAAAACCACACTGTTCCTCCTGAATCCGAGGTTCTACTATCGGCCGGATTCTCCTCTCCAGTACCCTGGCATAGACTTTCCCAGGGAGGCTGAGAAGTGTGATCCCCCTATAGTTGGAGCACACCCTCCGATCCCCCTTCTTGAAAAGAGGGACCACCACCCCGGTCTGCCAGTCCAAAGGTACTGTCCCCAACCGCCACGCGATGTTGCAGAGGCGTGTCAGCCAAGACAGCCCCACAACATCCAGAGACTTGAGGTACTCAGGGCGGATCTCATCCACCCCCGGTGCCTTGCCACCGAGGAGTTTCTTGACTACCTCGGTGACTTCAGCTTGGGTGATGGACGAGTCCGCCTCCGAGCCCTCAGCCTCTGCTTCCTCAATGGAAGACGTGACGGCGGGATTGAGGAGATCCTCGAAGTATTCCTTCCACCGTCCGGTGATATCCCCAGTCGTGGTCAACAGCTGCCCACCTCCACTGTAAACAGCGTTGGTAGGGCACTGCTTCCCCCTCCTGAGGCGCCGGACGGTTTGCCAGAATCTCTTCAAGGCCGACCGATAGTCCTTCTCCATGGCCTCACCGAACTCCTCCCAGGCCTGAGTTTTTGCCTCCACAACCACCCGGGCTGCAGTCCGCTTGGCCCGTCGGTACCCATCAGCTGCCTCAGGAGTCCCACAAGCCAGCCAGGCCCGATAGGACTCCTTCTTCAGCTTGACGGCATCCCTTACTTCCGGTGTCCACCACCGGGTTCGGGGATTGCCGCCTCGACAGGCACCGGAGACCTTACGGCCACAGCTCCGAGTGGCCGCGTTGACAATGGAGGTGGAGAACATGGTCCACTCGGACTCAATATCTCCAGACTCCCTCGGGATCTGGTCGAAGCTCTGCCGGAGGTGGGAGTTGAAGATCTCTCTGACAGGAGATTCGGCCAAACGTTCCCAACAGACCCTCACAGTACGTTTGGGTCTGCCGAGTCTGTCCAGCTTCCTCCCCCGCCATCGGATCCAACTCACCACCAGGTGGTGATCAGTTGACAGCTCCGCCCCTCTCTTCGCCCGAGTGTCCAAGACATACGGCCGGAGGTCGGATGAAACGACCACAAAGTCGATCATCGACCTCCGGCCTAGGGTGTCCTGGTGCCATTTGCACTGATGGACACCCTTATGCTTGAACATGGTGTTCGTTATGGACAAGCTGTAACTAGCACAGAAGTCCAATAACAGAACACCACTCGGGTTCAGATCAGGGGGGCCGTTCCTCCCAATCACGCCCCTCCAGGTGTCACTGTCGCTGCCCACGTGGGCGTTGAAGTCCCCCAGTAAAACGATGGAGTCCCCAGTCGGAGCACTTTCCAGCACCCCTCCCAGAGACTCCAAGAAGGCCGGGTACTCTGCACTGCCGTTCGGCCCGTAAGCACAAACGACAGTGAGAGACCTATCCCCGACCCGAAGGCGTAGGGAAGCGACCCTCTCGTTCACCGGGGTGAACTCCAACACATGGCGGCTGAGCTGGGGGGCTATAAGCAAACCCACACCAGCCCGCCGCCTCTCACCATGGGCAACTCCAGAGTGGTGAAGAGTCCATCCTCTCTCGAGGAGTGTGGTTCCAGAGCCCAAGCCGTGCGTAGAGGTGATCCCAACTATCTCTAGTCGGAATCTCTGAACCTCACGCACAACCTCAGGCTCCTTCCCCGCCAGAGAGGTGACATTCCATGTCCCTAGAGCTAGATACATCACAAACATTGAAAAATTTATTCTTATTTATATAGTGCTGCATTTCAAGGCATTGAAGAAATACTGCATGAGGACGAGGACGACAAAAAATATTTGAGGAAACAAGTCAAGACTTCTCATTTTACACCTACCTTTAACTAGTCGTAAGATTTAGTCTAAAAACGTGCGCTAAGCCACGATGGTGCAACAGGTATTAATTCTATGCAGGACTTAAAACGCATTTTACGTTAAGCTTAGTCTTAGGACCGGGTGTAGGTCCAGCTGGTGCAATCGGTCCCATGTGTGCAAGGCAGCTGGGCAGATCCTGCACCTCTTCCTCTTCGATTGGCTCTCCATTCTGATGTCCTCCTGTGGCCGGGGTTTATTTTTAATCCCACATCTTCCCATTGCCTCTCTAATATGGTTCTGAAGGTGGGACATGCCCTCCAAGTGCCTCTTCATATGTGGCATGACATGCTCTTTGACCAGTTCCTTGATGAATAGCTGTCGTGCACTGGTCACTCCACCCATGTAATCAGGGTGTTGTGCAATGAAGTTGTAGTAGGCATTGAGGGTGGCAACATCCAGCACATTGTATCATAGCGCCATGGGCCACCTCTGTGTTCTCTGCTTACATGAGTTGGTGCAAACCTATAAACATATTCAGAACCTTCTCAATGTTGAACATATCCAAGGCATCTTTCGGTGAACCAGGTGCAGATCCTGGGCAGCTCTTCGGGATCTTGTGGCTTCTTGTTCTGCCCTGATTGGAGGGATGCTCGTTCCAAGACCTCTTTTTACTCAATCTATTGGACTGGGTCTGAGTTTCCTCCTGATTGACCCTGTGGCACATAGACTAGGTCATCAGTATCAGATATTTCAGACTCTGAATCAGGACAAAGAATGGCCTTATATTCCTACAGCCATTTCAGCCATTAATCTAGAATGACTGGGACCAGCCATACTAAAACTCAGGGTAAAACACAATAATATTTTTCTATGCATATCAAACAGGTTACTTTTCAGAAGAAAAAAAAAAAAAAAAAAAAAAAAAACTGTATTTTTAAAAAATAATTTCCAATAGAGTTATGAGATTTAACACATAGGTGCATCTTTTAATGCTCATTGATTAAATATTTGTAAAAACACACTGACAGATATAAAGGGTGACCAATAGCATTGATTTATGACGAAATATGACAAGGTTTCCACCCGAAAGCGATGATAGATACTAACATATATAATAACATTATATTTCAACTTTTATTTTGTTGACCTAGCAAGCTAGCTAATAACATGTTTCTCTTTCTCAATAGAAGGATTTTGAGGACAGAAAAATATATTTTTATTAAATAACATTTGAAAAACCTGTATAAACTGAACACCAAAGAACAATATTAACTATGCAAATTATTAACAATATACCTATAAAACAAATAAATAGCTAAAGCTATAACACTTCTGTTGTGTTATAGCAGCGTCTGGAAAAGTCAGGGGAAAACGAGGCCGTTGTTTCAGCGTGTCGTGAAGGTACTCTGTGGGATTATTTTCCATGTGGAAAGTCCGAATTTCTACATTGTGAAATGATGGAGAACGGATGCACGGAGTAATAGAGTAACTGAACGAGCTTAAGTCTGAACGCTGTCTGTAAAAAAATAATGCCTGGAGTTGCAGACCCAGTGTAGTTGCAGACCTGTGAGTGTTGGTTCATTCTGTGACTCTTTTCCGATGTATGATCACCAAACCCAAAAGGTAAAAGGAGCATTCAGTCTTCCCTGTGCCTTCCTGGTTACCGATCTCTCTCTAACTCTGAGCGATAACCTCAACCGACCCAACTCTCTCATCGCAAAACCAATTATTATTCTTTGTCCGATACGTATTATTTTGTTTGCATTAATTTCGTTTTCATTATATATTTACTCATGTTTTGGGACGATTTTTGGACCCCTTTTTGTTATTTTTAAAAGGCCTACTTGTTGAACCTTGACGGCCGGTGTCCAAACGGCCAGTATTTCATTTGTAAAGAATTTTTTGTTTGTTCATTTCTGAGGGTGTGTTTCTGGACACTAAGAGACTGAAATATTTATTTGTTTTTTTTTTATTGTTGTTGTTGTTATAAAATGTGAATGAACATTTATGTTTCTTTCTTATTCCCGTAAAGGTGGTTAACAGAAAATTATAAATTTGTTTGTCAGCTATTTAAACTGTCTGGCGCCCAACCTGAACAATTTAAAACCACCGTTATAACGGCAAGAATAACTGCAAGGGGTGTGTCGCGATTCTGCCTTCTCACTCCACGACACAGGTTTGAGGATCTGAGTGTCGCGATTTCGGTTTCATATCGCATTTCGTTACAGCCCTACAATACACACAGGCTAATTTTGAGCTACAGGCAAAACAAGTGAAAATTTTCGATTTTGACGTTTTCACAAAAACGAGTTCATTAAGCCCTCGTCTAGCGACCCCAATGATCCAAATAGCAATTAAACATCTAAAATGTATCTTTATTTGTATGTAAGAGGAGTACCTTTCCTTTATCCGTGATTTTTTTTTTTTCTGTCCGCTTCTCAATGACTGGCGCTTCCCCTCAGCACAACTTTGTAAATATTCATAGTGAAATTTCGATGGCATGCGTCTGAACCAATGAAGTGCGATTTACAAACTCATGCTGATGGAAACAAAACGATCTTACTCACACTGACTAACAGATCCGAGCGTGCGCACGAAGATGCCTCAGACAGCGCGTGATCCCACAGAATTACAGTATTTCAGAATATCAGTCTTGGAGGGTATTCAAGCAAACATTATCTGTTATGTCTTAATTAAATGTTTGGTTAACTGTTGGGGAAAATCATCTAATATCTAAAATTATATTACTTTTTTTATATATATATTCGAGATATATATATGCACACTCCATGTGCACTTGCAGTCTTGTGGACTTACAATGGCTGCCGTGTGCATGTGTCCGTTAAATCCACAAGACCACGGTGTGTCCCGTTTGTAATTTTAGGTTTCAGAAGGCTGCTCGCAAGCACTTCCTTTTGCGGCAGATATGTGCCCTCGATGTGCACTTTTGCAGCAGATTTTTACCCAACAGTCAAAGCAAAATTTGCCTCACGAAAGTGTGGACTTGGAGGAAGATCGCAAGGGCTTAGGGTTCCATTGTGGACAGGGCCTCTAGTCCTCAATGCAGACTGTGGGTCCGTCTAAATACCATAGACAGGAAGTGCGCAAGACTGTTCCAGGTTTGAAAAATGCCAAAGTGTAAAACATCTAATGCACACAAAAAACACACTCTCTAATACCGGTTTGGGGGCAGTTTTGAGGCTAAGTGTATCCTATCATTCATCACTAGGTTTGGGAACCGAAAATCGGTTCTTATACAGAACCATTAGTGTTTTTGAAAAATACCGGAACCGTGCAAAATTCCTATGTTTCGGTTCTGAAAACGGTTCTGGTGGGATGTGTGGGCAAAGTGTTGGGAGCTTTTCCTTTTATAGCGACATCTCACCTCATGAATATTAAAATAGTAATGAATGCACTGGCCCTTGCGCTACTCGTATACGTTTTGCGTTAGATATCGATGCAGAGAGAGAGAGAGTATAAAGACAGTAGAGCTGCACGATTAATCTTTAAACGATCTTGATTCAAACACCCATATGATCTTATTCCTAAATGTAAAAAACTTTTTTAGCACTTTTTCAAATCTGTTTGCGCGGTCAAATCTGTCGTTGAGAGAGCAGCTGTCAGTATGAAACAGCTTTACTTTCACAGTCTTTTCAACCACACAGTGTCGATATTTCTGTGTTACAAATATTCAAATTATCACAGAAGTACTGAGATAAAAGTTTATAGTTCGAGTATAGTTTTACGGTAGCAACCAAAACAAAGTAAATCACCTTTTGAAAGTCGCTTCAAATAACGAGTGTATCGATTACATCTGATGCTTCAAAACATTCATAAGACGACTGTTAAAGCTGCAGTCCGTAACTTTTTTATTTTCAGAATTTACAAATGTATGTTTACAATGCATATAATGAGCGAGTACATCATAAATGCCTTTTTTTCAAACGGTGTTTTTGTCTTATCCTGAATCACTACGGTAAGCCTGTAATAAGCCTTTAGATTTGGACTACTTTACACCGGTCGGGTCGGCACCGCTGCGGAGTAGCCCAGTGCCTGCGTGACTCACCTGTCACAGACATAAACATAGATAAGAACATTTATAAGTATTGCCCCAAACCTCTGCACAATAATGTAAATATGGTAAAATCAATGATCAGTAGAGAATGTGGAGTGATTTCTGGTCCAGAATGTGTCTTGCTTTACTAAGAACAGAAATACTCCTTGACAATTTGCTGTGAACATATTTTATATGAGACTTCCAGTTTATTTTATCATCAATTATTACCCCAAGAAACTTACTTTCATTTACTCTTTCAATGCCCACCCCATCTATTTGTATCTGTACCTGTGTATTCTTATTACAATTACTGAAAAATATGAATTTGGTTTTACTTAAGTTTATTGATAATTTGTTTCTATCAAACCACATTTTCATTTAGCACATTTCAGAAGTAATCCTCCCCAGTAGTTCATGCAAATCTCCCCCAGAACAGAAAATACTAGTGTCATCTGCAAATAATACTATTTTTAATGTTTTTGAAATGTTGCATATATCATTGATATAAAGTAAAAACAGTTTTGGACCTAATACTGACCCCTGGGGGACGCCACAAACAATGTCCAAGCGTGATGATGAATATTCACCCAACCTCACAAATTGTTTTCTGTTGCTTAAATAACTTCTCACCCAGTGCAATACTAACCCCCTGATCCCATACCGTTCCAGTTTATTGATTAATGTTTCATGATTGATTGTGTCAAAAGCTTTTTTAAGATCTATGAATATTCCAACTGAATGCAGTCTTTGGTCTATTGCTTCTGTGATCACCTGAACTGATTCAGTTAGTGCCAGTGATGTTGAACTGTTTGCTCTAAATCCATACTGACTGTCAGAAAGTAATTTGTATTTGTTTATGAAATTTTCTAATCGGTTATTGAATAGTTTTTCTAGTATTTTTGAAAATTGTGAAAGTAAAGAAACTGGCTTGTAATTTGTGAAGTGGTGTCTATCCCCAGTTTTATACAACGGCACAACTTTTGCTATTTTCATTTTATTAGGAAATTTACCGGTTTGGAATGATAAATTACAGATGTATGTAAGTGGTTTTGAAATCCCATCAATGACCTTTTTTACAACTTTCATATCAATTTCATTTAAATCGGTAGATGTTTTACCTTTACAGTTATTTACAATATGTATTATTTCTTTTTCTTCAACTGCTGTAAGAAACATTGAGCACGGATTTCTCACTATGAGATTATCCTCCCAATCCACGGATGACAGTGAATCAGGAATTTTTTGTGCTAAGCTTGGTCCAACATTTACAAAAAAATTATTAAAACTGTTTACCACATCATCCATATTATCTTTTTTCATATCGTTATCAATAAAATATTGAGGGTAGCTCTTTTGTTTCAAACCATTTTTAATAATGCTGTTCAATATGTTCCATGTTCCTTTAATATTGTTTTTGTTATTATCTAATATTTTACTATAGTAATCTTTCCTACATACCCTTATAATATTGGTTAACTTATTCTTATATTTTTTTGTATTTATTTTCTGCCTCTTTAGTCCTTCGTTTTATGAATTCTCTATATAGTGTATTTTTCTTTTTACAGGCATTTTGTAATCCCTTCGTGAGCCATGGTTGATCTTTGTATTTTTGTTTTCTGTAGTACTGTTTTATTGGACAATTTTTATCATATAATGACGTGAATATACTTAAAGTTTCATATGCACTATCAATATTACTTTCATTATATACCTTTTTCCAATTTAGTGCCAGTAGATTGTTCTTAAATGCAGTTATAGTTTCCGCTGTCCTTACTCGTCTGTATTTTAGTTTTTCTTCTGGCTGTTTTCTCTGGTTGTTGCTATTATAAACAGTAAAAACTGGTAGGTGGTCACTGATGTCGTTAATTAATAGTCCACTCACTGTATTATTGTCAATGTCATTAGTGAATATGTAACACAGAGCACAACACAGAGCAGTGCTCTTATTCTGTTCAGCAATTGCTATATTCTGCATCACTTGTCTTGCACTTGCATGTAGCAGAGCAACGCAGACGAGACTTTTTACATTTACATCGTGCACTCATACATCTTAAGGCGCAGTTGCAGCTGATCAATTCCAAACAGTAGTCTGACTAACCAAGGTTACATTAGGTAACCAAGTACGTTCTCTTACGAGAGGTTCTCTCGTATTGCGTAAGTTGCTTACGCTATGGGAACCCCTTGTCAACACCCTGCGCGCCGAGCATCCACTGCATGAGTCCCAGGGAAGCCCGGGGAACACAAAACATGTGGGAAACAGGCAGCCAGCAACGTTGGCCAGCACATGTAGATAAGCACTTCATAGGGAAATACAGAGCAGCTCCACCGGTCTATGTATAGAGAATATCGCCCTTAGTACAGCTCAACCAGAAGAGCTAATTGTCACGTGAGAGTAGCCTGCACACGAACAAACTGGGCAGAACATACACACCACTTAGACTGATAAAAGTCTATCCTGCAAGGCGGGAACTTCCAGGTTATAAAACTTAACAAATGTAGAGGGGGAGGCCCAGCCTGCCGCCATACAAATGTCATGAACAGAAATCCCGTTGGACCAAGCCCACGACGAGGCCATGCCTCTAGTGGAATGGGCCCTGATCCCCATAGGGCACCGCAGGTGTTTGGACGCAAAAGCTGCTGCGATAGCGTCCACTATCCATCTGGACAGGCTATGTTTCGAGGCGGCGAGACCCTTGGTGCGCCCACCAAACGAAACAAAGAGCTGCTCAGAATGCCTGAAGGCGGCGGAGCGTGTGATGTAAACTCTCAGCGCCCTGACGGGGCATAGGAGGTTATCACCGCCCTCGCTATCGGATGCTGGCAGAGCCGGCAGGGAGATGATCTGCGCTCTGAAGGGAGTGCCAATCGCTTTGGGGACATAGCCATGTCTCGGTTTGAGGATGACTTTAGAGTCATTTGGTCCAAACTCAAAACACGCGGGGCTAACAGACAGTGCGTGTAGATCCCCCACGCGTTTTACTGATGACAGAGCTATCAGAAAAACGGTCTTGAGCGAAAGGTATTTTAGGTCCACGGATTCTAACGGTTCAAAGGGAAATGCTTTCAGGGCCTCTAGGACCAAAGAAAGATCCCAAATAGGAACCGAAGGGGGTCGCGGGGGTTCATCCTCCTGGCTCCTCTAAGGAAGTGGATGATGAGCTCGTTCCTTCCTATCGCGCAGCCGTGCGTCGACTCTGCGAACTCTGCAATAGCCGCAACGCAAACTTTGAGCATGGAAGGGGACCTGCCCTTGTCCAACAGCTCTAGAAGGAAGGAGATCACCCACGAAACCCCACATGTGTGTGGGTCCAGGCTCTTTGTAGCGCACCATTTGGAGAACACTGACCATTTAGATGCATAGAGTCTTCTCGTAGAAGGAGCTCTAGACTGCGTGATCGTGTTCACGACCCCTTCTGGCAAAGCAACGGTTATTCGTTGATTATCCACGCATGCAGAGACCAGTGCTCTGGATGGGGATACCGCGAACGCATAGCACAAGCGGTGCCAGACCACGTGCTGTTCTGTGTTCTGGACAAGAAGCACTCTGTCAATTGCTTCTCTGTGTTGAGGATCGTGAAGCTTGCCTCTACTTTGTGCAGCTGCTTTTAGTGTCAAAAGGTCCTGTTCTGTCGCATTGTATAGCTTATCTTTCTTGGATTCTTGGCATATAATGCAAGTATCCAATGACATTGACCGGTCAGGCTTCAAACTACACACAGCTTACATAATTGATGATCTTATAATCTGACCAACTTCATGGGTACAATTCCACAATTGGAAATATTTTGTGTTGGTTCATGTCGGATATTTGAATATAATATCTTTAGATATAAAAATTAATTCTGATGAAAAATATGATGTGTGGAAATAACTGCAGAAAGTAATAGAAAGTAGAATAAAAAACCTCTTGGATAACTCTGAACTCAATTCACACACTTTGATCCAAAGACAATAGTATGCATGTGACTCCAAACAAATGACTCTCGCATTTTAGATATTCTGTTTGTCCATTTGAAATAAGGAGAAAAACAGATATTTTCATGACTACAATGAGAAATAATGCAATTATCATTGTCACATACAAGTATCTTAATTCCCACCTAAATAAACTTTCTCGTTAATTGATGTCATGCATGATGTAAAGTTTATAAATATAGAATTTCCTGACATTTTAGAGGTCATCTTGAAGTTTGCGCTCTACTGAGTTTCACATAAGAGATACAGCTTGGCAAACAGCAAAAATGGATTCAGCAGAAAAAATACCCTTAGAAAAGTCTGTTTGCCAACTTTTACTAAAAAATGCCCAAGGGTGTCACATTATCTGAAAATCGACCTAGTCTATATCCCTTTAAGGACAAGCGGCAGCGTGTTTACTATTGCTACTGTCTCTTTAAGAGTTGCGCGTGACGCGTCTAATATACACGCATTTGACAAGCAGATTTACTCCATTTTCTCAAGTTTGCTTTCACTTTAGACATAACCGACTTTGTTTATGTAAACCTTGTGTGTATTTAACACTATAAACAATAAGACTCGAAAGAGAACTTAGTCCAGTATCCAAGCGCTGGTAGACAAGCTTTTAGTGCATGTGAGCTTCACATGTACACGCTGAGGAACGCACACGTTAGAACACGTTAAAATTTAAACTATAGCCCGTCAATTTTCATTTTACAATTACCGGTATCTTCTCTCTCTGTGTGCGCGTCCGTGTTTGCGTGAGAGAAAGAGCTTGCGCAGCACTGATACAATGGTAGGCTACGTTTTAATAAGTAACGGTCGCGGGGCTGAAGCCAACTTGATGTTTTGAATGCTCAGAGGTCAGAGCACATTAAAAAACGTATTCTTAAAATACACATTTCTGTTTTAATAAATGCTCATAGTAAATCATAGCATATTGCCTAAAACAAAGGTACAAAAATAATCAGTGATACATTTGCGACCCATTAAAAATTAGGGTCGCAATGGCATTTCAAAAGGTTGCATATGCGACCATTTTGGTCGCAGTGTAGTTCCCTGACATCACTTACTCCGTTGCTCTGATTGGTTGTAGGTCTATCCAATTGAGTGCAGAGGCGTTTTCTTTCCTGGTTCAGTTGAAACGCGTAATCCCATAATCCTCATAATCACAGCCCAATGGAGCAGTATCAGACTCATATTCTGACTAGAATCTGAGTATGACGACGTCAGGCTATGAAAAAATTGCAGTGTTCCGCCTTCTCTTCCCTTTTGAGACTTTTCTTTGTCCTCCTTTTGTGTGAGGTTGCAGTGTCTCAGGTGAGAAATCTATATTGGGAGGTGGCACAAGCGGCAGTGGTTGAGCAGCACTGGTGGATCTGCAGAAGTTGGTGGAGGTACAGCAGGTGGAGGAGGACGGTCTGTCACCAAAGATTGTGCAATGTCAACATCTTGGAAGACCTCCTGATTAAATGGCAAAATTCCAGTTTACCTGAAACCTGACTGCACATTTACTGGTGTTGCTGCCAAAAGGAGGGCCAAACTAACAAAGCCAGGAATGTCTTGGTGTCTGATGGTGGGTCCATTATAGGACAAAGTCTTGGCGGCTGAGGATGATCCGCTATTGCGGCGGGGACTACTTCTCGACCCCGTGATGCTTCTTCGTGAGTCCCCTCCACTATTTGCGCCGGGCTGCTTAGCCGAGCAAGGTGCAGACGAAGAGTGGGCTCTAGTCGACGCCTGGAACGAGTGCCGGGGAATCAGGTGGCTCATCGCCTTTGCGTGCTTTTGTGCCTCAAGTGCTCAATGTCCGACTCCATGGCATTACCGAAAAGGCTGGAAGGAGTGATTGGACCGTTAAGAAGTGTCTTACGGTAGAAGTCCGTCAGGTCAGCTAGGGTTAACCATAGGAACCATTGAAGGACCACTATGAACCCAATAGAACGAGAGCGCTTTGTTGCCATTAGTGTGAAGTCCATCACCACGCACAGATCTGTCAAGCCGTCTGTGTCCACATTGCCGCAGTCCAGGGACAGCGTAATCTTTGCTTGAAAAACCAGCAGCACCGTCATCGCGTGCAGCATGTATGCCGCTTTGCCAGCAGATGTGTAGCTTATAACTTATAACACCTCACACTGCCTGTGAGGTGGGCAGTCAGTCTATGCCAGGCAGTCAGGTGGGCATTGTCAGTCTGCCAGTGGTTACCATGGTATTTTTTATTATTTTTTACCATCCAGGACAATATATCTGTGGATCAGATACCATGTCAGTGAAGAGCAACATGCTGACAGAAATGGCATCCAAATCAAACCTAACAACTAAAAGAAAAGAAAAGAAAAGAAAATGGATCTGACCTGACCTGGGTGGAGCACATCCCTAACCTAGTATCCTAGACACAATTCCCTCTGTGTGCACAATGTATGCTTGTCCCTTTCTCCAACCTCGGATGTAACCAGTGCACCATGATATTTGGGACAAGCTCTGGAAAGAAATATAGATTGTCTCAGTCACCATGATGTGCCGCAATCATCTGACTTCACAAATTTCTGTGACGTTTTTAGATCTGCGTGGATTGTCTCCTCGATTCTGGTCAACTCTATAAATGGTCTTCTTAATTATGCATGACAAGACCCGCTCTGCAGTTCAATGAATATAACAACTGCAATCGAATGAATGAGCATCCAGTGCATCAGATTATAAAAGTTGTGCCATGGCTCAGAGATAGAATTCTCTAACTTTGTTTCCTCTTTGTCTTAGGCACTCCCACTGGCTAATGAGAGAAGTAGCTCTGGCTCTAATAAAAAGAGAAGTAGCTCCAGCTACAATGCAGTTCTGTTTATTAGCTGCTAGAGCGCTGATTCATCCAGTAATGAAATTCTCTTGAAATAGAGTTAGAATTCTCTAACTCTGTTTCCTCTTTGTCTTAGGCACTCCCACTGGCTAATGAGCTTGATGCAGTGTACAACATCTACTCTGATGAACCAAGGTGGTAGATTTGAGTTTTCAGGCTTCTTTACCAGCAAATGCAGCACCTTCTCTTTGTCATTTAGTGAGACAGTTGGGAATAAAACTGATGGTGTGTCTCTCTGATAGCATTTGCACTGTGAACACAAAACTCCTTAATACAGGAAGACAAGCTCAGAATTGCCACAGGGTCTTCTCAGTTTTTTTTTACAACAGAACCTGTTGCATCAAAACTCACAAAGGAGCCAGAGTACTTAATTTTATTTGATAAACTTGCATCTGAGATGGGATCCAGTAATGGCAAAAAAATTACGTCATCACCTAATTTGCCATCTGCATGTAATTGTGAGGGAAACAAACGTTTCAAAACAAATTAGGAGAGAAATAACGTTGCTGGAGAGACAAAAGGTGAGTAAAAAACACGCTAAATATGTTTAGAACTACAAATTAACTTTCTTCTGTTTTTTTTACGTCACAATTCCAACCCTCCTCCTTTATCCAGGCTTGGGACCGGCAAAAGTGACCCAGAAGCTTGACTCTGGTACCAGTGAGTACCCACAGGTACCGATGGGTACGCAGGCCTGTACCGATGGGTACAGGGTGGCCCCTGGCCCCTCTGTGGTGGCCCTCGACCGCTTCTGACCCCCTGGTGTCACGCCTGTGACCCCACTGACTTGTCCTGTCTGCTTTTTTTCACACTTTTTGCATTTTTCACAACTTTTGCTCCGATGGGTATGCGGCCTGCGGCCAATGACACTCTGCCTCGAGCCTCTGTTTTCGCGCCCGGGTCCCGCTCCCCCTGGCCTTGGTTGCAGCGAATGAGAATTTAGACAAAAAACGACTTTCCCCTCTCCCGGGCGCACCCATGGGTAGGGGCCGCCCGCACGTTTGGGGTGAGCAATGTGAGGATTTTCAAATCAGCACAAATCAACACAGGCTCATCATTGGCCATCCGCTTCGAATCCATTTTGCTCACTCACTGTTTTGGGACTTCCACGGGTACCCGTGTCATTCAACATGCTTGCACTGCGACACAAGGGTGAGTGGCGTAAGGAATTGCTTTAGGCTCATATGTGGACGCTCGCTTCAGATTCCCTTTGCTCCCACACTCTTTTTGGGCCTTCCACGGGTACTAATGGGTCATTTAACATGCTTGTGCTATGACGCAAGGGTGAGCGCCGTATGGAATTGCTAAAATCTCACATAAACCAGCGACTCACGTCTTTAAGCCCGTATCTGGACACTCGCTTCAGATTCCTTTTGCTCTCTCACTCTTTTGGGATTCCCTCATGTACCCGTGGGTGCACTAACATGCTTGTGCTGTGACACAATGGTGCACGTGTATTTGGATTTTATGGGATTGTGGTAATAATTGGATAATAATTGCAACTAATGTTTGCAATTATTATGTGCAAACATTAGTTTGCACATAATTGTATTAAAGGGATAGTTCGCACAAAAATGAAAATTCTGTCATCATTTACTCACCCTCAAGTTGTTTCAAACCTGTATGAATTTCTTTTTTCTGCTGAACACAAAAGAAGATATTTTGAAAAATGTTGGTAACCAAACAGTTGATGGACCCCATTGACTTCCATAGTATTTTTTTTTCCTACTATGGTAGTCAATAGGGTCCATCAACTGTTTGGTTACCGACATTTTTCAAAATATCTTCTTTTGTGTTCAGCAGAAAAAAGAAATTCATACAGGTTTGAAACAACTTGAGGGTGAGTAAATGATGACAGAATTTGCATTTTTGGGCGAACAATCCCTTTAACATTATGTAAAACATTAGATGTTTTAATTGGTAATAATTGCATACCTAACTGGCCATTCTTTTTATTCTTTATTTTATTTTAAAAGGGACAAGTCTTCAGATTAACATTTTCTTAATTTTCAGCAGACTAATCCTAACTAAAGTGTAAAATCACTTGTAATCAGAGATGTTTTACTGGTATGTTGCGTAGTTTATTTTAAAGTAAAAAAAGATTTCATTGCTTTTCTTTTTAAGTTATTTTGTAGGTTTATATTATTTTATTTTTAAATTTACAATGTGTTTTTATTAGTAGATGTGTGTGGAAAAACAAAGAGGGCCTGCATGACAAGGCATAAACAGAACAAGTATTAGGCCGCCACCACCAGCTTTTGTTGTTTTAGCAATGTTTTAATGACCATACTTAGTTTATATTTAGTTTTCGGTCTTATTTTTGGGACACATACAGAAAACACAGGAAATGTGTACACAAAATGTAAAAAAGAAGCATTTCTTCCAATTACTCGAAGAATGTTTTGTTTTGTTTTTTTCAAGAAAAAGGACTTTCTTTCAGGTCCTTTTCCATTCAATTTAGGTTTAAGCTATTGTTCTGTTGTAAGGGAAACACATTAAATACTTGCTACTTTGGTCTATAGAAGATGTATTTTTCTGTTTTTGAAACAAATATCCTGTATTCTAATAAATACATTGAGAAATAATTTTTTTTTAATCTATGTTCATGATGCACAAATAAAAGTAACTCGTTTCTGAAATAAGCGAATATCAGTAAAACAATAAGCTAATATCAGTAAAACAGTTATTAAAAAATAACTGAAAATAAGCTAAGAACATAGCAAATAAATGGTTAAAAATAAATTCTTTTTTTTAGAGTTCAAACATGTTTATTCATTAAACTTGTTCCTCAAAGTACAAAGCCCAAAGCCCATGGAGAAATTGGCTCCGGAGCCAAGCTCTTAAAAACAAAGTCCAAAAAGTTGCAGTGGGCTCAAAGCTCCATGCTATCAGACCTCTCTGGCCAGCCCAGGGAGGGTGGCCCGTCTTGGGTCAGAGTCAGATTTGCCTGCCACCCCTGGAGCTCCCTTTGAACAGTTAGAAAACATTTTGTATATGTTTTGTATATGTGTTCAGGTAAGTATTTGTGTGTGTATAAACAACCAGCAAAACTATGCATGTCCTCCAGGTGGGTCTTGAATTTCAAAGACCATGAAGGGAGTGGGGGGATGTTTGAATTAGCATTTTCATTGTCTCTCTCTGTGTGTGTGTGTGTGTGTGTGTGTGTGTGTGTGTGTTCTAGGGTTAGATACATATATTATGTAAAAAGACAAAAAAAAAAAAAAAAAAATCCAGGGTGTTCAGGGAGTTCAAAAAAGTCTTTGAAGGTGCTCTTTGGGGTCACAAATTCAAATAAATGTAGGAAAGAGAAGATACAAGGCACTCTTCTTCAAAGCTGTTTAAAAATCCTTTATTTAACTGGCTATATCATCGTAGAAATTTTAAAAGACATGGGGGAAAAAACTATTTTTACATTTTTTTTATTCAATTTTATTTATTTTATTATTATTATTATTTTGAATTTTTATTTTTTTTATAATATTTTATTTATTTATTTATTTTGGATTTTGTGGATAGCAATGTTATGTACTCCTTTTTTGGGGGGATATTGAGATTTGAAGGGCCCCCTTTTTTTTAGATGTGGGTTTGTGGAGAATGTGTATGTAGGTGTTCTCTTAATTGAGTAATGTGTGGGGCTATTAGCTAATTAAACTAATTGATATCACAGGGTGGGTCAGTTGATTGTAAGACCTATATATAGCCCTTCATCAAATGTATCCACCATTTGCCTGAAGAAGACCCAGTAGAGTAGAAATGTTGCCTTTTTTATTAAATATGGGAGCAATAAGCAGTGTTGTGTAGGGATGGGGAAAGGAAGCCTCATGAATCACTGAGGCTTTCCCCTGACTGTTCCGGGAAAAGATTCAAAGCTTCGAGAGTGTCGAGAACAGCGCCATCTGGTGCTTATTTAAAATAAAGCAGCCAGAAGCCTGTGTTAAAAGCTCTGGCAGATGAAGCAACCACAACACACTCCATAGTTTCAATGTTTCTGCCCCTTTTCACAAGATGTAAAATAAGTCTCTGATGTCCCCAGAGTGTGTATGTGAAGTTTCAGCTCAAAATACCCAACAGATCATTTTTTACAGCATGTTTAAATTGTCATTTTTTGGGGCACAGAAAAACGAGCTGTTTTAGTGTGTGCCCTTTAAATGCAAATAAGCTGCTGCTGGACGACCCAGGGGGCGGAGCTTCATGAGCTCGCGCTCAGTCTGTCAGGACAATTTCATCTCACGGAATGATGATAATATCAGAAACTCTCAGTAACGGCGGTCATTTCGAGTCGGACAATAATGCCTACAGAGTCAGAGTGCTGTATAGAGATGGAAAAGGTATAGTTTAGTAGTTTAATTACGGTTATTATAACGTATTTGTCATCTGCTTGTAGGCTATGTATCCATTATTTATTAATAGCCTACAAGTCTGCTGTCTGAATGATGATCAAACATATACTGATGAGTTTAATAAAGTTTATTGTACATCACACAAAAGATGAAGCGTCAGTTTTACTTCAGAAAATCACCATAAGAGCTGAGTAAACAGTAAGTTATAAGAAGTGCACAAGTAACGTTAGCCAGTAGAGTTGAGGGAGCATTCCTGTGGGCAGAGGTCAGTCAAAAACGGTTCTAGTGACATCATTAAAGAAGGAAGTAGAGGGATGTAGTCCAAACGAGCCGTTCACTGTAGTCGACTTCTGTTAAATAAAATATCTCGCTTGGCATTGAACTTTGAGCTTTATAATTTTACAGATATTATTTATGCTCTAACAGCAACATTACACACTAACTAAAGTTTGAAACATGGGATCACGAAGAACAGGACCTTTAATGTAGGCCCTCTCTCTCTCTCTCTCTCTCTCTCTCTCTCTCTCTCTCTCCACACACACACATATATAATGAATAAGGACATTGTCTGATAGGATCATCTGTTTTTAAATGTGCTTATGACACTTGTTACTGATAGTGCTTATGTAACTGTAGGAATGACAGAAAGATGATAAAGTTTTTAATTATTTTTATTAAGAAATAAAAGTTGTTTCACAGTTTTGGGGCTGAGTCTATTTCTCCTCTTGGAGAGTACTTCCCCAGCCTTAGAGAACACTCTTTAACATAGTACAGAGGAGGCCGGGGTACAAAGAAACTGTAATGCCAGTGTATATAGGTGGGGGTAGACATGTTTCTGCATTCTCCAGTATTCAAGTGGATCTTCAGCTCTTTGTATGTTTGTCTCTGAAAGGTATTTATCCACTAGTTTAGTTTGGTTAAGGAAACCCAACTTTTTAAACCTTGGGTCCAGCAGAGTTGCCATGGTCATTATGCTGAGTGACTCCATATTCCAGATATGTTCCCTCAGACGCCTGATGAGGTTCTCAGTTAATTCCTTTGTGATTGGCAGGGTTAACCTATGAAATACAAAATTATTTACTCCGTGCAATAATAAAAAAAAAGAATAAAAAATACATTAAAATTGGCTAACGAGTATTCTACATAAATAAAAATAAATACCTTAGTTGTTCAACCTGTAATGAATGGTGAATCATTTTTAGCAAAGGAATTACTTTGGAGCCAGACACTCGTTTTTCCTCGGACAGAACACACAGAATTTGCTGTATGGCTTGATAGTCCTGTGCATGAAGTGGAGCTATATCAGTTTTAAGTGAGGCAAGGGATGCTCCCACAGTTTGCCTTTCCCCATGCAGCTGTTGAAGCATGTGAAAAGTACTGGTTTCCACTTCATTCACTAGTTTCAGAACTGGCCTGTTCATCTCTTGCTGCACCTGGGTCAACATTTCTTTGGCAGAGGTGCTGCTTTGAAAATAGGTTACTACTTTTTTTGCTTTGTTCCGAATGTCACACAGACCTGGTACCTGATCAAAGACTTCTTAACCATGGTGTTAAGTGCATGTGCAATGCAAACTGAATGTCTCACTTGCAGAATTCTTGCACAAGCAATCATGTTTGCTGCTGCATCTGTGACAAGACACTTCACTTTGTCCTTAATTGCCCACTCCATCATGACATTTGTTTTCACCAGGGCCATATTTTCTGCTGTGTGCCTGTTTGGGAACTTTTCAACATCCAACAACGCTGTATCCAGCTTATAACTGTCATCAATGTAGTGGCAGGTTATTGCAAGATATGCATCCGTGTTGATAGAAGTCCACATATCCGATGTTATAGACACAGCAGTTGCTTTTTCCATGTTTGCCTTGGCCGTCCTCTTTGCTTCTTCATATTTTGAAGCCACCATTTTCTTTAAAGCCTTTTTGAGTTCACAAAACATTTATAGTACAATTATATTATTTTATACAGATTTATTATATAGATGATACATCAAAATCAGCCTCTGCTATACTCACCTGTCTGGTTGGGATTATATAGGAAAGATCAAGGGCATGGATGAGGCCCTTGAAACCCTCATCCTCAACCACTGTAAATGGCTGCAAGTCTTTTATGACCATGTTGACCAATGCCTCATCAACCATTTGCTTGCGAGATGCTGTAATGAAAGAAGTAATATATATTATACATATATTAATTGAAATCATGATAATGCATTCACATTTATGAAAAAAAAATCATGAAGCAACAGTCCTACTTTGTGTGCTTGGATTGTTATGGGGCTGTGCAGTCTCATGTAAAGCTCTGAAATGCCTTAGCATGGATGATGTGTTGTTTCCATAGACAAGCTCTTTGTCACACACCAAGCATCTCACCTTCTAAAAAAAGTTATGAAAGTAAGAAATAACATACAACAATAAAATAAGTAAAAAAATTCATTTACATTTAAATTTATATTTAAATAATATATGCATACATTGGAAGCTATAAGCTCAAAATATTCCTAGATAGGGGAAGTCTTCCTTTTTTTGGCTGTTGCCATTGCTCTAAATACAAACCCTTCACCAAACACCAACACCCTAAACCCCTCTCCAGTAATCCCACCCTAAACCTAAATGCCAACACCAAATTACCTAAAATCACCAAAAAGTGCAAAGATTTTACAAAAAAACAAAAAGACAACAACAACAAAAAATAATAGCCTAAGTAGTGAAAAATAATTTTTGCTTATTTAAATGTAATATATTGATTAACTTTCAAAGTACAGCAGTCTCCTCACAAACCCATCAACCAGACTGAGGCAACAATGACTTGTTAAATACGATCTGGAGTTCGAGCCTTCTGAGACCCAAAGCGAAACGTGCACGTAATTGGACAGAAAGTGAGGCTTCGTTTGTCATTGATCATGTGACTCTAGTAAACCAATACACACCCCGATACGGGGCTTCACTAGAAATTGTGTCGCTTGTGTGATACGCGCATCAAAGCTTCAGTGTCATACGTAACATCACTAGTGTTGTGGACATTACATTTTTTTCAGGAAAAAAAAAAACCATGCGTAGCGGCACAAACCTTCTTCAGGGCCTTCTTCAGGGTATAAAATACATATATGTATTTTACTTTACAGTTGTGTACAATGGCACAAGAGTGTTTTTTTTGTCCTTTTTACATTTTGTGTACACATTTCCTGTGTTTTTTGTATGTATCCCAAAAATAATGTTTGTGATGCACAAATAAAGGTAAATCGTTTCTGAAATAAGCTACTTAAGAACATAGCATAGCAAATAAATGGTTAAAAATAAAGGATTTTTTAGAGCTCAGACATGTTTATTCATTAAACATGTTCCTCAAAGTGAACAAAGGGGGAAGGGGGTTAAATGAAAAATCAATATAAGTATAAAATAAAATAAATAAAAAGTTTGAACAAAATTAGTGTCTTTGAACAGTTTGCACACGTGAAATCATAATCAACCGTTTAGAGCTTCTAAGAACACTAATGCTAGATTGTAATTTATGGGAAAAGTTATTAAACTTAACTGGAACAAGACTTAACTCAGCTGCTGCAACATAAGCGATTTCTGTATAGACAATTTTCACTCATATTGTGGAAATGGCCTGCCATCCATTTCTGTGCTATACCATATATAAACATGGATCCACAATCGTAATGTTCAAAATGGATCCACAACATTTATATATAACCTGCAACAACTCTATTTGTGTAAAGCAATACTAGTCAACACTTTGAGTAGTTTTGCTCTCCAAGAAATTGTATTGAAGAAAAATCATGAACACAAATAGATTTTGAGTTGTTTTGCTCTCCAAGAAATTGTATTAAAAGCGAAATTTTGAACACAAATGGCTTGAATTATCTCTGTTGTAAATACTGGAGTTTTGTGATGTTGTTAGCGTCAGGGATCAGCCAGGCTCCACCACCACCCAATCACTGAGATTGCTATTACCTGAATATTAATCACCAGCACCTGCACGCCATCACCACAAACACTTATAAGCACACACCTCAGTCTGGTCTTGTAAATGAGTAGGACTTTCAAAGCTTCATTGCTTACCTTCCAAACAAATCTCTACCGACTAGCTCCTTCTTCTATGTCTCCCAGTTCGTCACCCTTTTCGTCTTGATCATTGTGGCCAGAGTTAATCTTCTCTCTCTCCCAACACTGGTGTGTGCTTCATCCTCCACGACTTCTTCCACCATCATCAAGGACCATTCGTATCCACCGTTCCACATCCTTTATTGTTTACCATCCACTACGGGGCCCATTGCTACTTCTCATTTTGTATCAATGAACTGGTTACTCATTTCTACTTTCCTGTTTGGAGTTTCTGTTTCGTTACAGTTAGCGGGTAATATTATGGATGTGGATCCACTTTGTGACTGTGAGTGGATCCACTTTGTGACTGTGAGCAAAGACACAGCAAAAACACAGTGGTTATGATGTTGTGTTTGGAATACAAGTTAAGATTTTCAATAGTTTTGCTCTCCAATAAATTGTATTGAAAGATAAATCATGAATGCAACAGACTTAGAATTCAAGCCATTTGTAACTACTGGAGGTTTGGAAGTTAGGGGGAAATATTATGGATGTGGATCCACTTTGTGACTGAGCAAATACACAATGTCAGTGGTTATTATGTTGTGTTTGCAATACAAGTCAAGATTTTGAATACTTTTGCTCCAAGAAATTGCATTGAAAGCAAAATCATGAATTCAAATGGCTTGAATTCTAAGTCTGTTGCAGCTACTGGAGGTTTGAAAGTTAGGGGGAAATATTATGGATGTGGATCCACTTTGCAACTGAGAGCAAAGACACAAAAGGTCAGTGGTTATTTTGTTGATTTTGCAATACAAGTCAAGATTTTGAACAGTTTTGCTCTCCAAGAAATTGTATTAAAAGAAAAATCATGAATACAAATGGCTTGAATTCTAAGTCTGTTGCAACTACTGTTTTGTGAGGTTGTTCGAGTTTTAGGTGGAAATATTATGGATGTGGATCCGCTTTGTAACTGAGGGCAAATACACAAAAGTTGAGTGGTTATTCTTATGTGTAAAGCAATACAAGTCAAGATTTTGAATAGTTTTGCTCTTCAAGAAATTGTATTGAAAGAAAAATCAAGAATTCAAATGGCTTGAATATTTTGTGAGGTTGTTAGTGTTAGGGGGAAATATTATGGATGTGGATCCAGTTTGCGACTTTGAGCAAAGACACAAAAGGTCAGTGATTATGTTGTGTTTGCAATACAAGTCAAGATTTTGAATAGTTTTGCTCTCCAAGAAATGTTGTTAAAAGAAAAATAATGAATTCAAATGGCTTGAATATTTTGTGAGGTTGTTAGTGTTATGGATGTGGATCCACTTTGCAACTAGGGAGCAAAGACACAAAAGGTCAGTGGTTATTATTAGGGATGAGCGAGTACAGCATTATCTGTATCTGTTAACCATATGAATTATCTGTATCTGTATCTGTACTCGGACTGGGCGGGGCCTAACCCGGAAGTGGGCCAGGTTGTCTTGAAATGGGCGGGGCTTTAACCGGTATGTTATTTTAAGCATGCAATTGATATGGGTTGATCAGAAATTGTTATATTTATTGCTGATTATAAAACTATTTACATGACAGCATCAGCATGCTTCAGATCAATGGTTTTGATCACGATAACAAACGAACTACAGAACAAGTTTTGAAACAATGAATACAACACATGCGGTTGCAATTATGAAGTAAAATGTAATGAACAAGAGTTTTCATCTCAACTAGGGCTGGGTGATATGGACCAAAAGTCATATCCCGATATATTTAGGCTGAATTTCGATATACGATATATATATCCCGATATTTTTTATTTTTCATGTTTTATTTTTTTCAAAATGTGTTAACACACACACAAGTACTGTCCCCCTTTTCTTAACATAAATTGTAAGAATATGACTAATAGTAAAGACTAGTACTAATAAACTATGCTAAAGGTATTAAATAGCAGTCCCAAACTAGTTTTTGTTAATACAATGTTGGTATGAGCCACCACAGTCATTTAAAAATATAAAAAAATAACACAAAGAAAAATAGTGGCATTTTGGGGTTAATATGGAAACGACAGTTACCATGGTGAATACATATACTAACAAGAACTGTTAATGAAACATGGAAACTGCTCCTGGTGAATAGAATGAAAATCATACCTGCATTACTTTTATTTCGTGTAATTTACAACGTAACAAAGTTGCATGCTCGTAGTTTCTTTTGCACTTTATATACAGTGAGGCGATACACAGCGCGCGCCGCCGCATTTGCGCGTGCAATTGAGTGTGCGCTACGACTACAGTATAACGGCTGACAGGACAAGAAAGTCCGTTTTTCTGAGGTGAAAGACTTTATTTCATGTTATAACATAAACATGCTCTAAACACGCACGCAAAGTGGAAAAGGAGGGGCGGGGGCGGGGGCGGGGGCGCGGGGAGCAGTGCAGAGAGCTCCGGGTCAGCTGGCTTTTTTAAAATATATATAAATATTCTTTATATCGATTTATCGCCCAGCCCTAATCTCAACATCCGAGCACAGATATTGACTCATATTACTCGTATAATACTCGTACTCGACAAAAGTGCTTTATCCTTTCTAGTTATTATGTTGTGTTTGCAATACAAGTCAAGATTTTGAATAGTTTTGCTCCTCCAAGAAATTGTATTAAAAGAAAAATTATGAATACAAATGGCTTGAATTCTAAGTCTGTTGACACTACTGTTTCGTGAGGTTGTTAAAGTGTTAGGGGGAAATATTATGGATGTGGATCCACTTTGCAACTGAGAGCAAAGACACAAAGGGTCAGTGGTTATTATGTTGTGTTTGCAATACAAGTCAAGATTTTGAATAGTTTTGCTCTCCAAGAAAATGTATTAAAAGAAAAATCATGAATACAAATGGCTTGAAGTCTGTTGTGTTTAGACTAATTTTCTCTAATTCCAAAAACGATGGATGAAACTGAATTCACGAGTTCACATCTACATATAATTATTACGTTAAAGGTTATGCGTATTTGGCGTGCTGGAGTGCTGGTGGAGGGCTCCGAGCTCGGAATTTCTGCCCGAACCCAGAGTACTCCCCCGGTTGGTAAGAGTAGATGGAACTAGAAGTGAGGAGATGGATCTAAAAGTGAGGAGATGGATCTAAAAGTGAGGAGATGGGGTGGAGGTGGGATGCTGAATAAACTGTCAAGGAACAGAGGTGGGTTCTGCTGTTATTTATATTGTTCTGAGTTGATTACTGATTGATCGCCACTTGTGCTAATTGGGTTAATTATCTGCACCTGCTCCTCCCGAACCTTGTTAATAAAACATAATTTAAGAGAACAGATTTTACAGTTAATAGGGTGTTCGTTGCTAACTTTATCTAGTAGCCAATCCTAGCCTAATCTGTTAGTTATCTGATAACATCCCTTAAATCTACTCATTTAATGTATTATACATTTTTAAAGCCTAACACGTAGTTTGTTGAGGGTTGATTTGTGAAGAAGGTCTACACGGCTGCGCACATATATATTCAAACGCGCATACCTATCCACCAAACACGTGATGCGCATGTGCACGCTGTCTGCGTTTTCGCAATTTCACTGTTACGGTAATTTCTATTATCACTGTAAAGCTGCTTTGAAACAATCCATACTGTTAAAAACGCTATATAAATGAAAGTGACTTGACTTGAGAAATGATTTTAGTGTGTGTCTTGTGTATATATATATTTTTTTTTTTACATCAGATAGCATTTTAAGCTATCAAATGTTCATGTTACAATGTACCCCATCGATGGGGCACGTTGTCACACTTCACTTCCATTCTTTTGAGGTAGGCTATATTAAGAAAAACGTATAGGCCTACACTGTATTAATAAAATAAAACCACATAAATGTACTAGCCGTGTGAAATTAATGTGGAAAAAAATAAATACTGTGAACAGGTTTAATGAAATGGAGAAAGTCAAAAAGAGGTTGTGCCCCGCTCATATATTAGTAACTTATATGACAGGGTCCAGTGGTGTAGCGTCTGGGCATGCAGGGTATGCACGTGCAAATGGGCCCGGGCCAATAGGGGGCCTGCCCTCGAAAATCGTGTCCACAATAAATATATTATTGTATACATGTCATGTGTAGTAATTTCTTGTTTCTCCGTAATGTCTAATTTCTCTGTCATTTCTTGTGTGCATTTATTATTTTTTGCACCCTGTGGCTGCCGTAGAACTACGCTGTCATTTTTTATATGATGCTGCATCGCCGCGCCAATTAAAAATAAATAAAACACAGTGTGAGAGGTTACTAGCGGCTAGCTTATTGAACATTAAAGTATGGACAAATACAAACAATTTATTTTGCATATGGGCCCAGCCGGTTCTGATTTGCTACGCCACTGACAGGGTCCCTGTAAGCTGTCCATAATGATGCATATTTATTAACTGAAAAGTACCCAAACATGTTTGATTGTCTTTCCTGTACACTGTACTGCATTTTTTAAGTAATAACATATTTATAATCATGAATTTTGACCCATTAATGCATTGACCATGGACAGCCTACAGAGATCCCATCAAATAAGTTACAGGTGGGATGATGTTTTTGACTTTTCAGCGGTTGAATTCCTGTAAGGTTTACTGGATTTTCACAATAGTTTCTGCAGTCCCATGAGTAACTTATTTGATAGGGCCCCAGTAGGCTGTCTGTGGACATGTCTTACCTGTAAATGGAGTGCAATTTAAAGAAAGTTACTGTTCACTTACCGGAAAATGGAGTGGATCGTCCCATCTATATCTTAATAGGCTTTCCATGGTCAGACTGGAACCATTACATGTTATTATTAGTTTTATTTTAAAATTTAATATTTTTTTTTCTTTATTTTAAGATTAGATGTTTAATTGTAAAAAAAAAAAAAAAAAAAAAAACTTTATACCTGTTAGTCCCTGTAATAAAACCATTAAAATATGACTCGGTAATGCCCTGTCCACGGAAAGCCTGTGTGGATCTCACTAGGTAAGTTATGGTTGGACAAGTGACACCTGTAACTTGTTTGACGTGACCTACACAGGCTTTCTATGGACAGGTAATTACAATTATAATAATGCATGTTTATAAAATAAAAATGCATGTTAAACTGTATCTCTTGTAATTGTCCTTTTATTAATACATGTTCTTGTTTAAAATATTTTTTTTGTAAAAAACGACCCTAACCCTCAAACTTCATTTCAAAAGACAGTGTAGGCAGCTGCTGTAACCCCTTCATTCATTGTGTCAACATAACCATTCAACAAGGTAATTTCAAAGTCTTTTTTTTGAGAATTTTTCAAATTCAAAGTGAACTAACTTTGTTTCCATTCCTACAATTTTTTTAAGATGCTACTGACCTGTCATTGTGCCCGGCTAAAGTAATACACTTGAGGCACCACCTGAGGTCTTAACATCAAATTGTGGACGCAGAAGAAAGGCAGGTATTGCTGCGACTGGCAAGGGGGCTGACCAAACTGCGAAACATCAGGTGTCCCGAGTGTGGCATTGTATATGAAAACGTGGAGTGCCACTTTAAATCAGGCCATCCAGAGCTGACAGTAAGTATAATTTCAAACTAGCATACTTGTTTTTGCGAATTCATTTAAAATATATTTTAAATAAAACTCTCTTCGGGGAAAACAGGTGAATTTTCTTTATTTTTTTATTGTTTAAACCTGGAAAAAATATGAACTTTTTCTTGTTCTTCTTGTATGTAGTATTCAAGCAGGCGAGGATCACCAGATGTCTGCAGGTCTGCAAGGTAAGTAATAGAATAGATAGAATAGAAGTGATAAGTCTACATGCATGAAACAAAGTTTTGTTGTTTTATTTATTTTTTTGTTTGATTGTTTTTCTTTCTTTCCCCCTTTTTTTTTTTTTTTAGCAAACAAGACATCAATTTGCCAAGTTCTCCAGGAAAGCACAGATCTGTGCACAATTGACCTCAGGGACCTGAATGATTTGTAAATAAGTTTTTCTGTAAATTTATAAATGTATAAAGTTAAAATGTTTTGTCATATTTTTATATTTATTATATACAATTTATAATATAATATATTAATATATTTATTATATAAAAATAATTTTATAACAAAAATATATTGTCTATTTAAATATCTACTTTTCTACTGATCTAATATTGTACTTTTTGAAATCATGGAAAATCAATGTTTGGGTAACACTTTATAATAACTGCACACTATCAATCATTAGTTAAGCATTAGTAAACAATTAATTCATCATTTATAAAGCATTAATAGACATTAATAAGCAGTTTATAAATGCCGCTACAAATGCTTTATTCTTGATTTATAAGTATATATATAATGGGTTTAATAATTGTATTTTCATACTTTGTTAATGATCAATTTATCATTTCTAAATTAAGTATTGCATTATTTACAAGCCAGTTATTTAGGAGTTGTCAGTTATTCATAAAATCACTTAGAAAGTATAAGTAAATGATGATTAAACTATTTAAATGTACATTCATTCATCTTATTATTCACACATATAGTAATAGTTACTTAGTGTGTTAATAAATGCTTTATTTACATGTATTTCTACTGTAATTCAGGGTTATTTCAGGTAGTTATAAAGCATTTAGTAGTGATCAGTTAACTATTTGTGTGAGCTCATCTAAAGTGAGGACTTGTAAAGTATTTACAAATATTTAAAGATTTAAAGGCTCATTTAAATATTTTTATGTTCTGTATCACTGTGTTGTGTTTGTTTCATTTTTTGGTTTAAAAGATAAATGAGCCTTTAAATCTCCTTTAATGAATGCTTTATAAGGCATAATTAGTCCTCACTTTAGATGAGCTCACACAAATAGTTAACTGACCACTAAATGCTTTATAACTACCTGAATTTACTACATTTACTTACATTTTTTAAGTGATCTTATGAATCACTGATAACTCCTGAACAACTGGTTTGTAAATAATGCAATACCTCATTTAGAAATGATAAATTGATAATTAATAAAGTATGAAAATACAATTATTAAACGCATGATAGATATAGCGTGCAGTTATTATAAAGTGTTACCAATGTTTGTATATCACGATTCAACAATTAAAATTATAAAATGATAGTTTTGTCTGTCTCATCTATTTCACCGAAACATACCAACTGTAACTTATTTGACATTATCCAGATAGGCTTTCCGTGGACAATGCATTTGTATGCATATTCATCATTTTTATGAGCGGACATGTACATGAACCTGTTATATGGTGTTTCCTGTGTATTGACCCATAGCTTTTCCTTAATAATATCATTATAATTATGAATGATTAACTATTAATGCATTGACCACGGACAGCCTAAAGAGGTCCCATCAAATAAGTTACAGGTGGGCCCTTCCTGTGACCGGTTCTGTCAACACTGCATTGGCTCCCTATTAAACATCGTATACATTTTAAAATATTGTTGATTACTTACAAAGAACTAAATGGTTTAGCTCCCCAGTACTTGAGCGAGCTCTTAACGTATTATAGTCCTTCACGTCTACTGCGATCTCAAAATTACGGCAAGTTGATAATACCTAGAATATCGAAATCGACTGCTGGCGGTAGATCCTTTTCCTATTTAGCACCAAAACTCTGGAACAGTCTTCCTAACATTGTCCGGGAAGCAGACACACTCTGTCAGTTCAAATCTAGACTAAAAACACATTTCTTTGGACTAGCATACACAAAACACATCATAGACTTCTATAATTCAAAGTTAGGCTGCATAGTTTAGATCAGCCGGAACCGGGTACACTTCCCATAAGCCCTGATGTACTTGGTACATCGTAAAAAGGATGGCGTCTACACTAATATTAGTCTCTCTGTTTATCCAGAGGTTTACCGCAATCCGCCGGATCCAGGCCGTATCCAGATCTGAGGACCAGCACCTGGACACGACGACAACGCAGTCCTAAAGTGTCAACTAGTCTCTACCTATGGTGGACCTGTGCCTGGACCCATCCCAATGCATCCTGAAGTGCCAGCCTCATCAGCCCTGTGAAGGCCTCACGACAGCCATCGGCCCTGATCCTCAACAAACTCGTCTCCATACCGGCGACCGACTTCCAGAGAAGTCGAAATGGAAATGGAAATGGATAAACACGCTGCCCGAATCATAATCATATTCCCAGTCAGAGAAAGACCTCATATATCACAGATCCGTGCTCCTCAGCTACTTAGAGTGCCTAGGACTCAGGGTCAATTTTGCCAAGAGCGCGCTGTCCCCCAGCCAACAAATCTTGTTCCGGGGACTCAGTCCACATGAGGGCGATAGTCAAGCCACTGGTCAAAAAGCAAAGGTTACCTTCACATCAACTGCCTGGAAACGCTGGCAGTATGGTTGGGCCTTCGTACCCTTCTACCAGACCTGAAAGACTACCACGTCTTAGTCCGCTCAGACAGCATGACAGTGGTGTCCTATATAAACCATCAGGGCGGCCTTTCCTCAAAGCACCTCTTCTTACTAGTAGAGCACCTGTGTTCGCTGAAAGCGACGCATGTGCCTGGGAGTTTTGAGCCTGGGACTCAAAATGAACCTGGGAGAAGACATGCTATCTCGGAGCAATGTCCCCTCAGATGAGTGGACACTCCACCCATACTGTTCAGAAAATTTGGGAAGATCAACCTCTTCGCCTCATAAGACAATACTCATTGGCAAACTCGATGGGAGCCTTCAGACTTTCCAGAGAGTGTGCCAAATTTCTCAGGCTAGAGCACTGTCTACGAGGCGCCTCTATGCCCTTAAGTGGTCTGTCTTTGCCACCTGGTGCACAACCCACGGCGCAGACCCGGCATTATGTGACGTATTGCTGATACTGTCCTTCCTGCAGGAGCTGTTGGAAAAGGGTCGCTCCCCCTCCACACTCAAGGTCTATGTAGCAGCTATAGCAGGCACACACGCTCCTATAGACGGCCAATCACTGGGTAGGAACAACCTTGTTGTTTGCTTCTTGAAGGGATCTAGGAGGCTCAATCCGACCCGCCCTCTCACAGTCCCGTCATGGGACCTGCCTTACAGTCCCGCACGGGTCTGATTTTGTAAATCCGCACCCGCCCGTAGCCGCAGTGCTTAAACCTGCATCCGAATCGTTTACCGTCAGCAGCACTAATTAAAATCTGCACCCGACCCACTTAAATTAGAACCGACACCCGACCCGCGCCCGAACTAAAATCAGTTTAGCATATCAAATTATAGACACTTACAACAATGCTTATTGCCAGGTCATAGAGAAGTTATTTGTGGCGCGAGACCGGTGGCATGATTGATAATGAGCGACACCTGCACGAGCGTGACGCACCGGTCTCGTAGGCTATCTCTTACGGAGGAGCAGAAAGCATAAAAGGACGAGCGACGACGGTAAAGGACGAGAGGACAGGCCTGTGTTTGTTTTGTTATTTGTGACAGCAGTCCTCCGTGAGGGTCTTTTACTTTTCGTTTTTGTATTTGTTAATTTTTATTATTAAAATTGTTGAACGTTCGCCGGTTCACGCCTCCTCGTTCCCATAGCATCTAACCTTGCTACATTATTACACGACCATTAACACAAGGACAACTTCAGCCGAAGCTATCAAAAGGCCTACCCTATCGACAACTTTACAATCTCCACTAGCTATTCTTTTCATCAACTCCTCAGGATCCATCACGACGACTGCAGGAACATACTACTGGGCAGATCACGCGGTTGTGATTTTTATTTTATTTTTTAAGGCGAGACACGGCAGGCAAAAACATCGTTTTTTTTTTACTGGTCAATTTTGAGATTTTGTATTCTTTCAGACTTGTGCTGAAAAAAAGTCCAAAATACACATTTAGGTCTTTATTTTACTACACTTTGTCTGTTTGAATGTGCAGATTTCGCCTAAATTCATCAAAAGTTGGCGTTCTAAATCATCCCGCTGCTCCGCGATCGCTCTCTGTACCCCTTCATCTCGTATACCATTGGAAAGCTCTCTCTCTCTTTTGTACAATGCTGTCGGATCCAAATATGGTCATTTCCTGTCTATCAGCAACCAATCATGAAAGTAAAACAGGTGATTTAACTCGAAATGCGCAATCTCATTGGCTGATGCCAATTTCTGACAACGTGATTCGTCCAGAATCGTCACGTGACGCGCTTTGACATTTCCGCGGTAGTTCAAAATGACGAAAGATATGCGTGTAAAATTCTCTCAGAGAAGTCGAAAACAGTTGTCATTAGCTAGAAGACACAAGGGATTACCAACAAAGACAAAAGATGATGAAATGCCATATGGGTCTTCACATTTTTTTTCATGAGAGCCGCACTGATAAGGACAAGTCAGTAGGAGAGCCATACGTCGTCCTTTCAGTTTCGGTTCTCAATCGACCAAGTGTTTACATGTTCTCTCGATAAACCACCTCTTTCAATCCGATCGAAATTATTTGTAATATAGCGGACACTTTGAGTTTGTAATGGGTTATGTTATAGCCCTACTTATTTTTAATGTTTTTAAGAAATATCTGTAGTGAGTGGCTGCATGATATCGCCGTATTTTTTACAGCCATGCGAGCAACAAATTAAAGCTTGGCGCGCCGCATGAGGCTCGCGAGCCGCGCAATGAGTAACCATAGTGCATCGATGCGTTACGAACAAGCTGTAACATTTTGAACACATCTAAATGTAAGTCAAAAAGGCACATTACATTTCAAAGCACTTAAAACCCACAAGCCAAATCCTGAAAACAGTCCCCTCAGTCAGGTGATGGTGAAGCTAACCAAACAGGCTCCCTTCAGCACTGGTTCAAAACAACTCAACAGAACAAAACTAATTATGAATAATTCAAAATATCAATATTTAGAACATTGGAGAAAGCAAACAAATTAGACTAAATTGTTATTTGACAGTAGCCTAGAAATCTAGACGCACCCTAGCGGCAGCAAAATGTATTTCGCAGCCAGGTGGGTCTAGCAACTCTCAATAGACCTTCTAGCTGCAAAAACCTAAATTGGGTCAGGCCAATCACGTTGTGTATAGAGTAGGCGGGGGCGGGCTTAACATATGACGACAGAGTTGCGACGGCTGCCACTTGAAAACAAAGAATGACGGCTGCTGATGGAGAACAACGGTCTTTCGAATCGGCTTTGGCCGCGACTCTGGAGGACTTGGAGTTAAGTTTTTCTTTGAGAAAAGAGCAAAGAACGGCACTTAAGTCATTCTTAAAAAAAGGAAGATGTGTTCGTCGTTTTGCCGGCCAGATATGGCAAAAGTTGAATCTATCAACTAAGCTCCGCTGTTGGGAAAACGCTCTGGTTGGTTTAAGCGCTGTCCTATTGTGTGCAGAGGGAATTTGAAAGAAAGCCGTTTATCCCGCCCCTCGGATTAAACCGCGTCTATGGTGAGTTTCCAGACCTAACATCTTGATGTAGGTCTGGCTTGCCAGGCTAATTTGACAGAGTATCTGCACACTGTCAGAGAAGAAGAGACAGACCCTGACTAAATACAGGCTCAGTGACCACCAACTGGGTCAGACAGAGATGCACTTCCTCCACTGGGAAAAAGTATCATCACTAAGTGATTTCAGGCATGAAAACTCCTCACCTTTCGGCGAAATTTGCCGTTTTAAAACCATAAAAGGGTCACCTACGTGATTTTTTTGCAGATCCGATGAGAAAATATTTATTGGGGGGGGGGGGGGGGTGTCGAGGTCGAGGCCAGCATTTATCCCCTATAAAGTTACCATAAACTTTGCAGCTTTAAAAAACAATCATCATTCCTAATGCCGAAACATGACAGCCAATACGAGTCAGAGTAACGTTAGGGCAGAAATGTTTTCAAAGTCTTTTACACCGCGAGTCTGACAACTGGACACACTGCCGAACAAAGTACCGCACGTCGGAAAGAAAGCCTGGGGTAAGTTAGCTTACAATGTTAACTGTCCTGTCAGATACAGACAGCGATGTTGCCAATGTCATTATTTTTAATTTTGACATAGAAGTGGGCGAGATAATATCGCGAGCGGGCGCGGGCGCCGTGAGCGCTGAGCGAGCAGGAACAGTGCAGTGTTATTCATTGCGCGGCTCGCGAGCCTCATGTGGCTCGCCAAGCTTTAATTTGTGGCTCGCATGGCGATAAATAATACGGTGATATGATGCATTCACTAGAGATATTTCATAAAAACATTAATAACAAGTAGGGCTTTAACATAACCCGTTAAAAACTCAGTGTCAGCTCTATTACAAATAATTTAGATCGGATTGAAAGGGGTGGTTTATCGAGAGAACGTGAAAAAACGTGATCGATTGAAAACCGAAACTGAAAGGACGACGTATGACGCGCTGAACGAGCTGTTCTCCTGATGAATAAAGTGTCATATAAATGAGTATCCTTTCATTCTATAATTCTCCTTTCACTCAGCATCTGTGAAGTGAAGCAGGACAACGGCCCACCAGTCCTTGTTTCAGATTATCATACAGACGACTGGTTTGGGGCATTTTTAATGCGTGATAAATAGTAGTAGTAAATAGTTTTTTTTCTCTGACACCCGATGAAACACGTAGATCAGCGGCCCATTGGTTCTTTTCTTGATTGACACTGGGCTAGCCCAATCAAATCTTTAATGTGAAGTATAGAAATATACTCTTTCAAGTATAGAAATTAGTACAAAACTAATTATGAAAGTTTCCTTTATTTTTCAGTGCATTTGTTTTACAATATATGGCTATTACTATCATGGGATTAATATTATAACTATTATTGTAGTAGTAATGTAGACAGACACTGTAACTAAAATTTTTCTTTGTTTAATTTGCACCAGATTGATGAATTTAACATTAAAAAGCACCAAATTTTCTTACGGGGGAGCATGCCCCCGAACCCCCCTAGAGTGGCAGAGGTCCATAAATGAGAATTTTATACTTATTTCAGCTGTGCGTGTTAACTCTCACGCGTTCCTACTCACTCATTACATTTATTTATTTGTTTATTTATTTATTTATTTATTTATTTATTTTTATAAAAAATATATGCCGCATATGGGGGTATATATGCCGCATCCTTCTCACCTTTTTTACCCCTGACCTGTTTTCATGCCTGGATTTACACCTTGGACAAATAGCCAAAAGAATAAAACTTCCCAAAGTTAGCACCAGAAAAGAAGCTGGAAGTTCTAGAGGGTACAGCAGCTCCACTGACAGCTAAATATGAATCTGCCTGAGGGACTGTGATACCGGTATTTAGTTTTTCCATTCCACCTGTGTGATGGACTGTTGATGTGTTGTTTTGGATGTTATGATCAGTGATGGATGAAGCAATAATGAGTTTTGGATGTTAAACAGTGTGATAGATGGATTTTACTTGGACCTAAAGCATATTTTGTCTGTAATTCATGGCTTTCAATAGAAATTAGTGGAATTTTGCCATAAAAATCTTTAAAGGCCGTTTTCTCAAAATGAGTTTTTTCTTGCACTCCTAGTGACGATTTTCCGCTTCTGTAGCACCTACATACACCAAACTTTACAGTCGTATTCCTAACTATATTGTGAAGATTTGTTCTGAGGGATTTGTTGATATCATTCTTGGCCTGATTTATATGACATTTTATGCCTAAAAATAGGGCGGAAATAAATTTTAAGGCTATTGCCAGTATTTTCTGATTTACAGGGTAACAAAAAGTGATATTCATAATCCCCTCTGAACATGTCTTTTTATTGAATATATCAACAAAATGCAAAAATAATTTTGAACCTTGTTTTTTTCAATGGTCAGATTCGTCACTTCAAAATATATGCAAATTAGCGCATATTTAATTAGATATAGCCTCATTAGCATATTTAAAAATAAAATTACAAAAAACTTGCAATGCATTTTTTTTCTCCTATTCATGTGAGTAATCAACTGGTAAAGTTTGATGGTGATATCTGTAAGTTAACAATTTTACCCTATTCACCTGTAGTGTCTCGCCTTAAGTGAAAGACTCCTGAGTCGGTGCGGTGCCGTGGCCACAAATAAACTGATGGATTTGAAATTATTTTATCAACTTGAAATAAAGGCATATTTTTGTAGATGTGTTCCTAAAAATATGCATATATTTTTACGTTTGCACGTTAAACCTGTGTTTAGAGCCGTGTTTCCCCCTTTACTTGCACTGGTGTTTTGTTGATGCTGAGTAAGGTGTCCTGGTGCATGTATCATGCGTAGATTCTTGATGAAATCCTTTAGGAGTGAAAGTTTCGTTCTTCCAGTCATGGGTTGATTGGTTCAAAATTGAATCGACAAAGTTACTGAAGCTCGGACTCCCCCCGGAAGGGGAGTCATGAGGTTTCCAAGGTGATTAACCCTCTGAGGTCGACAAACGCGCCGACGCGTTTTGCCGGATTTTCTCCACATTGTAGCACTATAAACTTAAATTACTCCATCATTTATGGTCATACAGAAAAAAGAAATATAAAAAAAGAATCTGTGATATTTCTCCTTTTGTATGTGTCCACTTACAATCAAATCAAAACATTGTGCTTTTGTAAAATAAAGAAAATAAACAGGGTGTGCTTTCTGCCTCTCCGTCGCGGTGAACTTTTTTTTCTTGAGCACGTCTATAAACTGAAACAAAACTCAGCGAATACTTGTCACACATTTATGAGCCATATACCTTTATAAACATTTAAGTGTGTACTTTTAAATGATCGGATTCAAAACGAAAACAAATATTCTCTGTTTAAGTAATTTGTATAAAACCAACAAGATGTCCAGCTTCTCAAACGCTTGCTCATTACAGTTAATTTGGCCACGCCTACTCGCGCAAAAGATATTCACATGCAAATCTCCACATGGAACGCGAACGCGCTCGTTACCTCAACAACAAAACACTTCACTTCACTTTTCGTCGAGTTTGAAAGACGTGCCTGAGCTTACATTGGATTTAGGCTACCTCAGAAGAAGAAGAACGCGATTTGAAGACAAGAAAGATAAGGTAAGAAATTCTTACATAGCCTAGTTTGTTATTGTTGCATAAATGTCACGTTGCAGCTGAACTGTTGCTAGATATATGGGGAATATTATAATATTTAGACCCGTGTTTACTGTGTTTGTGGATATCTGCTCAAACATAGATATGTTTATGGTAACCATAATGTTTTATATTTGAGAGTGATCGCGTTTGAATGTATCATATTTTGCAAGCGATCGCGTTTGAATGTATCATATTTTGCAAGCGATCGCGTTTGAATGTATCATATTTTGGATGAAAGCAAAACGCACCAAACGGCTTCATGTTTTTATTATTATCTCATTTCATATCATATCATGACTTTAGCCATGAAAATGTCACAAGTAACAGAAATAACCAGAAATGTCAGAGCATGTCAGAACACCTCCAGGGCCCAGAAAACAGCTCAGACCTCAGAGGGTTAAAAGTGTGTCTCCAGGGCACCGAATGTAAAGAGAAGACCTCACCTTTTGGGTGTGGGAGAACATTTATCTGGTCTCTGTAACACCCATCTTAGTTAATTTGACCAATACCAAGGCACATAGTTTCAGCGGGAAAGTGTTTCTTTGTTTCCCTTGACACCTCATTTGCATGTTTTATGACTGATCTGGAGACACGGTGAAATTTTTCTCACAGTACAGTAAAAATAGTATGATGCATTTCCTGATCATATAGGTGCTGGTCATATAATTAGAATATCATGAAAAAGTTGATTTAATTTAGTAATTCCATTCAAAAAGTGAAACTTGTATATCAACATGACAACATGACTTTGCGTAAACATACACGCCACTGTTAAGACGTGTTATCTGTACGCATTTTGAGCTATCCGCGTGTATGTCTACGCCCTAGTATGGGTAGGTTTAGGATTAGTTGTGGGTGAGGGGTTAGGATTAGGAGTGCGGTTAGGATTAGGGAATCAGGTACTGACTTCAACCGAGGGGGATAATAATTTGGCAGGGAGTCAAAATTCGGCACAACACCTGTCAAATGTTCTGAGCGAAACGAACCATCATCCCCGAATGTGATTCCGCGTGCATGTCTACTCCGAAACGAACCATTATCCCCGCAAAATGCTGCATCTGTAACGCCATGAGAGTATAATGTGTCTCTGTAAAAATGATTAGGATCTTTTTTTTACCTCACTATACTGGGAAATAACCTGATTTAGCCTATTAATAAACACAGCTTTGCTAGCAAAATAGAAACAAAACGAAGTAATAAAACAAGCAAATTAATGAGTAAATAAGCAAGTTAATAATCAAATAAGTAAGCCCCGCCCCCTCACGATAATATTGTGTATCACCGATCTCACAGGCTGACAATAGGACGATATGAAAATGGAGCATATCGCCCAACACTAATCCAAAGCGACTTGCATTGCATTTCAAGGTACACATTTACATTCTTATCAGTTCTCCATAAAGTTGGTCAGCAGCAGGAAGCATGAAGTGCTCTAAAACTTCCTGGTATACGGCTGCATTGACCATGGACCTTAGAAAACACAGTGGACCAACACCAGCAGATGACATGGCACCCCAAACCATCACTGACTGTGGAAACTTTACACTGGACCTCAAGCAATGTGGATTGTGTGCCTCTCCTCTCTTCCTCCAGACTCTGGGACCCTGATTTCCAAATGAGAGAAAAGAGGACTTTGGTCCACTGTGCTTTATTAAATTCAGAGTCAACGCAGCCGTCTACCAGGACATTTTCAGAGCACTTCATGCTTCTTTCATTTTCCAGCAGCAGTGGCAATTCTAGACTTTTTTAACAGGGGTGGCCTTAGTGGAGCACTGATTAATTCAAGGGTGGCATCATAAAATCATGCATCGAACACCATACTCATAAATTGAAGGACAAAGACCGTACTCTTACATCAAATTTCTTTTTATTTGAATAAAATCAAATATAAATAAACAAACATCTCAAACATAAAAATACACCTTCAAGACTTTTTGTTTTTCACAATAACAACTCAAACATAATATCTTTGGCCATCTATTTATATAGCTGTTAACATCCAAAATCCAGGTTCTCAGCTAAATACTATTTATTCATGGAACAATGAATTACAATTTGTTTGCCCATCTATATATTGGTGTTAAAACAACTGAATGCAATTCAACTGAATGAATTTTTGTGTGAGCTGGCGAAAACCTTGATAAAGTCATCCATATTTAAAGCTTTTGCTCTCCTGGATTCAATACTTAACACACCTAAGTGGCTAAGCCTACCATCAACCATGGTGGTCCGCAAGTGTGTCTTTATTAGCTTCAGGGCTGAGAAGCTCCGTTCACAGCCTGCAGTACTTACTGGGATAGCTGTGGCAACCTTGCAAAGCCTAAAAAGGTCAGGGAACACCTCTTTATAGGGTTCCAAAAATACAGTGAAGTCTGTAACACTTCCCAATTGTACTGCCCCACTGTCCATCTTTCTCTTTACACCCTTCTGGCCTGATGCAGCTCATGGGTCAAGTCCTCTTGATCACTGCCATACAAATCACCTAATTGTAAGACTTGACCCTTGTCTAGGAATGTACAGCTTTGAGGGTTCAGTGCCTGTATCCCATTCATGAGTACACAGTTTGACTTTGAAAACCTTCTGTCCATCTCACTCATGATGGAATCTAGGATTGGGTACAGTAACCTTTGCCTGAATGAGTTTTGTCCTCATCACCCCTGCGTAGGCCTATAGTACAAGTTATATGAGACCCACCCAGTTTTGAGCTCACTCTCTGTTCTCTCTTTTTTGTGACATTTTCAACTGCTACATTACACAGCTTGGCTGTATCTGATATTTCTTGCCACAAATCATGTGCAAATGTCTCGTTCCTGTACTCCTGAAATGTAGCATGAAGTGATTCAATCAAATCAACTGCTATGGCTAAGTCAAGTGAGGGGGCCTGTAGCAGGTCAGAGAGTCGCTTTGTGGTTCCAAGGAGTTTTTGGAAAGTTGTCAGTAAGGCTATGAATGTAAGGTCAATCTGTGCTAATAAACCTCGAGCATCAACAGATCTGTCCCCATTGTCCTCTGAACTGATCTGCTCAAGAACATGCAGGACGGCTGGTAATCTATCCAATAAGTTCCTGCAAGCCACCGCTCTACACGCCCATCGTGTATCACTCAGTTTTTGCAACTCTCTGCATTGGCCACCATACATATCTTTTTGAACCTCCATCCATTTTTGATGTACATAGGACCCGGTCATATACACATAGAGTCTTTGGAGGAGGGTGAAGAAACAATCTACCTCTGCCACTGACTTCACTGTGTCCACTAAGACTAGATTCAGGCAGTGGGCATTACAGTGGACATAAAATGCCTGTTTAGCCTCTGCCTGAATTCTGGCTGCCACACCAGAGTGTTTCCCACTCATCACAGCTGCTCCATCATAGCCTTGCCCAATCAGGTTCTCCTTGTAATTGAGCCCATATTTTTCAAGGCATTGTATGATTTTATCACTAAGTCCCTTAGCATCCAAATCCTGAGCATGCTGAAAGTCAAGGAAACTTTCATGTATAGCCCCACTGTAGTAATACCTCATTACCAACGACAGCTGCTCCTTTTTCTGGAGGTCTTTGCTTTCATCTGCAATTACTGAGAAAACCTCACTCTCTTCACCTCCTTTACAATGTCATCCCTCACCATGTTTGCAAGACACTCCAGAATTTCATTCTGTATGGTTCCAGATGTGTACTTTGCATTCCCCTATTCCCTCATTTTCTCACTTATAAGGGCATCATGATTAGCAATCACAGTTAGAGTTTCTATGAAATTCCCCCTATTGTCAGAGTCCTCTGACTCCCGGTGGCCCCTCTGAGCCTGCTTCTGAGTTGCTGTTAACAACAGAACCTCTGCAATTGTTTTTATGTATCTCCTGTTCTCCTCAACTTTTCTTTTGTACTCTTGATCAATTAAATCCATTAACCCAGAATCAGACAGCATACGATTCTTATATTCTCGCCAAGCAAACATTGCATTAACGTGACTGTCAGACCGGTCATGCAATGTAAGGCCTCCATCTTTATATAGCGCTTTCTTCCAATGTGAAAAACCTGCCTGGGACGTAAATACTGATTCTGACGCTGAAGGGAGTGAGAAATGTCTACATGCATAACAGTAAGCTGAATCTTTGCTAACAGAGTACTCTAACCAAGAATACTTGCTGTACCACTGCGGGTTGAATGCCCTTCTTCTCTGACCTTGTGTGGTCTTGGGAAACATCCTCAGCACAGGTTGAGTTGGATCTGCTGCCCTTGATTGGGAGATGTCTGGAAATAACAAAAGTAATTCAGCAAATCATACAAACATGTGTTTTCTATATATATTTTAACCAGGATAAAACATACAGTACACACCATGAGGTCCAGGGGTTGGGTTTGTAGCAGCAAGTGGACAACCAGTGAGACAAGATGATGATGATGGACCTAAATTTAAATGTAAAATACATTTTGTTGTATTAACTAAAACAAGTGCAATTCAATCAGATATAGCTGAGATGTCATACCCTTATAAGGATCTGAAGTGTCTCCAGCACCCTTGTCTGAATCTGAAATAGCATTTAGAATGATTTCACATGATTTCACTTAGATGCCTAAACATTTTTATTTTGTGTAGGCTAAATAAAAATGCTGTTAATATTTTTTTTTTCCAAATACATAGCCTATTAAATCAATGATACCATAAAATTTAATTCTAGATTTTACATACCCAGGTCATCAGGTGAAGCTGCTAGCTCAGTCGCTTCACCCTGCCTGTCATCATCCTGATCTGACTCGCTAACATTATCTGAACCACTGCTGGTACTGCTAACGTCAGCTGCTCTGATCAGTTCACTGTCTTCATCAGGTTTGCTTTTCTTGCTAACGAAGAACTGTTGGATATTCTGGTTCCTTTTCATACTGCAATGAAGTCAGATTTCCTTCAGAACAGTCCAACCAACCCCTAGGCTACATAAACACCAATTAAATACTTTTTTTTTCCATTTACATTATTAGTAATTATTACTTACATTATTATTAGAAATTGAAATGAAACAAACATGAAATGGCACAATGCACAACAAAGAACGTATTATTTACAATTAATTACACAAAATTAAAGCTTAATCAAAGGCCACATCTGACCAGTGAGCTAAACTATTACTATTTATAAAGTTTAAACGATATAGACTACTCTTTCATGTCATTACTGCATTGGTGATGTGCAAGTCGAATTCAGTGCCTGTCACTTTAAGGCCCTGACGGCCGTGAGGCAGAGAGCTGCATGGGTCCGATTTTGTAAATCCGCACCCGCCCGTACCCGCAGTGCTTAAAACCGCATCCGACCCGTTTTCCGACAGCAGCACTAATTAAAATCCGCAACCCGACCCGACCCGCTTAAAATAGAACCGAGAACCGACCCGCACCCGAAATAAAATCAGTTTAGCCAATCACATTATAGACACACTTTTTTTCACATTTTTATTGCCTTTGGCGGCTTGCCTTAACACAAGGACAACAGCCGAAGCTGTCAAAAAGCCGATAGCCTATAAAGAACATGGCTAATGTTACCACAAAACAATGCAATTTCGTCTAGCACATCAGACAATTTCACACCACACATAGGTCTACTTAACAGTGTTAAATTAGACAATAACAACAGTAGGCTATGTGATACTTTTAAACGAAAGAAAAGTCCATTGTATGCGAATCCTAAACGCTACATACACCGGCCTGTGCATTATGCTACTTAACTATACACAGCCTTACAATTAGGGCTGAGACGTGAAACTGTCCCGTTTATGAATCCAGTCAGTGCGAGGAGATTAGATCCTATTTGTGGTGTTTTAAATTGCTGTGTAAAAAAAGCACATCGTCCACTGTTGACGGTTTCAGCTGACTCCTCCGCTCTTGGATAACGTATCCAGCACAAGAGAAGTCTCGCTCACTTGCAGCGCTGGATGCAGGGATGGCGAGGATAGACCTCGCAATCTGGGCAATATTAGGGAAAAGGTGAGCATGGTCTTGCCACCATGACAAAATGTCAAAATGGTCATCTTTTGGCGATTTGTGATCGATGTAAGCAGCCACTTCGTCCTGATACTGCGGGCCCTCATCACTGGAATCTTCCACGTCAGATAAAGTGTCCGCCGACACTCGAACTCGCTTCTCCGGTGGGGGGTGGTGGCACTGCTCCTCAGGACTTCCACGCTTATCCTTAAGGTCTATAATAAATGTAAACAAATATTGTAGTGCAAAAATTTTATGGACGTGACATTTGCAGTCAAAACTGCATTTTATGAATGAAAATGAAAATGCATTTAATACCAATATATGGAAACGTCTGTTTATATCTCCATACTCCCTTAATAAAGGAAAAATATCAGCCTACTACACATGCGTTTTATATTTAATATGAGGGAAATACACAATGCCTATGTGTGACAAAAAATCTGTAACTTTTAGGTGGCAAATCATTTTTCTTTCGGCCAAATCCCGCTCCGACATAAAAATTATATATAGGGTAGGCTGTAGGCTATTAGGCCTACATGTGGTAGGCTAGTCATTAAAGATAACATTTAGTTTCACAATTTTATATATATTTATATATTATTTCATCAATGTTGATTATATGAGAAGTGAAAAGCATAGTAGCCTAAGATCATAAGTTGTGCAATAGGCCCTATGTCGGGAGACAGAGTGGGCAGACATTATTGACCACTTCATTAAGTTTCCTATTGTATAAAGCCTTTCTTTAAAGTGAATTTCGTTTTGTATTAATTTTATCTTAATTTTAATCAATGTTTTATAACCAATTGTCTGAATTTAATAAATAAGAAATAATAGCAGGCATCAGGACACGGAGCGGAGGCAACGGCGCATGAACTGGAAATTAACGAAACTCAGCGTATAAGCTACATGCCTCACAGACCTGAGAAATATATAGAAAGCTTGAAATGTGTACTTTTAAACAAAACAATTCAAAACGAAAGAAAACAGACTGCTCTGTCTCCTGGCTATATTTGACATATTCAATAATCATTAGGCTACTTTTGCCGTTTCTTTGTGACATTTTTCATGAACGCGTCATCACCTCTCAATAGTTAATATTGTTATTTGGTGTTCAGTTTATACAGGTTTTCAATTGTTATTTAATAAAAATATTGTTTTTTTCTCCTGTGGCTGTGTTTGCATTAATACTGACCTTTCACAAGGCGCCGCATCTCACTGTGCACGCTTGCCACTTCACTACTGTCAGAAAGTAGCTTCATACTTTTCAGTTTAGGATGCAGGAACATTGCAAGTCTGTGTAAACGATGAATTTCGAACTTGTCCTGGAGAATACGGAGGCATTTCTCCTTCAGTGAGGAAATGGTCATGCTATCATTTGAAGAAGCTAGCAAGTGGCGTCTGATGCGCTCATACCAAACAATGGTTAGATGGAGGGTCGGGGTTTTCGATGCCTCTAACGCTTTAGTGGCTTCCTTAAATCGCTCCAGGAATGCAACAAAGTCGGAGAGGACCTCTTCATCCAAATTTGTGAGGCGGTCAACTTCCCCTCGCTCTTCCAGAAGTGTGCGAATGTCTTCATATTGACTGCTGATAGACTCTAGCATTGTATGCAGGGAATTCCAACGTGTCTCTACAGAGTTTTTAAGAGTCTTTTTCAGGCGAGCCTGGAGGTTGGTCTGCTTGAAATATGTCACCAGTGACTTGGCCGAGTCAATCATTGCAGTTACTTCTTCCCCATACATATCCTCCTGGGACGGTTTGAATGTAGTGTACAGGACAGTATTAAAAATATGGGCAGCGCAGCTCAATCTGGTCACTGTACGCAGGGCTGCAACAATATTTGCGCCCCTATCTGTCACATACACGAGTTTGGAGTAGAATTCATCAATGCCAAATTTACGCAATGCGCTGATGATGGCTGGTTTAATGTTGTCAGCCGTTTTACGCAGTGAACTGTCCCACTCAGAGGTACACAGCACTCGTTCGATAAGCTCCCACTTATTGTTAATGTAGTGCAGAGTAACACAAAGGTAACCGGTTTTTCTGTAATCGTCAGTCCACATGTCCAATGTAACAGCTCCATTACTCCCCTCCAACTGCATTTTAAGTTCTGGGATTAGTTTTTGGCAAATCTCCTCTGCATATTTGTTAACACCACGAGAAACCGTCGTAGGGTCAGGCAGTAATTGTTTAACATCCACACGACCAGCCCGAGCACCAACATCTATCAACCCTTGTGCTAATGCAAAAAATCCCTCGCCGTGTACTGCATCAAAGGGTCTAATATCATTGCATACAAAGTTCACAGACAGCCTGGTTATGGTGTCCTTATCATCTCTACGAGGCACCTTCAGTTCTGTCCCCTTTGAAAGATACTGTTCGATAGAACAACTGGTGCTCGGTATGTTACTGCAGGTATCTGCGTGCTTCCTCAGCGACGAAGTTCCATATTTTCGGCTATCGAACACGAAAACTTTAAGGCAGGTTTTGCATGCAGCAAAGCCTTTCACAATGTTGCTTTCTTCATCAGAGATGACCCCAAATTTCTCCCACACATTGGATTTGAGTTTCGATGAAGTATTGGCGACAACTTTATAATCTCCTCTAGCTATTTTTTTTTTCAACTCCTCACTATCCATCTCGACGACTCATGCAGCAGTTCGAGTGGTTGTGATTTTTTAAAAGTGAATGTAACGTTAGGCCTAGAGACTCATGGGAGGGCGCGGGCTCAAATAAACAAAAAAATAAATAAATTATCAACTTGAAATACAGGCATAGGTTTGTAGATGTGTTCCTAAAAATATGCATTTTTACATTTGCACGTGACTGTTTTGAACCCGTGTTTAGACCCGCGTTTCCCCCGTGTCCGACCCGACCCGCACCCGTATCCGACACAGTTGGATATTTTTCACCCGTTTGAGCAAAATTTGCGGGTACCCGAACCCGTGCAGGACTCTGCCGTGAGGTTTGCTTGATTCTCACGGTTTAAGCTAAATTGTTGTTGTGCATTGTGCATAAGGATATGTGGATGAAATGAATTATGTTTTCCATGTCATTTGTTAAAATAAATGCTCTAAAGCCTAACAACTCGAAGAAAATCTGTCTTGGATTACAGGAGATACTGTAAGTGTCTTGTAATGATAATTTCTATGATTTTGGCGAGCACAAATAACTATCTCCAGATGTAAATGGTTGCATATCCTATTACTCAAATTCAACTAAACCCACCAGTAGGCTAGACCTTAATTTCACAGCATAGGTATGTTAGCAACACAGGGCTTGAAAACATTGACTGTATATAGCCTATAGACAGGGGCGGCCTTAAGCATCTGGGGGCCCGTTTCAATAACTAATATGGGGCCCTACCCACATAAAATGTAATCATAATAGAGCAGAAAAAGCAAGGATTCCTGTTGGTTTGCATCATATTATTTTATTACGCGCACTTTCAGCTTCATGAACAGGCAGCTCAACATAGAAATAATCCAACCTTATTTGATTAAAACTATATACAATTATACAGCGTTTTACGTTGGAATAAGCCTCGCCCTTTCACGCAGGGCAACATCACTGCTTAATTGATTTGCGCAGTAGCTATATTTTCAGCTGTCTGGGCTGACTTAAAAAAAACAGCTCAAACGTCCCCTCAACTTGAAGTATTACGGAGCCCGGGAAGTCACCTGTGTGAGTAAAAATAATTTTAAAAAAATCTGTGGTGACGGTTTTGCAATCCGTGCGCCCAGTTTATAAACCGTAGGCTACTCACAAATTCTCAAACTGTTCCCTCGGTTTAACAAATTGTGCCCACGGATTAATAAACCGTACCCACGAGTTTTTAATCCGCGCTCTCAGATTTGTAAACAGTGCCTTCAGTTTTCGCAATATGTACCCACTAATTCATAAACCGTGCCCACGCTTTCACAATCCGTTCCCATGGGTTTGTAAACTGTACTCACGGATTTGTGACTCGCCCTCATTTTAGAAGAACACCAGGAGGTACGTTGTTAACGAATCTTATAGTATATTGTTTTATTGTGTATTAAGTGGAATACATCAAATTGTCTTAACTGCGTCTAGCGGGTATGGGTGAATACACAATTTAATATGAATGGCGTGCATCAAAATCTTTTGTTTATTTGTAATAATCTTAACACTTTAGTATTCTAAAATACTAAATAACAAAAATAACAAAATAATCTTCTAATGTAGCCTATAAAATGTAATAATAATAATAATTATTATTATTATTATTGTAGGCAAAAAATGTAGGCCTATTTTATCCAAAACTGTAAAAGGTTAGGTTATAGCCTATAAAAATAAAGCATTGATAAATTATTTTATGACAAACATATTACTGTCTTAAGTGAACTCATTTATAGTTAAAAACAAATAATAATAATAATAATAATAATTATTATTATTATTACATTTTACATATTTAGAAGACGCTTCTGTCCAAAACTTACAAAAAAGGAACAAAGCAATTCGTCAAATATCAGTCATAATACAGGTTAGAAAATAATACTAAAGTGTTAAGATTATCACAAATAAACAAAAGATTTTGCTGTCGCCGGTAGGGTTAACGTTAACGTTACAGATGCTGGACCAAAGAAAGAGGTCACTTTTGGAAGACTGAATAAAGCTTTTCTTTTGTTGTCTGATATCTTTCTTTTTTCAGCACCACTGGCATATGTACGTTTCATTTCCTATTCAAATTATTTCCCTGCTCAAAAAAAATAACGTTTTAACCTTACGGAAAAAAGGCAAAGTATAAACATATAAACTACCGGTATTTATTTACTTCAGATCACCGTTCGCGGGGGCGGTAAACGTCGCCATGGTTGTCGCTACTCGATCCGTACCGGAAACACGATCTGTACTGCGCGGCGCGACTCGAGTTCGACCAATCAGAGACGTCAGTGTTTTGCTTAGAATTATGGGTAGTGTAGTATTTCTCCAGAAGATCGCAAATAACAAGGTTGATTTTTATACTTTGTGGCTTTTATAGGAGCAGAAACTTTCGTTTCACAACCTCGTAGCTCGTGGTCAATCTAACTTGGATGGTTTAGGGGTCTCCAACCTTTTTTCATTTGAGAGCTACTTTTTAAAAATGAAAGTGGCCGAGAGCTACGTACTCATGTAGGCCTAATGCAATAATTAAATCTCTTAAATAATGTCTCATAACTCTCATATTAACAACTATGCTAACTGTTTTAGACCTAAAAGAGTTATTGTAGGCCTATATATGTCACCCTTAATTGACATATATAAATTATTATACTGTAAAAACACATAATTATTGTTGATTTTATAGTGCATCATAACTAGAGATGAAATGGTATGAAAATGTAATTTCGTGATTATAGTGACCAAAATGAGCATGGTTATCACATAATCCTGTTCAAAAAGTAGCCTAGGCTACTAATACTACACAATAAAATCAATTCACCAAGTTTTATGTCGAAAACCAGCAAATAACAAATAAACTTACCATCAATATGCACTTTTTGTTTACATAAACATTAAAATAGTAACATTAAAAATGATGGCCAAATTTGAAAGGAGTGTCTTGCAACATGTTATCTACTAACATGTACAAGTTCAAATAAAGTTTTGACAAAAAAGTTTTTATAAAAAGATAAACCTAGCATATTTCAGCCTTTAAATCATTTTTATAAAAAGAATGATTCAAAAAAGACAAAATACTGACATTTACAATGCACTTTAGCTTATCTTTTATTATTAATAGTAAAATTCGGTCCGATTTTCCCGTGGCGTCTGTCGTTGCTAATGCTATGCAACCATGCGCTCTCCACAACGACAAAGAAGTTTTAATAGCTAATGGATTTCCACCACCGAGAAACACTTGCTGTAGCTCTGCTAGAAGATTTATTTACGGAGAAGAAAAAAACACCCGTAGTTTGGGTGCACCCCCATCCTTCATGTTGACTCGTTGCGCCTGGAAAAAATGAGCGCGTCACTTCAGTTATTTAAAATAATGAACTTCAGCGTGCAAAAGACGCGATATTGAACGGCCCTTGGCGAGCTACCTCCAATCAGGCCACAAGCTACTCTCAAGAGCGACGTGTTGGAGACCACTTTAGACATTATGTCTGAAAATCAATATCCTAGGGAGAAAATGAATGGGATTTTCCTGTTCTGTTGGGGGCCCCCTTGGAGGGCGGGGCCCGTTTCAATTGAAACGGGTGAAACATAGGTAAGGCCGCCTCTGCCTATAGAACAAACAAAAACGAAACCCTGCGTGGAATTTATCTGGGAATATAGCCTAAGCCTAACTTACTGAAGGGGCGAGCTATGGCGTGTTTAATTTGGTTAAAATATAATGTAGGCTACGTTTTTTTGCACAAAATTGCGTCTGCTAATGATAAATCATTAAATGCTTTTTACAAAAGTAGCCTACAGTTAACAGTTAATGACCTAGCAAATGTCGACTGAGTAGGCAGAATAGGCAGGTACAGTAGATAAATTAGCCTACATGACGTGATTCAACAGACGTGATACTGGGCTGTGTGTGCGATTAGATATCAAGGCAGATGTGATAGGTAAATAGATATCTTTGCGTGCTAGCACAAGTGGTAGTGCTGTAAACTCACATGCTAAAAACAATAAGCCATGTATCGTTGGTTAGCTTACATCAAACACTTGCTACTTACATTTCTGAGTTCTGGTGTCTGACTGTCCAAGCTCCCGCGCTGATTTAAAGGCAGCAAAGTGCGTCAACAAAGGTTCCGCCTTTGACCACGTTAATGGCCAATCGTAGAGTAGGATTTTGGGGTGGCACCTGGGGTGGCCAATCGAATCTCAGGGGTGGTGTGGGCCACCCCAAGCCACCCCTCTGGCTCAGGATTTGCACCTGCACACACTGCCAAAAGAACCAAAACCTGGTTCAATGACCATGGTATTACTGTGTGATTACTGTGTGATTTAATGTAATATTCTAATTTTCTGGGATTTTGATTTTGTGGGTTTCATAAGCTGTAAGCCATAATCATCAATATTATAACAAATAAAGGCTTGAAATATCTCACTTTGCATGTAATGAATGAGTCTATATAATATATTAGTTTCACCTGTTAAGTTGAATTCTTGAAATAAATCAACTTTTTGATGATATTCTAATTTTATGACCAGCACCTGTATAGTGAACATCATTGTTTGGGGAATTAAGAGCAGATCAGATATCAAGAAAGAGACATCTAAAAGGTATTAAACCAGAGATACATTCATATACCTGAATATGAGTGTTTAGAGCGTACTAATATGAATAAGGAGTGGTAACTAGGCTAATATAATAAGGAAACATACAAACAACACATGCATATACCAGATACATTTGTAACCAATTAATTATTGTCTAAATAAAGAAAATGTCTCTAAGTGTGTTATGTATCTTGTAATCGTGGGGTAGACCACTGGTCAGCCAGGCCTGGTACCGAGGGTCATTTAGTTGGAATGTGTTTGAAGTCTGATGGAGAGAACAGATAGTCGATTCTGTTCTGGGACAACCACTGGCAATTTAGCACCCATATAAAGGTAGAATGTGGGGCCAGGCTGTGAATTATATGCAAATGTCAAAAGGGTTTCTTAAAACATAAAGTCCCAACGACCATCAAGGATCATAAGCAGATGCTACACAGTCGTCGCTTCAGTCGAAGTAACCTGAGGAGCCGTGGCGAATGCTCGCATTATATAGCCAGATGCCCTGCTCCTTTTGGCAGGCTTTCTATCCATTGGCTGGGCAGCTCCGCTGCCACCATTGGTTAATTTTTAGCTCACTGCATGAACCAATGGCTGTGCAGTTACACTGCGTGATTAAAAAAGGCGTCAGTATCGGAGAATAAAGGAATTCCCCTAGCGTCTTTAAACAAGATGCAGTACTCGTTCCGTATCTCAGGGATCCGATGTTACATTAGTAGCAGAGTATGTTTCGACGGCATGCTTTTATTTATCTGATCTTCATATATGCATTTCAAGATGTTTTGAAGACTAAAATAAATGAATAACAATAGCTTTAAAACCATGTCAGTGGGCAGAAGATAGTCTCTCCTCATCTCCACATTTATTTTTTTTCCCTATGTTTTTATCTTGCCCTGCCTCTTCCCCTCTTAAAGCTGAGCGTTTACTTATAGTCTTTTCTATAAATAACGTAATAATTTAGAAATTATAAATTGATCATTAATAAAGTTTGAAAATACAATTATTAAACATTAGAGATATGTTCAAGAACAAAACATTTATAGCTGTATTTATAAGCTGCTTACTAATGCTTTATAAAGTATTAATTGACTATTTACCAATGCTTAACTAATGATTCATAGTGTGCAGTTATTATAAAGTGTTATATATAAGTGCACTAAATTAAATCAATATTTGGGGTGACCATACTTTGCATTTAAATCAACTTTCACATGCTTTTGTTTCAGGGTGCAGAGACCCTTGTTATAGATAGTTTGCTTCTGGTGTACTATAAACAATATTCATCTGAATACTGTTTCCAGTGGACACTGTTAAAGTCAAATAGAAAAACCTACAAAATACATGAAGAAAAATGTTTTGTTGGTCAGTGTCACCTAGGCTGCAGGCATGAATTTGGCGCTTTGAAGGATGGAATGGAGATCTTTATGTCCCGTCACCACATTGCTGCACCCTCTCTATGCGACAGTCAGTGCCTCGGCTCCTCAGATAATGTCTCCTTTCCCTCCTTCAGTGAAAGAGGGTTACATACATAACCAAGACTTATTACTACTCCTCAATGCAATGTTATTGAACTCCTTTGGAATACACAAAGAACAGCATTTACAGTATGCTTACCTGACTCCTGGGCAGGAGCTGGATCTGTTTCCAGTGTCTCTTTTTGTGCCATCTCCTCGACTATCATAGGTCTCGGACTTAGCTGGAGCAGAGTCCACTGTCTTTCTTCTCCTCACCGCCTTGACTGTGATCTGAGATTTTTCCTGAGAGTCTTCTTTAATGACCAAATTTGGGTTCCATTTAATCGTTTTTTTTTTGGTTTAATTTCAATTTCTTTATATCCATGGCTGGTCTGTGAAGAGTCTGCAACAGCACGGCATTCTCTTTTTCGAGTAGCCCTTTTTCGGGTGGATTCCACAACAGGGCTTTTCTTTCGTACAGGTATCTCCGATTTTATGGAGTCGAAAGGCACTTGGGAAGCCTCGGTGTTATTTGTTTTTTCCTCCACAAACCTGCGATTAGGAACTCTACCACGGGCAGATTTTCTGGTTTGGCTGGGAGCGACCTCTGGAATACCCAGAAGTTTTTTTGCCTCTCCTTCCACTGCTAGGGTTTGGGGGAAGTGGAATATTCATTTTTTCTTCTTCAGCTAAAGACAACCAGGGTTGAAAAGGTTACTTTTAAAATGTATTCCTCCACAGATTACAAAATCAAAAAGTAATTTGTGATGTATTTCATTAGATTACTACGGTGGGGGTATTTTTATTTGCAGCACGTTTTTTTGTTTGGTGGTGTTGTGAGCATTTACAGCGCATGTGTCAAATTGATGACGCTGTTTTCTTAATTTGCAGGAGTTTTTTCTATTTGCAGCACTTTGAGCTCTCTTGGCCACCGTAGATTACTCAAGATTAGTAACATTATATAAATACTTTAGAATACATTTTGAATACTAATAAGAAATGTAACACAAAAGGTTCTCTAGAGAAAAATGTCATTCTCCAAACACAGAATTGGTTTTCCTATGCAAATTATTTTTTAACAAAATCAGTTTTCCAAAATATTGAAGAAAAAAAGACAGACAATCTTTTAAAAAAAACAATTAATCAGCTGATGCTCAAGAAGACAAAACATTAGTGAATTAAGAGTGTGTGTAAACTTTATTTGAAAATTCTGGGAACATCTAATCATTAGCATCTGAGGGGCAGTACTAAATTAAGTGGGGTTGCTTTAAACAAAATAAGAAAGATTTACACATCATCCTGTTCAAAATTGTACACCCCGTGTTCTGAATGCACATTTTCTGTCTTGGGCATCAGTAAATGTTTTCACCTTTAGCAATAGTTAAGTCCCTCATTTGTCCTCATATCATGTAAAGATGAATCTCAAAATCAATCAGTCATTGTTAACATTATCATCTATGCAGAAGACATTAGAAAACAGGAGGAGGATTTTCTGAAGAATAGAGAACCATTTAACTCCTCAGGACAAACAAGAGACTCACAAATAAGAAACTTAGTAAGGATATCGTTAAAACAGTCCATGTGACATCAGTGGTTCAATCGTAATTTTATGAAGCTACGAGAATACTTTTAGTAAAATTACGGTTGAACCCCTGATGCCACATGGACTGTTTTATTGATGTCCTTACTACGTTTCCAGGGGTTAAAGTGAAACAAAAAAAAAAATGTCTTCATTGGCACCATATCTTTTCAAGCATATATGTTAATGGGATCTTTTTATGAAGGAAGGCCAGTATCACTGATATAGCTACTTATGTCTCGATGAAAATTATTTTTTCCAAAATTTTAAACATTTATTAAAAATGCTTAAAAAAATATAACAACTTTTAATTTAAGTGAACTTAAAACAATCCCCACCTAAACCCATATTAAATGTAATATTTACCTGTACCTTACCTGTCTAACCAGTATAAATTATATAGAAATTGAATACGTTTATAAAACAGTCCGCACTGCATAAATTATGAATGAAAAATAGATTAATCCTTAAGCGTTCTTTAGTCAAGAGCAGTAAGTAATTTTCTCTGTACCCATTGTTCTTTGGTTAACTTTACTAACAGAGAGAATTGCTGTCATGGTAAGACCAGCCGCTGCTGACAGGATCTCACACATCATTCTCTACTCAGTCTCTTTACTTCCATTTAAGATTGTATTTAACTCATTTGACTGTTCTTGTGGAGATACTCGACAAAACTGACATTTTGGCATAAATGTGTTATGGTTCGTTCAAGCGCAAAAAAGAACGCAATATTGGCGCGCGTCTTTCTGTGTGTGTGTGTGTGTGTGTTTGTGTGTCGCACATTAATAGTTTAAAACATTTGCGTGAAGGAGAGCATGATCATATAACCAGGGCTTGACATTAACTTTTTTGCTCACTAGCCAACGTGGCTAGTGGTTTTTCCAAATATTTGTTGTTGTGAAATTACCTGACAAAAGTTGACTATGGCGTGCTAAAATTTACTTGAACTAGATTTACAACCCTTTTAAATGTAAACCACTGTACACACCCAAATCAAGACTACATAAATTCAGCAAACAAACTGAATTATTAATGCAGAACGGCTAATTGTTAAATAACCATTTAACAGTGATAATAATGTATCATTAGCCTACTGCTTAGCTAAAAATGGAAAATTCAGCATTTAAAGCATGCCATAAAGTTTGGCAATAGCCTAATTGCCAAAGAAATCAGAATTTTTGGGCTAAATGGTGATATATGGTATTATCTCAGTATTTATTTATTTTTCTATTTGAATTTTAAAAAATCTGTATTTAATATTTTTTTTTTTTATTTCATATCCTGATCAATATTGTCCTACAAACAATGTTCACATTGAAGCTAAAACAAACAATGCAACCTTGCAGTCTATCCAAAAAAGGGGTCAAATCACATTACACTCTAACATTGAAACATTACAATCTAAAAACAAAATAATGCTTTTTAAAGTAGTTGAATTTACTAAACTTAAAATGAAAATAAATAAAAACAAAACTGATATCATAAAAATACACGTAGGTTTGAAATTCTCTAGCACATTAATGTTCACCAGCAACAACAAATATTCAACAACAAATTGAAAGATTTTGTACTTTCAGTCATCAGACTGTGCATCAGATGTAATCCACTCTGTCTGTGTCTGCAAAGGTGTGTGCCAAATGGCCCATACAGATGAATGGCCCATTCAGATGTATGGCCCATAGAAACTGATTGGTGTGAATGAATAAAAAGAATCAGCATTGCTCAGAGTGGATTAGCAAGTTAGATCGATCTCCTGTGGGAGGTCCTAACAGGTTTCTATTGTTTGTCTTCATGTATAAAGTTCTGTCTCACAAACAGAACTTTGGGTTAAGATCATTGAAGGGCGACATGCTAACATCGCTGCTGAAGGACTGCTACACTACAAACCTTCAATAAATTCTTCTCCCCACAATAACTCTGGTCAAGTTACTTATTTTATGTATTGGAGAAATCTAATACATTGGCGAGCCACCCAAACCACTGCTCGGCCAAATACACCAAAATCTAACAATTTGGCGAGCCAGCCAGGAGTTTTTCAGAAATGAATCAAGGAAACTTAGTCTGAAAGTTAATGTTTTGTTTTGAATGTAGCATTGAAAACTAAGCTGAATTAGTAAACTAACGATTTGCCTGTGTAACTGAAATGGTCAGTCTAAAAGACTGCTGAGAATTTAAATCCGAATAAGCATATGTAATGGCTCTAACAGCTTTTGTTTTGTTTCCACACCTCTGAGGGCACTTCTCCTGTACTTGCCATGGTTGAGTCTGCACTAAAAAATGGTAATGGTCCTGCACTGAGGCCAACAACACACAAAAATTCTGACATCATATACTCACCCTCATGTTGTTTCAAACCTGTATGAATTTCTCTCTTCTGCCAACAGAAAGGAAGATATTTAGAAGAATGTCAGTAACCAGACAGTTTCTGGTACCATTGACTTCCAGAGTATATTTATTTTCCTACTATGGAAGTCAATAGTACCAGAAACTGTCTGGTTACTGACATTCTTCTAAATATCTTCCTTTCTGTTCAGCAGAAGAGAGAAATTCATACAGGTTTGAAACAACATGAGGGTGAGTATATGATGTCAGAATTTATTTAAAATTGGAGTATCCCTTTAATAATTCGAAGTAGTCTTGCATGCATGAATTAATGCTTTTTTTATGCATGAATTCATGATGATTTATGTACCATAACTGTAGCTTTATCCACAATGGGTGGTAAAGACCAATTTTTTTGTGAACAAAGAAAACATCATGATCATGCGTAATAAATCATAATTCATCATGATGTACTCATCTTAGTTAATATTTTAATTAAGGTGTTGTTCATCCATGAAGTCATGAATGAAAAACGTTGAACTCGTGTTAGTTCCTGATGATTCATGAGATAGTAATCCATGAATGAATGCATATTTCATGCATGAATTTATACATGAATTCATGATAATTCATGTACCCTTACCGTAAAGTGTTACCAAAAAATGTCCTTTGGTGTTATGCAATAACCTGATATTAAGTTGGGCAATATCATGGACAACTAAATTTAGTTGAAAGACCCCATTCAAGGTCATGTGACTGAAGACCCCTATGAAGCCCATGAGCAGTGCACATGGCAAGTATTTCTCTCAGAATTGTTCAAATATGTTTTCAGACCACTGAAGTTGTTAAGTTTTTTTGTCCTTTAGTGTGACACTCCTAAATTAAAATTTTTAATTAAAATTTGTATTTTTAACAGCAGGACTATGTAATATTATGCAAATGTATCATGCCAATTGCTAATAACAGTTCAGCTAGTATTAGCATGGTTATTAACTGCCACAAAAGCTCAAATGTCCTTTGGTGTGACACTTTGGCCTGTCACACCATAGGACACAGATGTCACACCATAGGACAAGACCTCCTTAAGAAGCTTTTAAAACTAATATAGAAAGTTTCAACAAAAAAACAAATGTCCTGCTTTATTATTGTTACAATAAACACTATATATTCTGACTCTTTTTATGCAATGACTGTCTTTGTCTTTAGTGTGACATTTTGTCCTATGGTGTGACAAACATAAAACAACAGAAAAATATACTTATTTTAAAATATCTTTAAAAAAAAAAAGAGTCAAGTTTGGCATTAGGGGAGTTACAATAATATCTCCTCTTAAATAGGTACAATTTCAAACAGTTTTGTAAGGTTGGCGAAAAAGTTTTGACATTCGTAGGGAAAAGTTTATCAGGTTCATCTATCCATGGTGAAAATGATTCTAATTAGTACTTTCATGTAAAATAAATATCACTTTAAGAAAATAATGTTTTAATAATGTGAACAATTCTGTCTCAAGTATTTTTTTATGTTATTTAATATAATTTCTTAGTACTTTTTAAATGTCACACTATAGGACACATTTACAGTACTGCTGAGTGAAAACGTGAAAAAAATATGTGAAGTCATTGACAAAATGAGTGACCACTACTATTTTCTGAAATTGCAGTTTTCATACTCCATAAATATATGTATTTTTTCTTTAAAAGTTATGTTTTCCAAAAAAAGTACTTTTTCTTGGCCATTTGTCAACTACCCATGCATGCAAACAAATCTTCTTTGAAAATGCTAGATTCAATATATCATGCAGCACTAAGATTTGTGACTAATTTTTGTACTCATCATTGCAACTTGTATGAGAGTGTTGGTTGGCCATCTCTGCACAATCGCAGGCTGGAACACTGGTATATTTTTCTTTTTAAAGGGACAATGTGTAGCTTTTTAGGTATTTCATTATCTAAAATCAATATTTGTATTCATAAATATGCTCTCAATGGTGTACAAATACCTATGCCAATGATCAGACTAATCCGCGTAAACGAAGAATTTATTATCTTTATATACATGGGACGGGTAGGTCCACGGAGGCTTCCATGTAGTTCCGCCATCTTGAAAAACTATAATAGCAGAGAGGGACAAAAAGTACTAGGCCAATGCGTTTCGTTCAGAGCCAGCGTCACGTGACTGAAGCCAGCAGAAGCGGAGGAGCAGAGCAGAGAGAGGCACTTGTCACTGCCGCGACAAGTTTAAAAGGGATGCACTGCACGGTTATTTATACACCGTTCATTCATACCTACATATGAGTCACAGGATAAGGAGTCCTCGTCGTCGAAAAAGTCCAAAATAGACCGTAAAAGGAAACGTGACCGGAGATTACAAAAACAAGGGTTAATGTCGGGATAGCTAATGCAGGAGAAAGCTTTCAAAAGAGACGCTGAAGTTGCCTGCTTTCTTCTCGACAGGTAAGTCAATGTTACGGTCTTAATTACAAGCTTATTTTTCATTGCTTGGTTAATTAGAACACTTTAGAACATTTATAGTTCTATCTATTTATCTATTCTATTCATAGTAAGTTAAACAGGCTCTTTTATGAATAGCAGCTATTGAGTAAAGTAACGTTAGAGAAGGCACGGATGATGATGATATCTAACAATGCACGTACTTCAAAAAATATAATGAATAAAGAAGGCATTACTACTAACTACCATAGTTAATGTTTTTCACAGTCAGTAATTTATACTGTAACATTCTTTTTTTCGTTGATTCAAGTTTCAGTTTGTTTTAAATAACAAACCTGTTCACCCGAAGGAAAACTCGAAGTGCTATTATAAGACATCCTGTCATTGCTTTTTGGTACATAACGGCAACCGTAGATGCAACGCGCATTTGGAAAAGTGAGGCGCTGGAGAGCATTATTCGTTTGAATGCAAAATACAATTTCACCACTAGATGGGAGAAATTCCCACACAGTGTCCCTTTAAGGCCATACTTGGTAAACTGCCTCCTTACTTATGTTCTCTTCCGACTCCAAAAGTCACTACCAGGAAGTGTAATCTTAGATCATATGGGCAAATCATGTATGATATCCCACGAACGCGAACTGTCTTAGGTGAAAGTGCTTTTAAAGTTTTTGCACCTTTTTCCTGGTATAAATTGCAGAATAGGCTAAAATTTGACTATTTACCAACAATGACACAATTTAAAATGAGGATAAAGAACTATTTGAGTACTAAATGCACATGTACTGTTACTGAGTGCTGCTGGTGAATATTTTGAGATGATGTTTAAATTGCCAAAATGTCTTTTTCTGTTAAATGTTTGTATATGTATTTTTAAAATGGAACTATTATTCTGCCGTCTTGGCCAGGACTCCCTTGAAAAAGAGATTCTGAATCTCAATGGGATTATTTCCTGGTAAAATAAAGGTAAATAAAAATAAATAAACACACACAAAAAAAACACTGTATAAAGTACACAAAAAAAATTTGTGTTTGTATTGTGTTTGTAAACTTTTTTTTACTTGTTGGCACTAGATCTGTTTATCTAAATCGAATTGTTTTTCTTTGTACATTGACAATAAGGAAATCTGTTCTTCCTCACAGGTTAAAAGTTTGGGTGTTACCATGGATAGCACACTATCCTTTGAAACTCCAATTAATAAATATCACATGGACTGCATACTTTCACTTCCGTAATATTATCCAGACATCCCAACCTGCAAAAAGTAATTTCAGGGAGGTATCCCGAAGATGTGGTCCCTAAAAGATATAAAAGCATAACATATAATTTCTGTAGGCTATTTAATTATGTTAAAATATGAATTAATTTTTCCTTTCCTTTAATCCTCCCTGACCAATTCCTGAACTTCGTATTTTCAACACTTCTTGCGTTGTTTTTTTTACCTCTTCACGATGACTCGCTTAATTTAGTCATAATTTGTAAGTCGCTTTGGACAAAAGCGACTAAATGTAAATGTAAATATGTAGATTACTTTTACTATTTATATAAGCTGCTTATGCTATTTATGTAAACTGCTTTTATTTATATTCCACTGCAGCTTTAAACAGGTCTAAGCAGTTTGTTGTTTTCATGTAGCCTTGACAAATAGCCGGCCTGAATAATATGCACATGAATGAAATGAAACTTGTTGAACTCACCTCAACATGTCTATTACCAATCATTTAACCCGCCATGGGCAATGCTGAAGTCACTGTTACAAACTGTACAGCGTGCAAGACTGTCATTATGTTTTACTCTTTTAAGACAGGGGTACACACTTTCGTGTAGTCTGGCGTAAAATGTGTCTTTTTTTGTCACTCTTCATGTGCCATGATGCTCCTGTTTCTAGTTACACTGAATTGATTAATTCGGTTCGGGAGAAGAGATAAAAGCCCGCCCACACTGACAATTGATTGGTTGATTTACTGAAACAGGCCAATCAGGATGCTCTCTATTACGTGCACTTCATGAGGCACACACTAGCGCACACACACGCAAGGTCTCTCGCTCCATCTCTGCCGTGCGTGCGCTACATGTTTTGGAGCACAGTCTCTGTCTCGCATGCGCGCTCTTGCTCGCTCGCTCTAGATTCCGGGAGATTTTAACTAATTTGCGGGCATCAGGGAGCCATTATCAATATGCAGGAGACTCCCGGAACTTCCGGGAGACTTGGGATGTTTGCATTATCCATCTCCGTCCCCTTCTCTCATCTAACAATACAGCATTCCTTATTCACGCACTAGTCACTTTACGTATAGACTACTCTAATGCTCTTCTCACAGGTGTTCCCTAAAAATTGCTACAAAAGCATAAGTTGGTTCAGAATTCTGCAGCTCGTGTTCTTTCTAGAAAACCTTCTGCTGAGCACATTTCTACAGTTCTTCAGCAATTGCACTGAATTCCAGTAAAGTACGAGTTGAATTTAAGATCTTGCTACTTATATTAAGGCACTTCATAATCTTGCACCCCAATACCTTACTCAACCTGTACCGGGAGAGCAGAGTAGCGGAGTTGGAGCAGTACACCAGGATCAACGATGTGGGTATCACTGGGCTCCGCATTAAACTTACGCTTGAGCAGTGACTGCTGATAACATGGGTGAGCCCTGTGAGAAGGATGTCAGCTCCGTGGAGCAACAGGTGGTTACCTTTCTTCAATCCAAAGGGATTGAAATGGACTCTAACATCGAGGCATGCCACCCTCTGCCCTGGAGAAATGAAAGCGATAAACCAGCTATCATCATGAGATTGATCAACTGAAAGCACAAAACAACACTGCTAAAACAAGGAAGGAAGCTAAAGGGATCCAACGTCTTCATAAACGCGCATCTGACAAAACGAAACGCCGATATCGCTAGAAAAGTGGGCTTCTTGAAGAAACAAGAAAAAATTCTAAACAAATGGACTGCAAACTGCAAAATATTCATTAAACTGAACGGAACGCTGGATCAAGCCAAAGTTTTGGTCATCAAAAACATTGAGGAACTAGATGAGTACTAATGATCAACATATGGGTACTAATGATCAACATAAGTTGAAGGTATGAACACTCAAACGACGTTATGCACAATCCGGACTTGGCCAATCTATCACAGCCTTAACCTTGTCAGGATCCATACGCACTCCCTCAGAAGAGACGATGTAACATAGGAAAGAAACAGACTGTGCATGAAAAATGCATTTCTCCGCCTTGACAAAAAGCCCATTCTCTAGCAACCTCTGAAGCACTCGTCTGACGTGTTGAACGTTCCTGGAGAGACGAAGAAAAAAACAGTATGTCATCCAGGTAAACATATATGAACTGATCTACCATGTCTCTCAACACATCATTGACGAGTGCCTGGAAAACCACTGGGGAGTTAGAAAAAATCAAATGGCATACCCAAATATTCAAAATGCCCCCTGGGGGTGTTGAATGCGGTTTTCCATTCATCCCCCTTCCTAATGCGAACCAAATGATAGGCGTTACGTAAATCCAATTTTGTGAAAATGGATACTTCCTGCAACCTCTTGAATGCTGTTGTTGTTTAGCTCTCGGTAATCAATACAAGGTCGCAGAGAACCATCCTTATTACCAACAAAAAAGAACCCCGCCCCCGCAGGAGAAGAAGAAGGTCGGATGAACCCTGTTGCTAGAGAATCAGAAATATATTTCTCCATGGCCTCCCTCTCAGGAACAGAAAGAGAGTAAAGCTTGCCCTTAGACTGAGACTTACCTGGCAGTAAATCTATAGCACAGTCATAGGGATGATGCAGAGGGAGAGAAGCAGCGCAAGACTCACTGAACACTTCCTTCAGGTACAGATACTCCGCGGGCACGTTTGACAGATCCGCTGCCTTCTCCTGAAACACAGAACCAGACACAGACGGACAAGCAGAAACAAGACAGGACTTGTGGCAGGACTCACTCCACATGGAAATGGAGTTAGAGCCCCAATCCACACAAGGATTGTGCTTAACCAGCTATGGTTGGCCCAACACAGTGGGTGCGACAGGGGAGTCCATAAGGAGAAAAGGGATGATCTCGGTGTGGTTTCCGGATGTGACGAGGGTTATGGGGCCAGTAGTGAGTGAGATGTTAAAGAGTTCTTGACCATTAAGAGCACAGACGGAGATCTGGTGAGAGAGAGACGTGATGGGAAGGTGTAATTCGTGTGCAAGATGTAGGTCCATGAAATTACCCTCTGCTCCAGAGTCCAGAAGTGCTTGACAGGTGTATGTGCTGTTGGCCTATCTCAGTCTTACCGGAAGGAGAGTGGATGGTGAGGAATTCCCAGCGGAGATCCCACCCGATAGTAGCCTCAACTTTACTATCGGGCTTGCTCTTTTACCAGGCAAGAGCGTAGAAAATGTCCAGAGCCACTGCAGTAGACGCAGAGTCCATGGGACCTCCGCCTTTCTCTCTCCTCCCGGGAAAGCCGAGCTCTCCCCACCTGCGTGGGCTCGTGATCGACGACAGGACCGACCGTGTTGTCCTCACTGCTGCCTCGAACCCCAGCGCCTCCAGGAGTGTGAATGGGTCGAGCGTGTTGCTCCAGCTGAGTTGCTCCATGCTGGCATCAACCTGTAGAGCCAAGTCAATGAGTCCGTTGAGTCTAGGAGGTATGTCCAGCATGTATATTTCCCTTTGAACACGGTCGGCCAGCCCATGCAGGAATATATCCCACTGCGCCTCCTCGTTACACTTGCACTCTGCCGCCAGTGTGCGTAACTCAATCGAGTAGTCAGCAACCGAACAGTCACCTTGTTTGAGATCTGCGAGTCTTCTGGCAGCCTCCTTGCCAGCTACAGCCCGATCAAAGACCCTCCTCATTTCGGCGGCTAGTGCGTGGAACGAGGCGCAGCATTGGTCCTTGTTTACCCACACTGCCGTTCCTCACAAGGCTACACGTCCCGTAAGTAGCGTGAGAACGAAGGCCACTTTGGACTCCTCCATCTTGAATATTCAGCGAGAAATGCATCAAACATCTGGTAAGGAATGCTCTACAGAAATTCGGCTCACCGGCATAACTCTCTGGAACGGGTAGGCGTGGTTCCGGTCGATGACTCGTCACTGGTACGGCAAGGGGAACAGGCGGTGTGGGTGGCGCAGCGGGAATGCTTAGTTGATGGATCTGCTGGGTGAGCTCGGACACCTGCGTCACGAGTGCTTGAACTGCGTGTCCGGTGTTGGAAATGCTCTCCTGCTGCTGATCCATCCGAGAAACACTATGGTTGATGAAATCTGTCAGCGAGTTTGCCCTTGCTGCTTCCATAGTGGTCAGATTGTTCTGTAATGATAAATAGGACGGAAGCAATAGCAAGTGCAATAAGGTTTATTGAACAGAAGTTCACTCAGAACACCTCAGAACAGGCAGAAAGCAAACACGATCATTGTAGAGCAGCAGATGATCTCTCCAAGCCAAGGGTCAGATCAGGAACACAGACAGCAGGAGAGCATGACGCAGGGACTGAGATGGACGATCCTGAGGTGACTGAAGATGATGACGGTGAACCAGAGGTGAGAACGGGAGTGAAGCAATCCAGTATCCGGTGAACAGGAAACACGAGGAAAACAGGAACAGGCATGAACACGGGAAACTTCAACAACGATCTGACAAACATGAGATGAAAGACAGGGCATTAAATAGGCTGGTGAGATGACATGCAGCTGCCACTGATCACTGATAATCATCGGTAACGCCCACATAAAACAATCAGCGTAACGAGACAACTCACACACGCAAACACACAAGACTAGAATGAGACAGTGGATCTACCAACCGTGACACACAGGAGATTTTCTGCTCACAATGCAAGGGGAATCAGTTGCTAAGCAAGCCAATTCTCATAACATCCAGAGCGAAGATTTTGACCTTCACAGGAGTTGTTGAAGGTAAGTAAAATCTATTTTTTTTTAAATTACAATGTTGGTAGTTACTGCAGTTTGAAAAAAAAAACTCTTTTAATGGATTTTCACCTACTACAAAGTCTGCATCAATTGCAGAATGATGTTTCGTTATCAAGAGTTCACAGATGGGATCCAAAATTTTAATGACCACCTGCTGATTTCTTTGCATTTATGCATGATTCTTCGCAATGCTATTCAGGTATTTTACCCATTATAGTACCAGATATTGCTGCTGAAATAAATTATTGATATTAGAAACATGAAATGTATTGCATTTAAAGGTAGGGTAGGTAGGAATTTTATAAAAAACTTTTTCCCAAATTTGTTTCAACTTTCTATATATATCAATACATAATTAAAAATGTAAGTACTCTGAAAAAAAGAGTATAAAAATCGAGTGACTCTAGACCACTTAATCTGCATTAAACACAGCTCATTATTTCCATTCGGGACGAAACAAAGGATTGGCTTAGGCGACTGTCACTCTTTCTCGCAACCATGGCAACCACCCTTTTGCTAAGGATCTGCCCACGTGCACGCACCCGTTTGATTTGAGGAATTCAAGAGGAACGGAACCTAGGAATAGGAGATGCAAAACTCGACGCAGGTCCTCATGTCCAAGAAGTGCTCCTTGCCCTGCACTTCGACCACCACGTCCTCGGCCTCTACTTCCTCGGACCCTAGTTGCACGGCCGCTTGCACGACCTCCTCTGCTTCGCCCTCGACCCCGGACCTGTCCTCGAGCTGACGATGCGGTACTTTTCTCTGGAGTGTAGCCTAGTCCTCATCAGAGTCAACAATGCTTTCATCATGGAAACTCTTACATGCAGAACACCATATATGTTATGAATCTTACACGAAATTAGTGTAAGTGTGTAACTGATGGTAATGGAAAAACGTGTATCAATGCAACCTGTTTTTAGCTTTGCCTTATAGATATAACTAGCTCGTTAGCGAATCAAATTTTTTTTATATTTTAAACTTCACCAATATCAATATGCTAGCTTGATAGTGAGTACTAAAATACATCTTATTTGTTTATATTCATAATGATAAAGTTAGATTTTTTTATTACATGTGATTCTGACATGATGTCACTACATGCACTGTGCTCCTTCCTCTCCGCTCGTCTCAGGTAAATAATGCTTCTTCCAGCTCAGCGGTCGGAGTCGCGCGTTCATGTGTTTTGGGGGCGTGGCTTTGGAAGGAGCCCAGAATGGAGGGGGTGGAGTGAATGGAAATAATGAGCTGTCTTTAAAACAGTCGTGAGAGGTCTACAGACACTCGATTTTTATACTTTCTTTTTCAGAGTACTTACATTATAATTATGTATTGATATATAAATAAAGTTTAAACAAATTTGGAAAAGACGTTTTTTAGACAATTCCTACCTACCCTACCTTTAAAGTCCTTTAACCTTAAGATTCCAGTTTGCCTTTAAAATGTTTGATTTGTTCTTGTAGAATCACACTGCAGTTAGCAGAGTCCTGAGCCTGCTTGAAGCCACTGAAAATACAACATTTCCCAGCCATGACACTGTGCTTCATCAAAGTCCTTTTAGGCAAGTTGTGCCACTCGGCCGCCATCTTGGCAATGCCTCCTGGCAGCTATTTCGGACTAACAAGACCAGACTCCTACTGTATCTAAATGAATGGGCAGAGAGTCAGAACTGCACTTTCACTGGTCACTGGGACATAAAAACTGCATGTATAGAAACAGCAGTAAAATATGATAAAAATTGCTGAAAAAGTTTGATGACTTTGCCCATACTTTTACTACGCATGTGCAAGGGTTCACGACACCAACTTCATTTACGTCTCAATCCAGAATGCCGGTGTTGTCCCAAGCACTTAAACAAATGCTCAATGTCATTTGTTTTATCAGTGTACAGTACAATATTTTGAATTATTATTTTCTTGTGTCTTGTTCTTCTTGTGTCTCACTTTTTCTTTGCTTTGTCTACCCCTGATATGGACAGAATTTTTTGTAATCTCATTGTATAAAGTTATGTGTTCTGTAAAATAAAATTATTTTTTAAAAACCCTTGAAGAAATGCTGTGCTTATTGACATTAGGGATACAGTCAGCATGTAACCAGAGATAATTTATATAACGTTACCATCTATATTTACACAATGCACACATACACTGCATATCAAATCTGCCGCCTTTTCAAACAGTAACGTATTTTGGCGGAAAAAAATAAAGTTAGCATCAAGACAGAAATTTATACATTTCTAAAGTTACTCCATAACTTTAAAGTAAAATATAAGTACATATGCCACGTTTATGTGCCTTCTATGGGTGCAATAACAGAGTGGGATGTGGGCGATCCTTTTTCAGCTTCCCAAAGGAGAATAAAAGATAACGTCTTAAATATTTTAACCATTAACGTTAGACTCCCAGTAATGTTAGCTTGCTTACTATCGCACACACCACAACTCGCTGTCGCCAAATCGTCTCCGCTGTCGCAAAACCTCAACTGTGCGTATGCGTCAGTGGAACCAGACGATAGGCTTAAATGTTTCCCGGCTTGACTGTTAAAAGCAGATAATTGGCTTTCCAGCGGGAGGGGCGGGACATGTGCATACAACCGCCATCTTTGCCGTTACGGGTTTTCCTTATAGGGGGGGTGAAACACTCAGTTTCAGTCAATCTCATGTTAATCTTGAGTACCTATAGAGTAGTATTGCATCCTTCATATCTCCAAAAAGTCTTTAGTTTTATTATATCTATAAAAGAAAGATGGGATGTACCGAGTCTTTCTGGAAAAAAAAGAGCGGCTGGAGGCGTGCCGTGTGGGCGGAGCGCCGATAGCTAACAACACAGACAATTGAAGCAGTTTTAGGCCCCGTTTACACGTACATGGTTATTTTGAAAAACAGAGACATTTCTCTTTGTTTGCGCCCTTCTTTTACACGCAAACGGAGGATTCGCCAATGAAACCGATTCTTTCTAAAAACTCCGGCCAGAGTGGAGATTTTGAAAATCTTCGTTTGCCCGTTTGCATGTAAACTGAGAAAAACTTAGTTTTAGGTAGCGACGTCACAGAATGTGACTATTTTCGGGATTCTGATTGGCTAAGGTGGGCTTGAGCTTCTTGTTACACTACCACCTACAGGTTTGGCATGCTCTTGACAGCATATACTCAGGTTCGTGTGCACTATGTTATTTTTGAAAACGAAGAGGGGACCGTGAATCTTTATCGTTGGGACTGCTCCATCCTTAAGCATTAGACGATCTGCAAATCCGGCGTCAAACTGGGCCTTGTTTATAAAACCTATGCAGCGCTGCCGATGATTTCCTGTTGAAGCGTGTTGATGTGCGTGGTCTCGCTTTCCTCTGGTCGACACGGGCGCGCTTTTCCGAGAGAAATGCTCATATAAGGAGTTCCACTCTCGTCTACGTCATTAGATCCACGATCGAAAAAAACAGCCGAAACTTGTACCAACCCGGAAGTAAGATTTTCGGCACAGAAATTCTCCGTTATTCGTCCAAAATATTTTTTTTTAACTTTGGCCATGTTTTAGCATGAGAATCCATCTCTTTAACACTGTAAACAACTCTGAATACATGAAACACCATTTATATATACACCATATATATATATGCACTATAACACCACCTTTATATAGTTGTATTGAGGATTGAGGAAGTGGCATGTCTCTTATATAAATTGTCTCTGGCTTCATGCTTACATTCACTTTGAAGCACTGACAAACCATGATTACATATACTCCTGCATCAACTGTGGATATTACCCTAAAGTGGTAATCATGGACCTCCACAAAAAAGGAGTATTTAGTGTGCCCTTGTAAGTTACTTAACTGTACAGTACCTAGAAATTATATCTTTATGCTAGTTTTTTTACTATGAATTCCATTTGTGTCTTTTCAGTCAGTGAAAAAAAAATCTCCCCTTGATGACTTTGAGGGACACACCAACGACATTGTGTACTTCTGGGAGCTAGTGACACAAGAGATGGTTGGTCTGGGATTTCTTCAAAGTAAGTTGTTCTTTTTTATTATTATTATTATTATTATGGTGGATTCATTGTTTTTGTTATTAATCGTTATAAATTTGCTTGTTAACTTGTGTGCTGCACAATGTGGTTGTTAATATGGAGACACTTTATAAATGCAAGGTGGCAGGAATAACCCCTTCGTTGTTCCTCCAAGTTACGATTGTTGGGCTCCATGGATTGGTGTCAACACAAGGAAATATGAAATGGTGTTGAACACTGAATTTGCAAAAATTCAGAAAACCAGGCCTTGTGACATGCTTGATCTTCATATAACTGAAAAACGACTTGGAGATGAGCTCTTCAAGATGAAGGTGAGATCCTAGATAATACTTTTTAACCCTTTCACACGTACGATCACACCGGTGTGATCAGTCTAGGCTGGTCCCTGGAGCGTACGATCACACCGGTGTGATTAGAACGGTCAGCGCATCACGTGATCAACTGCTAAATTCAAATGTGCTTTCGCGCGTTGGCTGGCGCTGAGCCAGAGACAGACGCACTCAGAGCTGTCATATATCACAACTTTTCAGTGTTTTCAACCACATAATGTTTATTTTAGGTTTCAGACATATAAGTACTAAAAAAACAATACATTTAGAGTTTGTAAAATACACACTGATGTCAAAGGAAGAGGCAATAATAATCCTTTCCATTATAATTTTTATTCATATCAGATACACATTGTGTAAGTAACTTTAAAGTTTACTCTATTCTTCTCCCAGTTCACCAGCCACTTACTTTTATGTATTTCGGGAGAAGTGGATGAATTCACGTGTTGTAAACAATCCAACTGATCCGATTCTCTGAACTGCGTCTGCGGCACAAACTAAGATGGCGGCGCCCATCGCGCATACAGCTCAACTAACGCGATCGTTATAAAGGTGTTTAAACAACAAAACACTTCCACTTGCATATATTTGACAATCGGAATATCAGATATTTCATGCCATATCTAACAAATTTGTGAATATTTTGAATAAAAAAGGAAAAATGACATAAAAGCAGATCATCATTCATTCAGCTCTGTTGTTGCTGCGGTGTGTCACGTGACAAGCAATGACGCGTCACCATGGACACCATAAAGTGACACATTCTAAATAACGGTCGCCTTGAAAAACTCACGCTGGGGGGTCAGCCAGAATATTTTAAACTTACGTGTGAAAGGGTTAATAAAGTTGTAGTCGATGCTTTTTATTTATGTCAATGATGGTGTAGGTGTAAGCCATACGGAAAATCTGCAAAGAGTGTGGTTTTGGAGTCGAAACCCAGCAAACATTTTGACGTTTGACGTTGACCGTTGAAAAGACGTCCATCTGACACGTCCCGTTATGGTTGAAAAATAGTTCCAAAATGAAAGTTGAACCGACTTTGACGTCATCTGGCTGTGAATTCCACGTCTTTTCTGCACGTCCCTAGACCTCAGAATTAGTCTTCTTCTGGATGTTTATAAGATGCGTTTCTGCATAAGTGTAGGCTATAAGCCTGCATATAAAATAATCACACACCCATTGTGTTAAATCGTGAAAGGCGATCTATGTATTGACGTTTACACATCTAAACTTTAGACAAAGATTCTAAAAAGTTAAAAAATCGGTCCAGTCATACCTGAACGTCTATAACATGTTTTAATCACATGTAGATCAAACAATTTACATATGATCATTTAGCAGACGTTTTAGCAGACGACAACCCCTTACTAATCAGCCCCAATTTTGGCAAGTGATGCATACATGACATACCCAAAATAAAAAGGTTGCTGCTCATAAGTCATTCTGAATAGACACATAACCAACATATATTTACAAAGCCAACCATTGAGAGTTTACAGTTCAAGACTCAAAATTAACCAGACTGTTATTAATATTGAGATATATAAGCTCAAACATAAAATCAAAAACAACAAATATTAAGAATATATTTATTAAATGTATAAAATATATGAATTTAGGATAGCAACTTATAACCACAACTAAAGTGTAGCCACAATTGTGGTCATGCTTCATTTCAAATCTGAGGATGATATATCTAAAATTATGCATTTTATGAGGCCTATTGTGAGACCTTTATTCTTTATTCGTATAAAAATACCCCAAATCGCACGAAAATAACACACAAAACACATATACTTCAATCGTGCATTTATTAGATTCTTGATTCTTGTGTCACTTTCGCTTTATCACCATAGACAGTAAAAGAAATGGACACAGCGGAGAAACGTGAAGTCAATTAGAAGCACTCACTTCCTGATGGCTGACTGTACTGCGCAGACTCAAACTGAGCTTGACGACGTAGATGTGACGTGAGCAACCCGTCTGTCTTCTAGTAGCTGTGCCAAGAGAAATCTGAATCATTCCCTTCCGAAACTTGCAGAGACGGAGAGTGTGAGTAGGAGGTGTCCATGAGCTAGGAGCAGGAGAAACTTTTGCTAAGCATTCTCGATATCAACAATCGAGGCCAGTGCTTGAAGCGGGGGAAAAAAGGTGCCGGTAGGCTAACTGTTACTCTCTTGCATTGGCAAATCATGACATTTGAGATTAATACAGTGAAAAACAAAACTTGAAGGTATTGCTGGTACAACAACAATTTACTGTTATTTATTAACAATATAAATGTATTTAAACAAGTCGTGTGTGTGTGTGCTTGTGTGCAAACGGAACTCCCCCAAGTCTGCAAGTCCAAAAATACATGTAGGCTATGGTGAATTTACTACATTTTATTTTATTAAATGCATTTATGGTGAGATTATTATATTTTCATGTCAATCTGTGTTCATTTTGACCCCCGCTTGGGTCTTGGGTTTTGGAAAGGCGAAAAAAACAACAACCCCTCCCTCTAAACTTTTGGGGTACCTAGTGTCAGACTTGCAGGTGCCATAGGTGCATCGTTTCACCATGTGCTGAAATCGCAATGTTTGACGGAGGTCCTTCTCCTTAGTTACAGTTGCTGAGCTAGGATTGGACGAGGACAGTTCGAGGGCGGGGTTTTGTGAACGGTCAATTATAGTGTACTTGGTCTTATTTAAAGGGATACTCCATCGTTTTTTCATATTAAATTATGTTATTCCCTTAACTAAGACGAGTTGATGCATACCTCTTTCATCTCAGTGCGTGCACTTAATCGCTCTAGCGCGCGGTGACACTAATCACTGTGACACTGACACTAGTGTCACTGGCGCAGTAAAAAGTCACGCCTGATCCTCTTCCTCTCACTTCTGTCAATAGTGGGAAGAGGATCAGGCGTGACTTTTTACTGCGCCAGTCGAAGTACTCCCAAAAGTGCTATTCCGCCATACATTATAGTTATCCTTTTTAACCCGCTTAGAAAAGCGCCACGTTTTATTTTGTGTCACCATACTTGGTCGTATAACTATTCGTGTAACTGTTTTTTAAATAGGGAAAACGCTGATGTGTTTGGTCACTTCTAAATTCATTGCTGTTAGATACCATTGAATATTCTGGGGTAAGCTAAGTACTACTGTATAGCCCTAACACATATTTGACACAATAATGACGATGACACAACTCTCTAACTCCCTAACTCTCTAACTCTGACTCTAACTCTCTGATTCTACTACAACTGATTCTACAACTCCTGACAACACCCACAAAAAGGCGCGAGTTTCGAACAACCTTTTATCCGGAAGCGACACTCAGACCGAACCGATGACGTATCCACACAAACTGAGGCCTCGTTTGTCATTAGTCACGTGATTTTCACTTAAACAATACAAGCCTTGAATCGCGGCTTCATCTGGCACGCCCATTTTTTCTCGACACAAGCTCCGACGCCTCGGTTCATATGTCACATCACTAGTTCACACCATCTCCTGCCTGCCTCTCCCTTCATTTGGGTCCTCAATCTCCCGCTACACATTTCCCTGGTTAGTGTTTAGGCAACATTTCAGATTTTTTTTAAATTTATTTTTTATCTGCACTAAATTAATAAATTATATCTGGATATATATTCAGTCAGACAGTAAAGGTTGTCTTTCAGCAAAAATGTTTTGTATTGTAAGCTTCTTTATCAAAACTAGACATGTGCCGGTATTCGGTAATGCGATAAATCGCGGTAATGAATATGCACGATATTGTTATCGCGGGCACTTCAAAATACCGTGAAAAATAATAGATCAGAATTTATATTTATAGAACGCACATTAGCTTATTTTCCATCAACCGCTTAAACAAACACTGCATATATGCTGCGCGAAACACGTGCGCACTCTGATGTAAACAATCCCCACATGAAGCACTGTGTGCATGCGGCGCAGTGCGCACTCTAGTTAATGTAAATAATCCTCACATGGAGAAGAAGCATGGCGGAAGGAGGAACGCTGCTGACGATTTATCCCCCTTCTAAAAGCAGGGCTGTCAACTCTACGCATTCAGCGTGAGACTCACGCAATCGACACTTTTCACATGCTCTCGCGCCACACATCCATTTTCTCACGCAGAGAAAAATCACGGAGCAAAGAGGACACTGACACCGACAGACTAGACAGAGCAGGTTACTTTTGATATGAAAAAAAATCTCAGCTCTCATGTTCTGTCCATTTTATTACGAAATTCAGACAATAAATACCGTTTTGGCGCTTGTAAATGTGACATGACCGATCGCTGTAGCGCCTCAGTTCAAGTAAACCGATCCTCTGTTACTTTTTATTTAAAGATACAGTACAACTTACCGAAAGGTATTTATGCCTCATACATAATATCGATCAATCAGTGTTTTTCAACCACGGAAAGAGGTCAATAAAACTGCAGGTGAACAATTATGTCACAGAACGTTACATTTACCTCAGGAAAGCCATTTAATGACCAAACACATTAGTTGACTAGAAAAAATAGCTATAGAGAGGAGTATTTTGCTAAATATGTGCACTATATTACATTTGTATTATATTTTTACTTGTGTCATAATTTATTATAATGAAAAACAAATTGTATTTAATTTAATTTGTTAATTTTTAACCTTTAATAATTATAGCAATTAAAATATCGTGATAATACCGTATACCGTGATAAAAGCTCAATCAATTAATTGCAGCATGAAAATTTGATACCGGCACATGCCTAATCAAAACTAAAATAAAATGTATAATGCAATCTCAAATTCACTGTTTTTGTCAACAGAACTGTAAACATGATGTGGTTTCGTCAGTAGTTCCAAGCTTGGAGAAATGTGCCGTGTGCAATGGACCCTTTTCTGCCTTGAGATGGCTTAGTATTAAATGTAAAGGTGAGTAAATTGTCTTGATCAGTACGTTTTGTTGAGTGAAGTGTTTCAGTATCAACCACCTTTAACCCTCTGCCTGGTTTAAAAATATCCACATTTTTGTACAATTCTCAAACTGTAGAAAAATATTTTTTCTGGTCGGACAGTAGTTTGAACTAATTTTCACTGAGGGCAACACATGCTTTTGTTGTTAATTTGTGCCACTGCTTGAGAGCAAAATGGTGAAATTTCTGTGGCTTCTTTATGATTTATTGATACAATTGTAAAAGCCATTATAAAACTTATAAAACATTATAAAATCATTATCTAAGATCTAGTAAAGGAGAAAGTGATGTAAATGTTTAAAAATAATGTGTATATTTTCTTTTGTAAAATGCATAACTTCATATTTTGACTGAATGTAAGTGTGTTTAAAATCATCTATATTACATGCACGAAGTTGAAGTTCTTAATATTATCTGTGTAGTTTGTTCCTGCGTCTGGCACAGATCCTGTTATGAAAAAAAGTTTTAAAAAAAAGAGTCAAAAAGACTGATTGTGAACGCCTACCAATGGTAAGTGTATTTGAGAAATTAACTAAAATTATTGAGTACCTAAAAGGCTCAGTGGTAATTATTTTCATTTAAATATTAGGTTTCTGAAGAGCCCAGTTCAAATTCAAGTGATGATCTATCAGAGGAGGAATATGTTCCAGATTCTTGCAGTCAGTCAGACAGTTCCTGCACTGAGCCTGCTTCAAAAATTCAAAAACGTAGAGACATACTCGTATATGACAACCCATTATGCGAAGGTGCAGATGGTACAGAACAGGTTGAGAAGACTTGTGAGGAGGCAAAGCAATTATTAGGAGAAGTTCAGATTGAAGTTTAGGAGAGCAGAACTGAAGATGAATCTGTTAAGGGTAACACAGGAACTGGGGAAGATTAATGCATCCAGTCTTCAAACATTTCCACTTCGGGAAATAAGAAAAATTACTGCTACATCTGTGGTAAACCACAGTCAAAAATTGCCCGTCACTTGAAAACCCATGAGAAGACAAGTGTGGATGTTGCTCAAGTTTTGGCACTCCCAAAATATTCTAAAGTACGTAAGAAAATGCTGAACAAACTCCGGAACCAAGGGAACTACAAACATAACACAGATGTTTTAAAGAGAGGGACTGGATTGCTCAAAATCAGACGTAAATTGAATAAAAAGTATGATCCAAAGCAGTATGTGCATTGCATGTATTGCCAAGCTATGTATCTTCGGAGGGATCTGTGGCAACATGTTCGAAAATGTCTCTCAAAACCAGCGGAAGCCAATGCAGGTCCTGGAAGAACTAGGGTCTTGTCTTTGGCCACGATGTCTGAATCAGCCCAGTGTCAACAGATATCCAAAGGTGTTTGGAAGCTGTTAACTGCAATGAAAGATGATGTTTCTGCTGCTGTGCACAGTGACTTTTGTATTCTTCAGCTAGCCCAATCCCTTTTTAATAAACATGGTCAAGATCCCACCATATATGAATATATTCGGCAGAAGCTCAGAGAAGTTGGAAGACTTCTGCTGACACTGCGCAAAGAGTTTTCAGTATTTACTATTGAGGATGCTATAAGGCCGGCACATTTTCATTTGGTCATTCAAGCTGTCAAGAAGGTGTCTGGATTTGATGAAGAAAAGCACTGCTACAAAACACCAAGCCTTGCACTTAAATTGGGTCATTCATTGCAAAAGATATGCGACATCCTACACTGCAGGGCTCTAATGGCAGGGGACAGTGAACTAAAAAAAGGTCGACCCAGACATTCAAAACACTGTATACCTCCAAATGGTCTGAACTTGTCTCTCATATAGCTTTGACAAGCCATCTACCCTGCCGTTTACAGAAGATGTGCAATGTCTCCACAAACATCTTGAAAAGACAGCAAGTTTAGCTTCTGAGAACCTGGCAAAGATGGCATCACCACAAGTCTATGGTGAACTTTGCAGAGCAACTTTGGCAAAAATAATACTGTTTAATCAACGACGTGGAGAAGAAGTTGCAAAAATGCAAGTAAAGGCTTTCCTAGAGAAGGACACAACTGCCCTCCATAAAGATGTTGCTGTTGGCCTGACCAAGTTTGAACAAAAACTTTGCAAACATTACAGCCGTGTGGAAATTAGGGGCAAAAGAGGGCGAAAGGTTGCTGCGCTGCTATCTCCAGATATGGTTGATTCATTGTCACAACTCATAAGCAAAAGAAAACAATGTGGAGTACCAGAGGAGAACACATTTTTGCTCGCAAGACTCCACTGTTTGACTCCTTATAGAGGACAGGACTGTTTATGCAAATGAGTGTGGCGCTCAGAACCCAGAACTCCTTAGGTCAACACAGTTACGGAAACATATTGCAACCTTGTCCCAGGTCCTGAACCTCAAAAACCATGAGATGGACCAAGTTGCTAACTTCCTAGGCCATGACATTCGTGTCCACAGAGAGTTTTACAGGCTTCCAGAGGCTACAACTCAGCTGGCTAAAATATCAAAACTGCTAATTGCTATGGAGAAAGGGTCCCTTACAAATCTTCAAGGCAAAACCCTTGACGAGATTGAGATTGAAGGTAATCATTGTTGTTAAAAGTTTAGGTTGGATTGTTGTTTCATACATTTTAAGGTTATCAATAGACCATGACTTTGGGACTTTAAAAAAATAATCATCAAGTCCATTAAGTTCCATATTTCACATGGTCATTGATTACAGTTGTAACTCACTTGTCATGTATAACAACTTTGCTTGTCATTTTTTTTTAGATACCATTGACTTCACTGGTTCTGAACTAAGTGAAGAGAGTGACACTGAGGAAGATAACACGCCATATCCAGAGACAGAAATTGCCAAGTGCAGCTAAATCTATGAAAAGATTGATCATTTATCAAATGATTTAAGTCAATGGATAGATTGTAGGTTATGATACACTCCTAATGTATTATGTTAGTTCAGATATACAGCTGTTATGTATACAGTATCTTCATTGTGTTAGGAATCAAAACATTCAGGGTATAAATTGTGGCCGTTTGCAAGCACACCTGTCTATATAACTATTTGTTTTTGTTTATGGAATATTTCAATTAGCATGAATTAGTATATTGAGCTATAATAAATATTCTGCAGGGATGAAGAGAGACAGGCCACCTGTTGACGAACCTCCAGGCCTCTCAGGCGGTATGTTCCTATACCTCAGTGCACTAGCATGGTCATTGATGTTTGATTCATTGAATGTAATGCTACTGTATGTTTCAATGTATGTATGTTTTCATTCACAGATATTGACTCCGCCCTAGAAGGCACATCTACAGGTATGACAAACTAGCAGAAATAGCAATAAGGGCAAAAGCAAGCTCTTTTCAAAAGGTTGTTTGCTAAAGATAACAGGCTTTTTTTTTCTTATTAGACATTTTGACATGACGTTGCATTGAAAGTAGATGTTAACGTATATTTCTAATGGTTACATCTCATTAAGGCATGTAAGTTCAAGGGGTCTGTTATTGTACAGCATTGCTAGTTTACTGGTATGGCTTATTGGGACATTCAAATGAAACATTACAATCATTTATGCTGTTAATTATATGTACTGTTTTTGTTATGTGAAAAAAAGTGTCTGTCGTGAAAAAGACACAGGTCAAATTATCACATGACCTACATTATATTGAGCTAAACTAAATATTCTGCAGGGATGAAGAGACACAGGCCACCTGTTGAGGAACTTCCAGGCACGTCAGACAGTATGTTCCTCGTAGGGCTTGCATAGACTAGTCGAGTAGTCGATAGATCGACTACTTCAACCACTAGTCGACTACTCGAGCGTCCATTAACCATAAATTAACTAAAAATGGCGAACGTCACCAATAACAGACACCACACGTCAGATGTGTGGAAGTATTTCATCAAGGATGACAAAAATTGTAATTGGCCAACTCTGCAAGAAGCCGTTCACATATTGCGTCTAAAAACGTGTGGAAAGCGCGCGCGGCCGTGCCGCTTGTCTCCTACAAGCGCTTGCGCTCCCGTGGCGTCTGTCATTGCTATGCAACCAAACTGCGCTCTCCATGATGACGACGAAGAAGTATCATTCAGCAAAGGATGAATTGATTTAGCCCTTGCATTAGCTTTACTACTACTTGATATATTTCTGGAGATGAGAAGGAAAAACCCGCCTGGAAAAACTAGCGCACCATGTTGCTTTCATTATGAGCACGCTGGCCGCGCGCCTACATTTGAAATAACGACCTTGAGCGCGGAAAAGACGCGATATGTGAACGGCCCCTAGAAGCAGACGTCTGGTCTGACATGAAAGGCAAGAACGGCTATTTATTTGGCTTTAGACTGTTACACGAAAATTTTAAAATGAAATGTCATAATTATAATGTTTTGAGAGTTTACTTATGCAATTGTTGCATTAGGCTATGAATTAATAAATGTTTATTCATAAGATCTAGCTATTTCATGTCTTTTCATTCACAGTAGCATGAACGACGAGTAGTCGAGTAACTCGAGTATTGTTTTGATAAGAAATCGACTAGCAGAAATCAGTAGTCGTGCAACCCCTAGTTCCTCGACCTCAGACTGCTAGCGTGCTCATTGATGTTTGATTCATTGCATGTAGACTAATCAATGCTACTGTATGTTTCAATGTATTCCTAATTAAGATTTTATTTTTCATTCACAGATATTGACTCTACCCTAGAAGGCACATCTACAGGTATGACAAACTTTGAAGTGATTTTAATAGTGTTTGTTTTGACAATACAGTAAACGTAATTCCTGATCCCAAATTAATGAGCCTCTGCTTGCCGTTTGTCCCTTAAATAAACTGGTCTGTTTAGTGTATCTCACTCTTTTGCTTTACTTTGTGTCCCACTCAAGCACTCCCCTTTTTCGCTTTAGACTGATATTTGGTCAGAATACTTACATATATCTTGAGATTTCCATCCCTTTTATGATCCCCATCTCCTAGCCAGTTGCTGTAGAATGCTCTAAAGCTTATGAAATTGAAGTTTACATTGTTTTAAAGTTGTAGATTATAATAAAAACAGTGTTTTAGTTGACATTAATTATTTTTTCTCTTTTGCATTGTTCAACGAATACACAGACAGCGTGAACAAAGAGCACAGCAGGACAGCAGAGGAGCATGACCAACCTGGTGAATGCAACAAACACACACCAAAAACCCTACTAATTGGTCACCTTTTTAGAGTCAGTTTGTAATGGAGATCTACTGCTTAAGGAAATTTGTCAACAATATGGAGTGTCTAGTCAGGACACGGAAGGCAGGGATAGTCATTGAATGGTTTTAATAAATATACTTCTAAAATAAAGACGCACAGGCACAATTTCTCATAAACTATGATAGACTATGATTTCTCATAAACTAAGGTGTGGTTCTCAATGAAAGGAAATAAACATCAATATTACTTACATAAACACAATTTAGTTAACTGAATAACTATCTCTAGTCACTTAAATAAACAGTGCTAAACATGTCCTGAAACGTAACTACAATGAGAATAACATATAAGTTACACATACAACAGATATAAAGGCTGTCACTGACTATAAACATTAACATAAATTACTAATATAAACTTATCTATATGATATAGTTTCAACTTACTTGTGGTCACTGACGCACACGAACACAATGTGAAGATTAGCTTAACTGAAACTGAACTGACTGCCGTTCTCTACAAGCCAGGGCATGTCGCAACATGTCAGAAAAGGGGCGTGGTCTGAACGAACACTCGCTGTACATGCTCTGACCATGTTCACATCACTTGAGCCTTTTGAACAGCCGCCCCATAATTCACGGTGTGAATTATCTCCTGGAAAGGCTCAACTATCCACAGGAGCTGCTGTCGAGGCATTATCCGGGATGGCTGGCAGCTCAATGAGCTTGGCCACTGGTCTGGTGTAGGTCCTCCCGTCCACCTGCACCTCAGCAGTCCTCACTTTACCATCGACACTCCTAATGGTCTTCGTGACTCATCCCACGGGCCACAATGCACAAGGTAACCTTTGGTCAATTACCATCACCACTGTACCAACAGTGTGTCACAGTGTCTGGTTTGTGTTCCCTTGGTGTCCACTAGAGGTCCACTTCCCCCTAGGTGTCATTCTCATTAGGAACTGCATTTCCCACAATCCTTGTCTGCACTCATCACTGTTCATTGTACCCAGCTGTTCCCCATCATGATTGTTAGTTCTGTGTGTATTTATACCCTGTCTGTTTTAGTGTTTGTTACGGAGTCCTTGTTATTCGTCACACCACCTTTGAGGTCTGTTGATCATCTGTGTCTTGTTCTGTTTGTGTATTTTTGGATTGCTTACATTGAGTTTGACCTTTGCCTGGACTGTTTACGAGTACGGATTTCCCCAATAAATATTACTTACTGCTATTGGATCTTCTCCTCTTTTCCTGTGAGTGGATCATGACACAGTGAGGTTATCTGTCTCCTTAACCCATTTCTGCCTTGACTGCAAGAAAGGTAAGTAGCTCCGTAACAAATGGGTCCAAAACTGGTCAGCTAACACCTGACTTTGCCGCCATCTTCTCCGACTGAGAATCTCAGACTCAGAGTACATCACCTGAGGAAGCGACGAGTCGGGCCGCCCCATGAGAAGGTAGTTGGGGGTTACGGGATCCACATCGGCTACATCTGTCGACACATAGACCAGTGGCTTGGAATTGAGGATTCCCTCTACCTCAATCACCTCAATCAGAACTGTCTGCAAGACTTCTTCGGTCACTGTCTGTGCTCCCAGAGTAACATAGAGTGCAGCTTTAATGGATCTAACTTCCCGCTCCCAGGCTCCACCAAAGTGAGGTGCATTTGGTGGGTTGAACTGGAAACGGATCTGGTGCTTAGCCAACTTGGTCTGCAGCTCTTCACACATGACCTCAAAACTTGCTTTGAGCTCATGCTCCCCTCCGCGGAAGTTGGTCCCACAGTCAGAGAGAAGCTCGAAGGGAGTTCCACATCTAGCCACGAACCGTCTGAGTGACATAAGGAATGAGTCGGTGTTCATGTTGGGCAGCACATCTAAGCGAACGCACATGGTGGTCGTACATTTAAAAACTATTCCCCATCTCTTTTCCATACTCGGACCTCGCTTGATCTGGAATGGGCCGAAGCAATCTACTCTATGTGCTCAAAAGCAAATCTGAAAACTAAAATGACAGAAAAAATGATGTTTATTTTGTCATACTAATATTTATTACATCAAGCATTAATATGAATTGTAAGATTACAATCTTTACAATGTTTTTAATCTTTAGATATTACTTTAGGCAAGGCAGTTAATTAATGATTACATACTTCTGAATGTGTGTCTGAATGTACTAGCCAGTATAAGCTGCAGTTCCTCTTCTCCATTTGGTGTTTTTTCATGTTGCTTTTCAAGAAGAAAAAAGTTCACCAAAAAGCTCTTCCCATGTTGTGTTGGTGTATATGGTGCCAAAGGCTTTTTGCCTCTTGCCTCCTTTTGGAAAAATCCAGGAAAAGACCAAACCATATAAGATGGCAAACTATTATTCTCATATGTTATCATCCATCAACACAGAGCAACCTAACTTAAAATATATCTACATTCTCAATGATTGATTATGTTAGGGTAAATGCAGTTTACTTTACGTTTTATCTAACAAATGACAGCTCCATAAAATATTCGAAGCGAAATAATCTAATGTTGAAAATCCATGAAATAATACTAATAATTTCTTCTTTTTTAGGTGGATGGGCAGTAATTACGTGTCCCTATGGAGTAGTCTACTCGATTAAATTTAACATTAGAGCGGAGTCTCCAAGAGACTTTGCTGATTTGCTCTCCTCATGGAAGCACTTCCCTAATGTGTCGATATAAGATTTTGCCAGAGGACTAGCAACACACACTAACCTCCGGGACCCAGAGACTTTACTTTTTAGCCCTCATGAAGGCAGACTTGCAGAACCAAGCGCTGAAAATTTTCAGCTGGCTAAAGATAGCAAGTTCACAGTGAATTTGCCCTGGTTAACCCTCTGGGGTCTGAGGTGTTTTTGGGGTCCTTGAGATGTTCTGACATGCCCTGACATTTGTGCTTTTTTCAGTTGCTTATAAACATATTAATGGCAAAGGTGTAAATTCACTCTATATAGCACAAACAGGGCTACCATAATATGTGAGCCACATGTATGTACATGTTTTCATTTTTGAGAGAATAATGTTTATGCATGGTTATCGGAAAAAACTAAAAATTAAAGTTTCTGAAATAAGGCCACAAAACACATACTAAATATGTGGCAATAAGACTTTTGACTAATGGATGTCGTCGCCTAGAGTTTTTTCTTCAAAATGGTGTGAAAATCATCCTGCCTAATCATTCACATAAAACGATACATTGATTTAAGTTTTGTGAAACACTTTTAGTTTGGAAAGCCAATATGCGGATGGGGCGTAAACGATCATGCATATTTAGTAGTTCACACCTGATGAGACAATGTCCCTGCATACTTAATGAGCCATTCATTCAGGTGTGTCACCTATAGCTAACTTAAATATACAAGCTTCATAAAAATGATCATTCTAGAAGAAAATTTCAGATGGCATTTAGAGGCTTTTGCATCTGAACTCTTCATATATACACACACACACATACATATATATATATATATATATACACATATACACACACATATATATATGCATACACATACATACTTTATAATCTATTCAAAACTAGTCAACGTCTTTCAAAACTATACATTTCAAAGTATACATTTTATCATACGTATTTCAAAGTAAAGGATTCATTAGTTAGTTGATGACTTTATTTTTGACAAAACACATACAGTATATATTCCTCATCTCAGTATAGCAATAGAGTTTGCTAAAAGCTGTTCATTCAATACAGCAGTATTTGAAAATCGATAATATTTTGTAAAATTACATTTATATTTGCATTTATGTCAAAACCTAGACACTTTTAAACATCAAAAGGACATTTATTAATATGTATTTGTGTCAAAATTACATATAAACAGATTTTCCTATTCAATTTTGCATGGAAACGCTTCCAAGACGCTTGCGTGTCGCGTGAAAAATAGGAGTCGGTTCTATTTCTAGCATGCACGCGTTTTCCACGCGTTTACCACGCTCGTGCTGCGCCTGAGACACGCGTCTCACACAGGCAGTGTGCAAACTCTAAACTGTTAACATGGGAGCCGAAATAAAAACGGACACGCCACGCAGCTGAGACGCTTACGCCACGCATCCAGTGTTTCACCGGCCTTATCCAGCGGATGTGGGCGTTTCACAGGTTTGTATGCATCGCCTCACATTTGCGTTTGTATAGCGCGGTCTCCGTAGGCGGAGTCACAATACAACTTAATTAGCGGAGATGAGAACAACTGACATCTCTCTCTTTACATACATATTATATAAACTGTGAATATTTGTTTTTTATAAAAAATACTTAATTTAAAAGAAGAGAATTCAAGCTCCATGCCTGTGTGTCTGTATGCCTGTTTGACTGAGTATTCGCTGAGTTACAGTTCATTTTCGGACGCGTTTCAGAATTGACTTCACTGATGGAGAGTAGGCAGAACTCGCATCATGTTTATTTTTCTTTATTGGCGAAAAGCACAACACTTTGTTTTTATTATGAGCATACACAAAAAAATACACACTAAACAGGATCGATTGATGTATAACACAAGCATATAAGATAAAAATTTATTTTTTGTTTAATTTTTTTTTTGCACTCATAAGGAAAAAAACGAGCCTATCGCGCCGGCGCGATAGCCGACCCCAGGGGGTTAAAAGTCAAACAGGTGCAAAAGAATCCCACCTGCCATCCTTTAACTGGTTCTTCAGAGCATTATGTTCTGTATGACCGCTTTCACAAAAAGTGTAACACAAAAGACCCAAAAGATGTCCTCAGAAGAGTCGACTTAGTCCCAGAACTAAGTGGATGGTTAAATACCCAAACTGCTGAACAACTCTTTGCTGGTATGCGGAAAAATAATTACTTTATGAACATGCTCACACCTTCAGCAAATGTATTCTTAATGCGCAACATAATCCACCACTACAACCAATCACAAAATGAAAGTGTGAAAGAAAACCTCAGAAAAATTGTCACCAAATGATCAGCTGACCTTGAATGGTAATGGTCAGGTAATTGTAGGTAAGATTTCTCTTATTACTATGTTTTGTGTTATTCAGAGAACATTACTTCATATATAATGCATCAACTTTTATTCCATCTAAAGGCACACCTCCAGAACCCGTTCAAAATAAGTTGTTGTTAGGCACGACGTTGCGTTGTTAGGCACGACGCGGATATGAAACATTGGCCGAGGTCCTCGGTTAAAGCTAGCCAGTATTGATGTCTGGCTATAATTGTTGTAGAAATTGTGTTACTAAGACTTTTGTACACCCAAATAGTTGAATTTCCAAAACAGCCTAATACATAAATGAACCTCATCAATTATGGTCTAGTCTGAGTTTAACATCATAACTAACATGGTCAGGCTGGTTGTTTCCACGTTCTAATGCTGCGGCAGCTTCCCGCAAAAGCTCCCTAACAGATTTCGCCATATCTCGTCGTCTCGATTACAATATAATCACATTTAAATAATTTCGTTTCACACATTCAACTCATGCACACGGGACGTCGACGACTTCGCTTTACAGAAGGCGTGTCTCTAGCGCCGTTACTAGAATAAGCCACACCCACTCAATAACAGAATTTGCATGCAGGTTGTCTTTGAAAATGAAAACGAAAATGAAAACTGTGAAATAAAAGAGGAATTAAAATTAAACTAAATTTTACATTAGAATTTGAATTGTCACTATTATTGCGTGAGCGTTAATAAAGAGCATTGTAAAAACTGTATTTGTAGTTTCTTTTTCACGTTTGGCTTTTCATTTTAATATTGGCAGTCTTGCCTCTGTAGACTGTAGTGAAAATTAAATGTGAAATCACCAATTGCATTTTATTTTTCAATTTGACAGGGATGATGCACTGTCACCGTGAAAATGAAATCATTTAATTTCATTCTCAATTTTGTCACATATTTTGCGTACTGTTTTCTGTAATGAAATCGTTAATCTGGTTTTAATTTTCATTTAATAATTTTATTTATTTATTTAAATTTGGCAGAAAATGCCTTCCATAGCCTTGATGGAGACAAGACCATCAAGGGAGTTTTTGGCTTCGGTTGGAAACAGTCCTCACAAGGAAGGATTTCCTTGCTTTAGGATGCCTTTGTTGTGTTGAAGCAACAGTGAGAAGCAGCAAACATATTTTTTTTGCAGCAAACGTATTTTAACATTTAACCCATACAGTACAGTACAGTAGTATGGGGCCTAATAAATATGTCCCTGAATGTTAACAGATTTTAAAGTTATCAGATTTTAAATGCCTGTCTTTCAGTTTTGAAGGATATTGCTGATCTTCAGGTAATGCAAATAATTACTTTGATCAAATATTCTGTATGCATGATGTGCGTAAAAATAGGAATGTGGTTCCTTATTTAATTGTTGCACTTTTCCTTAACAGGGCATAATGGTCCATGTATTTAATTTGTATGTGATCGTGACTTGGTTGTCACCCTTGTGTGCTGACCCAATGTCTAATGTTCCTGTGAGTATCATTCTAAGGTTTTGTAACTGAGGCAGTATGAAGCCATTTTAAAAATATTTAAATTCTAAATATTATACCTAATTTTGTTTTGTTTTATTAAGGGAAATCTACCAAGTCATGTCTTCATTCTGCTGCCTTCCTGGATGGGAAATCATTGGATGATCTGTGTATGTCTCAAAATAATTATTTTAATGTTCAAATAATCAGAAAATCTTTACATGTTCTGCTTAATTTTTTCATACATTGAAAATGTAAAGCAAAGTGTTAGCACTTGACAACTTGACAGTTGATGTCAAAGTTGTACTGTTTTAGATCATGAAGCCAAAAAAGAGGGAGATATTTTGGCTTGATTCCCTCTACAGACATGGCTTCAGTGATTGCCGTTTCATGAACAGTTACAGGTCTTACGAATGAAATGTTCTGAGTTCATGAGCTTAATGTATTCATTCAGCATTTTTGTTTTTGTTTTGTGTATTCAATGTTCTGTCTGACTGTAGGCCCTGTAAGAATATCAAGAGCTTTTAAAATTGGTTTACAATTTCAGATCAAGCTTTGTCAAGCACCCATATAAGTGTCTTAACTTTCAGTCCTTTTAAAATTTTTTTTATTACACTTCACATATAACTAGCAGAACATGTAAATCCTGAGCCATGGAGGGAGTACAGCTGTGACGACATTACAGTAAGCAGCAACCATTCTAAGCATTACAGGCCTACCAGCTTTTGATGTATTAACTTCATTATTATTATTATTATTAGTATTATTGAATTCTCAGGACATTCACAGACAACTAAATTCCAATAACTGTGGAGTGTTTGTGTTGATGGTAAGTCATTGTAACAAGTCACACCAGACAGTATTATAAATGCCCAACATCTGAAAGATTTTGCATTGATTTGTTGATTTGTATTAATCAATACTAAACAAACATTTATGTATACTGTTGTACATTTCTTTAATGTCTGCTCTTATGTGCTTTAATTCATAATGTAGTATGCATTTCTACATTGTAAGTCTTTATTTTTTTTATTTTTTTGAAAACCTACGTTAGCAATAGCTAATCAGTGCTCTGTTTTACAGAGTGACATGCTAACAATAAGAAGATGGTTGTGCATGCTTCTGCTGAGTAACTATCCTTTGAAGTTAGATCAAGTTGTACTGAATGTAAAATGTTGCCAACATATCTGTGAACATAAATGTAGCAGTTTAAAATAATTAAATTGGATTTCAATCCTGGTCCTGGGGATGTTATTAAGAACAAACTGTCTTCATGATACTTTATATTTTGAAGATCAGACACTGAAAGAAAAGAACTTCGGAAAAAGAGGAGAGTAGAGAGAGCAGGTATTGGTTCCCACTTTAATTCTTGAAGAGTAAAAATAACAGGGATTTGAAAATGATGCTACTCTTATTCTTACTCTCCAATGTAGAGGTGATGGAAACCCCCCTGCCTGTTGATTACTTGACCAAGGTAAGCACAGCATAAACTCCTGTCAATCTATCAGTTACACTTTTTAATAAGATGTATGTAAAGTTAAATTTCGTACTGACTGTTGGCTTCTTTAGACAGATGCCACCTGGCATCCTCTGGCAGATCCTGATTGGAGTCGTCAGAGACAACGGCGATGTGGCTTTCTGCAGCAAGCCCGAATTCAGAGAAGAGGCCCATTTTGTATGGCTGGACAGTAAGTTATTTAAATCTAAGTTGTGAGTACTGTAAAAGGTGCTTGAGAAAGTCTGTCTTTCCGTCCATCTATTTCTGTCTGTCTGTCTGTCTGTGCAATCTATCCATCCATCTAACTGTCTGTTCTTCCTATCTATCTGTCTGTCTATCCATCTATCTCTGTCTGCCTATCTGTCATGTCTATCTATCTGTCTGTGTCTTATAGACTGTATTGTCTTCAAAACTTTCAGCTTGAAAACTACTTTGAACTACAAACTGAAAACCTTTCAAACTTCAAGCTTTTAAAACTATTTCAAACTTTCAGACTAGGCTTTCTCAAACCAACCTAAAGTTTGTCTTGACAAACAACAAAGTCTCTCTTAGGTACTTTACAGACAAAGCCAATAACACTCAAACATATAGTTGTCTAACATCTTCCTATAATATATTTAAAATATATAAAAAAGAAATTGTATGACTCTGTACTATGTTAATGCCTTTCTTCAAAATGATTCAATATTGTTTGTTCTGTATTTTATCTAAATTAGGTGTTGTGAACTGGAGTGCATTTTCCAGACAATATCAGCAAGAGTTCCGGGTGCCCTACTCGTTGACTCTGTGCTTTCACTGCACTGAAATATAAAAGGACTGCCCACCTGGGTATGTAGGTGATGGCAGAAGGGGAGTCCTGCACGGATTTTATTCTGATAAAGAGGTAGAGGGCTATTGCTTGGTTGATTGTTTTTTCAATGATGGAGGGGAATTTCAAACTGAGTAGATTTGAAGTGTGTGTGTCTGTGTGTGTGTGTGTGTGTGTGTGTGTGAGAGAGATATATACAGATATGTATGTGATTATCTGTATGTGTATATATTTCTTTTACATAATTATCTTTGTTTTGAAATAAAAGTTATCACTGTTATGAGTTTGTTTTTTGAGTTGGCATGCATAATATGGGATACTGAGATTGACAATGCACTGTATGTAGTTGGTTTAACTTCAAACTACTTTATTGGAATAAATGTTCTATAATAGCCTATATAATGCACAAAAATAAACAATGAACTATTACAGAGGAATGATTAAAATTAGAAATACTGTATATAAGGTGCCATTAATGTTTACAATAATTTTGTAATTTACACAGTGAAGTGCAACAAAATAATTTTATTAAATAAAATATAACACAAATATTACACCATATATACTCTGAAATTCCTTATAAGTTTACCTTAGATCAGGCATAGTTAAACCGTGGACTCCTTTTTGCTGCTTTCATTATTACTTTAGAGTTTTTCTAATACATTTTAATACATTTTACATCTAATACAAAACAAACATTTTTTTAAAATGTCAAATTTGCGCATGCATTTAAAGACGCGTGACGTCAAAACAAGTAATTTGACAGCATGCGCTGTCAACGCGATATGGCGGTGAAAAAAATGTCAACTATCACCATTCAACACTACAGGCAACTCTTTCTCACAACTCTTAACATTCACTTAAGACTTTATTTAACTAATTTAAGACTGCTCTCATGAGGCTACTCAACAAAACAGACATTTTGGCATAACTGTGTGTTATTATTCGTTCAAGCGCGAGAAGTCTATTCTGAAAAGTGAAGCAAATTAGAAGCACTCACTTCCTGATGGCTGAGTGTACTGCGCAGACTCAAACTGAGCTTGTTGACGTAGATGTGACGCGAGCAACCTGTCTGACAGTTGTAAGTCTTCTAGTAGCTGTGCCAAGAGAAATCTGAATCATTCCCTTACGAATCTCGCAGAAACATAGAGTGTGAGTAGGAGCTGTCCATGAGCTAGGAGCAGGAGCAACTTTATGACTCTCTATGGGCTTCTCCCTTGACTTTATTGGACTTTATGCCTCCACGTCCCCCCGATTGACTACGAGAAGCTGCTTCTACGGGGCCATAACGTAAGATACAAGGTAATGGAGCCTTTTATACATTGTTGTGTTTCTTTAGAAATAAACAATGGACAAATAGAGTCTTTAAACGCCTCAGATGTAAAGTTATTCACTGTCAAAGTGATGCCAAAATGAATGGGAGTCAATGGAATGCTAACAGCTGGTGATGGCTTGTTAGCCAATGGCGGCCCTGGGGATGGTATGCTTTCCGGGTGCTGGATTACCCCCTGTTCACCACCAGCAACAGTGACAGGTAGGGTGCAGAAAACCCTCAGTGCAATACAGATTTGTCCAAAAATGCTCTGTAGCTGCAGCTTGTATATGTCAAGAAGGAGCTGAAGAGGGGACTGATTATGAGGAAATGTGGCCTTATGCATTGCTTTCAGGTGCAGCATTTCATCCTCAAATTCAGCTGTGAGGTCTTTGTGGTGTATTCTTGTAATAGCACGGCATGTTACTTTTATCTCTTCTTCTGACATATCTGCCAACTTCAGAATCGGTGCAAATGTTTTGCATGTTGCGGCTGTGGTCTGGAACCTTGCACCTAAATCACTGATTATGTTGTCCATTGCAACAAAAAAGACCTGGTTTCTTAATACAGTTGCAGCATTCTCTTCAGTTTTCATCTTCTTGACTCTCATCTGGCATACATTTCCTTTTCCGTTTCCGCTTCTCTTCACCCTGAAAATTGAGCAGGAATCTCCATGACTTGGGCTACTAAGCAGGCCTCGGCAAGGAGGGAGTCCCATTTACAACGAAGATCCTGCATTTCCTCTTGTAGTGCCTTGATGTTTGCAGCCTCAATGTCCAAAGAAATATCCCCTGCCTGAAGAATCAGGTTGCGATTTTCCATGCATGTGTCTAATACACATTGTAGTGCTACCAGAATAGTGGGTAGGTGAGTTGCCACGACTCGTACCGCAGCAATCCGGGCACCCCAACGAGTGTCAGAGAGACGATGAAGAGAGCATCCAGTTTTTTCCTTCAAGGATTAACACTGCCAAACAAGGCCTCAGGGCATGACTGAGCTGCGTGTACAACCACCAAATTGAGGGTATGGGAAGCACAGAGGGAGTACGTAGCAAGCAGGTTTTGTTGTAAAATCTGAGCTTGCACACCTTTCACTTTCCCTGACATGTTGGCTTCATTGTCATAACCCTGTCCCCTATTCCTCTAAAGGTATGCCCCTGTCTTGCAATACTGCCTGAATCATTTCAGAGATTTCCCTGCCTGTCTTTTTATAAAAGTTTTCAAATAGACAGAATCTCTTGGTTATCTTCCATTCATCACGTTCTACATCTTGATGTACATATCTCAACAATAGCAAGTTCTGTTCAGTGTGAGAGATGTCTGGGTGTTGAGTCACATATCACTGAGAAGCAAATTGCAGCTTCTCTTTCTGCCAGGGTAGTGTTCAACACTCTTTTGCCACAGAGCTCAATGAATTCATTCTGCGTCTCAGGACTCAGATAGTGTGTTAACCTTGACCCCTCTTTCTTCTTTTCCCTTACTTTTTCCAAGTGCTCGTGTAAAATGGGATCATAATATGCCAACAACTCTAAAGTGCCAAGAAAATGCCCATTGTGGACATCATCTAAGCTATAATTTTTGCCTCTGAATGCAAGGTTTCGTGATGCCAAATGAAAGGGTCACATGCAAAAGCCTCTGTAGAATCAGCCTGTTCTTCTCTATTTCTGCCAGTAGTTGTCTTTGAAGGTGACCATCAACTCCAGTTGCTGCCAGTAGTGACTGCTAAAGGCTTTTCCATTTTACATAGCACTGCTTATGAGGCATGTTTGTCTCATGTTCTGGCAATTTGTTGTACATTATTTGCCATTTAATGTGCTAATTTAAATCCATCCTTGCTGTTCAGAGCACTTCTTGACGGCTTTGTCAGCTCATGAGAGAACAGAAGGCATGGGATGCAATATAGAGCCTCTGAACACTCACTATGAATATAAGCCAGTCTCTTCTGATTTTTCACGCCCATTTGCTGACTTTACAAATTCAAGATAAATGGGAAATGGTTTCCCTTCCATATCTTTAGGTGGCATTTTGTTTGTTTTCTGTCTCTTTACTTGCCAGCCTGGGTACTATGGTGTCTTTCTGATCATTCGTTAATTTATCTGGCGATAGTCCTGGATCCTCTGGCAAAAATTGGTCTGAATTGCTCTGCCTACTTTCCAGTTCCTCATCTCTCATTTCCACACTGTGCTCAGAGCTACACCCATGCTCCCGGCTCTCTTCACTTCCACCATCATCCTCAATCATACCTTTTCTATCATCTTTCTTTTCATGAAGGATACATTTGATATTAACCTCTTATCCTAATTATAACCTAATATAATAAAACGCACTACGATGTTAGTTACTTAACACCACTCAAAATGGCTAAACATGGTTTGCTTGAAACTGAGGGTCATGTGTTTCACAATGTTAAGATCTGCTTCTACTAAATCTGACATAAATATTATGTTGCCATGATATGTAGCTACCGATGAGCTACCAAGCTACCTATGACATTGATTAGCATATTATTGCTATTAAATATTATAGCCTATCAATTTAAAATTAAACATGTTTCAAATTAGGCTATTATAATGGTGTGTTGTATGCAAACAGCATTGTTAGTGTACTGTTTATTCATTTAGCCTTTACTTCAGAGATTACATGAATTATAACCAAATTATCATCTGAAAGTGTATGTTCTGCTCTTTCAATGGGTTGTCTCAGTTCATTTTTAGCACTAACGATTGTGGTTTATTCAAGCAGTTTAGCACTATAGATTTCGTGTTCTAGTTTGTGCTCACCTATCTTTGAAAATAAGTCAGTTAACAACTGTTTCCCCTCATTTTGTTTTCTTTCCTTCTCCTGTCTTTCCTTTCTTTTTTGGCGGCCTGATTTGGCCTTCTTTGAGAAAGACATTTCTAGCAGCAGTTTGCGCTCCCACCAGATGCTCAACTAACTAACATAAACAAAATGCATGCAGATGGAATAAACCATTTGGCACATTAGCAAGGGGTGGGACCGTGAGACCTTAGATAGTCTGTACTTTTTTGTATACAAAATGTAGTCAGTCAATCAACCAAGTTATTCAGCCAATACACTAACTTTACATTTCATCTGACAATCATTATGAAATTTAATTAGGAAATCAATATATCCAGGTAAAATAAAATATATTCCAAAAATGTTCAAGGGCCCTCTCTCCCCTTGGGGCCCTGGTAATTTATTTATTTATTTTTATTTATTTATTTTATTTGACATGGACATTACAATTACATTGGATGAACCATATGCATTTGCTTGGGTGTTTTAGCACACATGCTAATTTTCAACACCTGTCCACGGGAGGCTTTTAGAAAAGAATACAATAACAATACTGATAGCAAAGTAATAATAACGATACCAACAAAAAAAAGGATCAAGAAAATATACCATATGATTACAAAAATAAAAAATTTTTTTTTAGAAAGTTGTAAGTTATAAAGAAAATAATCATAATCAGAAAATATCTCAATAGTAGGCTATTCATGCGAGCACTGTTGTTTTGTTTTTAGCCATTGTTTAAGTCCTCTGTATAAAGCATTGCCATCTGTCTTTAGTTTTTTGGTGGACAAATTATGTTACTGACCTTTCAATTCTTGGTAAAAAAACATAGTGCAAACAAAATAAATGTACTTCATTCAATGAATCCAATATACCCTGTTCCTCCATGAAGTTAAAAATGTTAATAAAGTGTCTAGATACAACTCTATTGACTTCTGCCCATAGTCTCTCAATCCTTTGGTTGTGTACTGCAACACCAGTAATAACACTACGACTGTTTAATGTTCTTTCCAACATAAAACGTGCAACATGTATATTTTCCATACCGTGATCACATCTGACCCTAAAAGGCAAACCAAAGTTCTCTATCCCTGCTAAAAATAATGACAAGACACTTGAGGCTCTGTTGTTAGATAAGCACCTTAAATATATAATAGTCCGGCTGAAACCATCAACACAGCCATGCAGGATCATCCGCCACCTAACCAGCTTGTGGTTTCCGTCAAAATGCCTGTTGAGAGATAAACACTACATTACAGAACATATAGACTACTTGAAACTTGCGGATATTACAAAACATTTACAAGTCGGCGTACCATAATTGGTTGGGGGCCTGGGGCCTTATTTATAAACGTTGCATACGCACAAAAGAAGGCATACGCCGATCTCTACGCAATAATTGGTATTTATAAAAAGCAAACTTGACGGGAAAATGTGCGGTCCCTCACGCAAACACTGACCCAGGCGTACGCACAAAAACGGGTGAAATGAGAAATGGCGACACCGTCGGCAGATGGAAGAAACACTTGAAAGTGTGTGAAACTGTAGACCGTTGTGTAAAATGGCAATACTGCCTCTCATAAATAACATGAAAACTTCACAAAGCAAGTCTTACAAATAACAGCCTACATGAACACCCGTTTGATCGATCTGCAGTGTAAAACAAACAAAATCAAATGAAGATTACAACAGAAATTCAAATTAACACATATTTGTGTAGCAGTATGAGTTAACTCGTAACGAGCTGGCATTCTTTTGGCCAATCACTGCCACAGGCCCCCCCCATAAATACAGGTAGTAGTCCTTCTGACTGCCCTCTTGCTCACTGGTGACGGAAGTGCGTCATACTTCCGGGTCACTCACTGTGACGGAAGTGCGTCATACTTCCGGGTCACTCACTCCATGTGTTGCTCTGCTGTGCTACAGGCAAAGTAGCGGCTCTGCTGTCTCTGCCCTATAATTCCACTGTTATCCGCTGCCGTTATGTTTACTATGTATTGAACGCTTGTAGATCTCTGGTTGGCGGGCCAGTCCTCCACTCCGTCGCTCAACGCATTCAAAAGCGGATGTTAGCGAAAGCTACCTGTACTGTTTGTACCCTTTGAGCTGCCGCCTCCTGGGTTGATACAAAACGCTGCTTGATCGGTATGTAGGCTACATGGTGTAGGATTTATTTGTTTTATTTAGGGTTAACTATTTTTTTTATAAAATAACAGGAACTGGACTGGTTCAACTGGAGATTGACTTCAGCTGCAGAGCATTCATTCACTAGCTGCTGTTTTGCCTGGACTGCTGTTTGCCTAATGTATATGTTTTGAACTTTGTACCAGCCACTTTACTCGATTGCTGCACGCCCGTCTTGCACAGCTGTTTGCCTAACGTGCATGTTTTGAACATTGTATCAGCAACTCTATTCGACACTTGTTCTGCTTTCACGGCTACTGGGCAACCACGGCCATACGGGCAAATGTGAGCGGTTTTATGTAGGCTAGTATTTCAACCGGTTTGAATGTAACTTAACTGAGGGGGTTGGCTCTTTACAGTTATAATTTGGCTGATTAAGTTGTTTTCTTTCCTTTTCGTTATGTTGCTTTCAATTTATAATTTAATTTATTTATAAGAGTTGCATTTTTTGTTGTTGTTGTTGTTGTTGTTTTCATCATAGACTTTAGTTTATCTCATTAGATAAACTAATTTAGTTAAAGATGTATTTATAGTTGTTTGACTGTCTTATTACTGAATTTGTTTTCCTTGGCCAAGGTCTCATTGTATGTTAATTATACATATTATTTAGTTTTTCTTGGTTTATTGAGAAGTGTTTTTTTTTTAGAATTTATATATATTATTTTTCTTGTGTACTGCCGTTCTGGAACCATTGCTGGTTCTGGCAGTTTGTCTATTTTGTGATTAAGATGATTTAAGTTTGCTCTTTTCATTTAAATATTATATTGATTTTCTTCTGTTGAGTGAATCCCCTTTGATCGTGTGTGTGTGTTTGTGTCCCTGTTTAAGTTGCTGAGAGCCGAAGGTGGTGGTGTTGGTGTCCGGGTGGTGGTGTCCGGGTGGTGGTGTCCCCTTCCTGCGTGCTGTGTTGTCTACCCCGTTTTCTTTGCCGTGTTCACTGTCGTGTTTTTCAGTGTTTGTGTGTTCACGCGGGTGACTTTTTCCTGGGATTCCTCCCTGCCTTCATGACTCCCTTCTCCACTGGTAAGCCTCAGCAGCAATTATAATTCATCCCTCTGTTCCCCTCCCTAAAGTATGAATGTGTTTAAAAAAAATCTTTTTTTTTATTATTTAAATTAAAGTTTGTCCATTTTAAAAATTTAACCGTCTCTGGCTGAATTGTATGCGTACCTGTGTGTCCTTAAGTATCAGTAATATTGCAATTAGGAAATAAATAAAATCATTCTCTGGGTGAAAGTCCCAGGGTGGCGTAGTCGGTGTTTTTGGGGCAGGTTTCACCTAGACTATAACCTCCTCTGTTTTGTCTGCTCTTGTGCTGCCACATTTGAAATAAGAAAAGTGAAATATGTTCTGCAATAATATTGGCATGTTATGCAAATCATCCTCATAACACATCTGTAGCTTGTCAGATCAAGAGGGGTCAGCTCCGGTGTTCCCTTTCCCCCACCTGTGGCAGACACACCCTGGCGATGGAGCGCTAGATGCTTTTTTGCATGGACTTTGATGTCCGACCATTTCTTTTTTATTTCGGCCACGGTCCGAGGTTGTGAGGCTGCAGCATTAACGGCGTCTGCAACCTTTTGCCACTCAAGTGCCTTTTTGGCATTAGTAATGCCCACACTGTGCCCTCCAAACAACATTTTACTCCTCTTTTCCACCTCGCCAACGATAATTTCTACTTCACATTGAGTGAAGTTACGTTTCTTGGTTTTCCTCTCTGTGTTTGCCATGATTTCGCAGTCGATGAATATTAACTTGTGGGCGTTTCACGGACTATTTATGGGCAACTATGGGCATGACATTAAAGGAACACTCCACCGTTTTTTGAAATAGGGCTTATTCACCTTCTTTCCTACATTTAGATAGGTGGGCAAATGCATTTTTGTCTCAGTGCATGCATTGTTTTAGTTTGACAGGGTCGGCATGAGCTTAGCTTAGCATAATGAATGGAATCCTTTGTTGCCAGCTAGCATGTCCTGAGTAAAAGTAATATAAAAAATATAAAAAAAACACCTAATTACTTCTTGTGGCCTGCATATTCACAACGAGTACAAATATCGATGCAGATTAACACTAGGTGATTTCCTATGCAGATATTGACTTGGGACTATATTAGGGGGAAGCACAGGCGAAGCACTGCTACTTGGGCGCAGAGATATCACTCCCAAGTAGCAGTGCTTCGCCTGTGCTTCCCCCTAATATAGTCCTTAATATATAAGTCAATATCTGCCTAGGAAATCGCCTAGTGTTAATCTGTATCGCTATTTGTACTCGTTGTGAATACGCAGGCCACAAGAAGTAATTAGGTGGGGGTTTTTTTATATATTTTTTTTTTTTATCACTTTTACTCAGGACATGCTAGCTGGCAACAAAGGATTCCATTCATTATGCTAAGCTAGCGCCGACCCTGTCAAACCAAAAAAATTCATGCACTGAGACAAAAATGCATTTGCCCACCTATCTAAATGTAGGAAAGAAGGTGAATAAGCCCTATTTAAAAAAAACGTGGAGTGTTCCTTTAAGCCGCGCTACATTTAGAATTGATTGTGATTTATTAAGGGAAAACTGCGTAGGATGTGCGTGCGCACGGTTTTATAAATCCAAATATTTCTGTGCGTACGCACATCCTAGGTTTCATCCCTACACCACTTCTGACGCAAATCCTACACAATGTTTTATAAATGAGGCCCCTGAACATTATAGACCCTTCGGCGAATAGTATTACGCAACTAAACCACCGTCAAATGGGATCCACTTGATGCAGGCTCTGTCTGAACCGCAAACGTTGAACCCTTAAGCCACGCGATCGAAGGACTACCAAGTACATATACTTCACCTGCATTTGGAGTGTTCTGTAGTATAGTAGTAACAATACTGTCTAAGTCTTGATTTGACAATACTGCATATCTTAATGGTCCAACTCCCAGAATCTGTCTGTGTCTGTATAGGGTTCTTCGACTGATTCCAAAGCATGATGCAATTCTCTGCCATGTCATACCAATGGACACACAGTGAGAAATCTGTTTGGCAGCTATGCTGTATCGGGCACGACCTGGATGGCCGGTCAAGATTGTGGGTGGTGTCAAATTGTTGGTCCCATCAGTAGATCTCTGCCTGGCCTCATGCTCATGGAGCAAGTTGTGAAAACATCTATACAATGATCCTAATAGGTTACTGACATTCCTGTAATCATGATCATTTCTGGACACGGCAAGAAATGTAGATAGTTCGTGTATGATCATCTAGCACTCTATATAAAGCCTCTCCTGACCAAAAATGTTGGACTCTTCGCTTTGTATTAGTGACCCAATGCACTGCAGAGCACTAGTAAAAAATCTTACAACATCTTCATTACTTCTTACCTCAAAAAATTGAGTTTGGACTTGAAAAACAAAGAGGATCAGATGAGCATACATTGTAGTTGAAGTAGGCTGATTCAAAGTCAGCAAAGGTACATGTAGGCCTACTTCCTAGAGTGGATTCTTCTGTTTCTTTCGGATGAAAGGGAAGCCTCCCTTTTGTAACTGCAACTGCTTACTGGATGCTATGCTCAGTAGGCTGCCTGGATGGTCCGCTGAGGTCAATATGTTGTTTAGTTCGCTACTTCGGTTAGGCTTCTTTGCTGGTGAGCAGATATTGATGCGGCGACTGGCGAAATAACTGTTTTGTGCACCCGCGCTTTTTTTTTCTTCGCTTTTTTACTTCTTCTTTATCAATTTTATTGGTGTTGCCAACCAGCTTAGAGGTGCACTACTGCCACCAACTGGATTGGAGTGGACTTTAACCACCTTCCGTTTCAACTGAAATGCTTTCATACAACATACTGAAATGCTTTTCAGTTGTGTGAGTGAGAGCGTTTTCAGTTGTGTTTGTAAAAGCATTTCACTTGTATGTGTGTGAGCATTTCAGTTGTATGTATGAGAGCATTTGTTGTGTGTGTGTGTGAGCGCGTAATATTTTCAGTTGTATGTATGAGTGTTTCAGTTGTGTTTGTAAAAGCATTTAACTTGTATGAGAGCATTTCAGTTGTGTGTGTGTGAGCATAATATTTTCTGTTGTAGTGATATCAGCTAAATTGGGCCATTTTTTGGTAAATCGTTTGGGACAATAATACAAAACAATATCTGTCTTTTCCATGTGTTTTTATGATTAATAATGACAATTATGTAATAAAATATAATTATTTAGGCCCTACAGTTCAGCTGTGCCAACTTTTTTTGCATGAGCAGTTTCAGGTACAATGGCAGTCAAACTGCAAAGGGAAATAGTAATTTATCATCAATTTTAATTTTAAAACACAATTGCTTATGGGTCATTCCTGGGATTCGGTAATATTTCAACTTGGACTTTTTTCATTTTTGAACTACATATGATTACATTTCTAAATATCCCACATTATTAGGCACATATCAAACCTTCAAAAAATCATATTTTCCCATCTCAGGCATTAAAGACTTTTTATTATTTTCAGTTTTTTTCAGATTTGTACACCTTTTATTCTCAACCCCGTAACGGACAAAATTGAATTAGTTTAAACAGGATTTTACACAAAACTTGTTATAAAACAAACATCTACCTACTGCTCATGTGTCCCTCATACCAATTCAATGACTTCAAATGTAACATTTATGATAATTTTCACATTTGTATGTGATGGAAGTTACAAATATCCAAATTGTTTGTCCGTGGTCTCTTTATTTTAGTAAAAAAAAAATTAATTTAGATGTTTCACTAAAACGATACTGGTTACTCACGTAACCTCGGTTCTCTCTAGAAGAGGGAACGAGTATTGCGTAAGCTTGCTTACGCACCGGGAAAGGTCGTCTTTTCTTGAAATACTGAAGCCAAAAATTATCCTTAATTTTCATATATTGTCAACGCAGTGCAGCTGCGGCCAGCTGAGCTAGAGCGGCATACTGCGCGCTCATTGGCTGCCGCGCGGCAACTGCTTTAGCCTACCGGTGAGCCCGGCGTGACGTCACGCCCAATGAGGGCGCGTCACAGCCCGCCTGAATGGGCGGCGTCAGAGCGTATAAAAAGAGGGCTCGGAGGCTAGATTCTCTGTTTTCTGTCGAATGAAGCGACACGAGCTAGTGGCTAAAAGCACGGCAGGGAACGCAATACTCGTTCCCTCTTCTAGAGAGAACCGAGGTTACGTGAGTAACCAGTATCGTTCTCTTACGAGAGGTTCTCTCGTATTGCGTAAGCTTGCTTACGCACCGGGAACCCTTTGTCCACGCCGTGCGAGCCTAAGTATCACACATAACTCCCAAAACTGAAGAGTATAAGGGTGAAATAAACAGGTGGCCAGCAGAGCGGGCCAGCACATGTTCATAAGCACACATAGGGAACATAAGAGCGGCGCAGCCGGTCTAAATAATACTGATACCCTGGAAGTGCAGCTCTATGGACGAGCTAATTGATAATTCAGCTTGCCTGCAAGAGCAGGACGTGAACACAACTAGACTGACAGAAGTTTAGCCTGCAGGGCGGGAACTTCTAGGTTATAAAACCTAACGAATGTAGAGGGGGAGGACCATCCCGCCGCCATACAAATGTCATGAATGGAAATTCCGCTGGACCATGCCCACGATGAGGCCATGCCTCTGGTGGAATGAGCCCGTATGCCCAGAGGGCACTGCAGGTTCTTTGACGCATAAGCTGCTGCGATAGCGTCCACTATCCATCTGGACAGTGTCTGCTTCGAGGAGGCGAGACCCTTGGTGCGCCCTCCAAACGAAACAAAAAGCTGCTCTGAGAGTCTGAAGGCTGCAGAACGCGTTACATAGTACCTTAACGCCCTGACTGGGCAAAGGAAGTTACTGCCCTCTTCACTGCCTGACGACGGCAGGGCCGAGAGGGAAATAACCTGGGCCCTGAATGGAGTGCCTAACACTTTGGGGACATAACCGTGTTTCGGTTTGAGAATGACTAACGAGTCGTTAGGGCCAAACTCGAGACACGATGCACTGACAGACAGCGCATGTAAATCACCCACTCGTTTAACTGAAGCCAGGGCTAGCAGAAAAACGGTCTTAAGCGTCAAGTATTTAAAATCCACAGAGTCCAGAGGCTCGAAGGGATGCGCTTTTAGGGACTCTAGGACCAAAGACAGGTCCCAAATAGGGACTGACGGGGGGCGCGGAGGGTTCATCCTTCTGGCCCCGCGTAGAAAGCGGGTAATGAGCTCATTTTTGCCCAGTGAGCGGCCGCGCGCCAAGTCGGCGAAAGCTGCAATAGCCGCGACGTAAACTTTGAGCGTGGAGGGGGACCTGCCCGCATCCAATAGCTCCTGGAGAAAACTCAACACCTGTGGGACTCCACAGGACCGAGCGTCAGAACCCTTTCCAGCGCACCACCTGTTAAACACTGACCATTTAGACGCATAGAGCCGCCTCGTAGAGGGGACTGCGCGATCGTGTTAACTACCCCTTCTGGCAGATCAACGAATATTTGTTGATTTCCCACGCATGCAGAGACAAGCGCTCTGGATGGGGATGCAGAATTGATCCTCGGGCTTGAGAGAGAAGGTCTCTCCTCACCGGGATCGGCCATGGGGCTGACTCTGAGAGCCTCGTCAGCTCTGGGAACCACGGTTGGTTTTCCCAGCGCGGGGCTATGAGGAGCACTGCACAGCCCGTCTCCCTGATCCTCGCTAGCACTTGAGGCAGCATAGAGACCGGAGGGAACGCGTACAACGGGACGCTGGGCCAAACCTGGGCCAGCACGTCCTCGTTCTTCGAGAAAAACCTCTGGCACTGAGCATTGTCGCTCGTAGCGAAAAGGTCGATCCTCGCTTCGCCAAAACGATGCCATAGCATCCGGACTGTCTGGCGGTGCAGAGCCCATTCTCCCGGAGGGACGTTGTTCCTGGACAGTTTGTCCGGGCCGTCGTTCAGGCGACCGGGCACGTGTGAAGCTCTTAGAGAGCGCAACGAGCCCTGTGCCCAGACCAGGAGGCGCTCTGTGAGGGCGCGCAGAGCTCCGGATCTGACTCCGCCCTGGCGGTTTACATAAGACACCACTGACATGTTGTCCGAGCGAACTAGTACATGGTGTCCTCGCAGGAGCGGTAGAAAATGCTTCAAGGCTTTCTCGACCGCCAGCATCTCTAGACAGTTTATGTGAAGGCTTTTTTCCGCATTCGACCAGGGGCCGCAGATCGGGCTGCCTTCGTGAACCGCTCCCCAACCCATGTTGGACGCGTCTGTCGAGACCACTTTGCGGTGCGAGATGACCCCCATCATCACGCCCTGTTGGTACCATTCGGCCGCCAGCCAGGGCTGCAGGGCTGACACACAGCCCTGAGTCACGCTGACTCGTGCACGGCCCGAAATCCATGCTCTGCGGGGCACTTTCGATTTCAGCCAGCATTGAAGCGGGCGCATTCGTAGTAAACCCAGCTGCAGGACTGCATATGGCCCAACAGTCTCTGAAATGTCTTCAGAGGAAGACATTCGCCCACTTGAATGGAAGCGGCGAGGTGTTGAACACGGCGCGCGCGCTGTTCTGACAGCCTGGCCGTCATCGCCACTGAATCCAGATCTATTCCCAGAAAAGTGATAGACTGGCTGGGGGTTAGTGAGCTCTTGTCCCAGTTTACCGAAAGACCCAGGCTTTCTAAATGACTGAGAAGCGCATCCTTGTGAGAAATGATTTCCTCTATCGACTGCGCCAGGATGAGCCAATCGTCCAGATAATTCAGAATTCGCATTCCCTGTGCTCTCAGGGGAGCGAGAGCCGAATCCATGCACTTCGTAAATGTACGGGGTGCTAGGGACAGGCCGAACGGCAGGACAGTGTATTGATATACCTGGCCGTCGAAGGCGAATCTCAAGAATGGCCTGTGATGGGGTATAATCTGAATCTGAAAATATGCGTCTTTCAGATCGAGAGAAATAAACCAGTCCCCCGGGCGAATCAGCGCGAGGATTTGTCTGGTCGTGAGCATTTTGAACGGGCGTTTCATGAGCGCTTTGTTCAAATATCTCAGATCTAATATAGGTCTGAGTGCTCCGCCCTTCTTGGGTACGAGGAAATAACGGCTGTAAAGGCCTGCCTCGGTAACAGAAGGGTGAACCCGCTCTATCGCGCCTTTGCGCAGCAACTTCGCTATCTCTGAATGAAGCAGATGGGCTGCATCTGCCTTCACCTGTGTCTCGACCCGAGCGCGAAAGCGCGGGGGACGGTGAGCGAATTGAAGCGAATAGCCCCTCATTACCGTGTTCAGCACCCACTTCGACACCCCTGGGATAGCTTTCCATGCATTTGCACTCATAGCTAGGGGTCGAATGGCCTCTGGGTCCCGCTCGCCGCGCAGCGCGGGGCGGGGAGCCTGCAGTGGCGAATGCGTGAGACACACAGTGACAGTGCTGGGAGACGGGGGATCGCTGATAGCGGCAGCCGGCTGAAAGGCGCTCAGAGAGAGCGTTGCATGGGGCAGCTCGCGGCGCGGAGGCGGGGCGGGTGCGTAAGTGTTTGCATGTGAGCGCTGGGTGGCGGGCACAGGGCATTTTATTAACGCACGGCCAGTGGCAGAAGGCTCTGCGAGAACTGAACCCTGAGTGTGTGAAACAGAGCGGGCACTGTGTAGGTGTGAGCGCTGGGGCGTGGGCACATGACCTACATTTAACACTCGAGCGGCGAACGCACGCTTTATGTGAGTGTGCTCTGTGGGATACACGGGGGAGATTGTGCTTGTGTGTAGAAATGAACACTGGGGCGTGGGCATGTTTACTACACTCATAACACTGTCGGCGTGAGCCGAATGACCAGACTCTATGCTCTTTTTGCGATTTATCTGGGTCGCCGTAAAAACGGCGTTTGTGTGCAGGCGAGAGAGTTGAGAAACTGGCTCGTTGGCTGCGGTGAACACTACTGCAGTAGCCTTTATGAAGGGGACTGGCAGAGGAGTACAGATGCGCTTTGACGGCGGTCCGGCCTCGGCGGGACCCAACCGTCTTTTCCTCCTGACGAGTGCTAGGAGGACTTCGCAGGCTCGGGTTTCAACGAAACTCTAGGCCGAGGACCCCGCGGGGGCGGCGGCCTGTGCTGGCTGGTGGAGCGGGACCTGGGGCGGCCGCGCTGGCGCTGCTGCGAAGGTGGAGGTCGAGAGGGGCGCTGGGCGGAGCTACGTGCAGGAGGCTGTGTATGAGAGCGGCCTGCAGCGGAGCTCGAGCGGCGCGGCAGGAAGAGGTTCATGGCTTGCGACGCTTTCTGTACCTCCGAGAAGCGGTCCACGAGGCCACTCACCGCTGGGCCGAAGAGACCAGTGGGTGAGAGCGGGGCGTTGAGAAAGACGGACCGCTCCTGTTCCCCCATGTCGGCCAGCGTTAACCAGAGGTGGCGTTCGGTGACTGTAAGTGAAGCCATGGAACGACCAATAGCTTGGGCCGCTATCTTTGTAGTGCGAAGGGAGAGATCCGTCGCACTGCGCAGGTCGGTTAAGGCGGCTTTGTCCGGGCCACCCTCGTCCAGCTGGCGGAGGAGGTCGGCCTGGAGAACTTGAAGGACCGCCATTGTGTGCAGGGCTGAGGCGGCTTGACCAGCGGCGGAGAAAGCGCGGCTGACAAACGCCGAAGTAGTCCTGCAGGCTTTGGACGGGAGGGCAGACTTTGAGCGCCATCTCGCGGATGGGGGGCAAAGGTGCGCTGCAACCGCCTGTTCGACTGGTGGAATCTGGTTGTATCCCTTCTCCGCGGCTCCGTCCACGCGGGAGAGAGTCGATGAGGCCGGAGAGCGAAGTCTGGCCGAAACTGGAGCGTTCCACGACTTAGATAACTCCTCGTGAAGCTCTGGTAAAAAAGGCGCAGGTCTGGACGCTGGCGCTTGGCGGCGGCTGGGCAGGAAACATCCGTCGAGCCTGTTCGGTGCGGGCACCACGGGCGGGGACCATTCGAGGCCCAAGTGCTCGACAGCCATGGTGAGGAGGCGGAGAAGTTCGGCGTCCACACTGGCGTGGGTCCTACCAGACTCTACGGCGGAAGAGGAGGCGGAGCGCGAACCAGACCATCCTTCGCTGTCCGACGCCATTAGAGAGCAACTGTCCAGTATTGCATCATCCTCCGCTTCATCCCCTACGGCGACGGCATCGAGGGCGAGAGCCGTCGGCTGCGCGTCGGGAAGCGGGGGCGGAGAAGGAGAGAGCGAGGCTCACGGGAGGGGCTCCGGCGAAAGCCTGACTTGAATCTCGGGCTCCGGTGGTCTTTGAGAGCGGCGTTTCTTCTTACGCGGCCCAGAGACAGGTGGAGCGGGTTCTGTGAAGAGGGCGAGTCGAGCCCGCAGGGTCGACATCGAAAGCTCTTCACAGGAATCACAGCCGCCCGAAGATAAAGCAACGGCTGTGTGGTCCCGGCCCAGGCAGAGAGCGCAGATGAGATGGCGGTCTCTGTCGCTGAGCGGCGCGCGGCATGAGCCGCACGTGGTGCGAGGCATTTGAAACAACGCCTCTGCTCTTTTAGAATGTGCTGAGGAAGAAAACACACACACACAACGAGCAGAAAGGATATCGCCGGATAGCGGAGCTGGCACGGCAGGCTGAAGGCGGCGAGGAATCGTCCGGCTTCTTCAGGCTGTCCTAAGCTGGCTCGATGCTGTTCCTTGCAGGACAACGGCGACGGCTTCTCCTCGAGTGCAGCGATGCGAGTGCTTCGCTGAAAAGACAGAAATCGGAGAATCTAGCCTCCGAGCCCTCTTTTTATACGCTCTGACGCCGCCCATTCAGGCGGGCTGTGACGCCGCCCATTCAGGCGGGCTGTGACGCGCCCTCATTGGGCGTGACGTCACGCCGGGCTCACCGGTAGGCTAAAGCAGTTGCCGCGCGGCAGCCAATGAGCGCGCAGTATGCCGCTCTAGCTCAGCTGGCCGCAGCTGCACTGCGTTGACAATATATGAAAATTAAGGATAATTTTTGGCTTCAGTATTTCGAGAAAAGACGACCTTTCCCGGTGCGTAAGCAAGCTTACGCAATACGAGAGAACCTCTCGTAAGAGAACCACAATTTTACTGTGTTAGCCCTTAACATGTCGGGTGGTAATCAGCAAGAAATGCTTTAATTTTTAACTGTCTTCCTTATTTTATTTTCCAAAAATATTAATGTGACAGGGTTGAGATTACTGTGATGGGGTTGAATACTGTTACAGGGTTGAAAGGACACATTGGCCTACTTTTAATTTGTATTTGTTTAATACGAAAATCCCTCTTGGAGACTCAAACAAAACACTATTTTATTTTTGGCAACCATGTAATAAAGACATAGTCATATTTAGTTTTTTTCGTTTTTACTTTATTATCTGAACTGCAGTGATAATTTAAACAAAGAAAACTACTGCAGACAGTACGGTCGTTAGTAACTTTCAAATATTTTTGGTAAGAAAAAACAAAAATAGATTACCAAACATCCTTTTATCAAATGGGCACAATAGGTAAATTTACTAGTGTCTAAAACATTCCTCAGTGCTGGAACATAAAACATAACTGCAGCAGATAACGGCAGATTGGAAGGCCGATCTCTTCCAGCTGGCCTCGTAGAGATTCTGGCAAACTATCCGGCGCCTCAGGAGAGGGAAGCAGTGCCCTACCAACGCTGTCTACAGTGGAGGTGGGCAGCTGTTGACCTCAACTGGGGATGTCGTTGGACGGTGGAAGGAATACTTCGAGGATCTCCTCAATCCCGCCGTCACGTCTTCCATTGAGGAAGCAGAGGCTGAGGGCTCAGAGGTGGACTCGTCCATCACCCAAGCTGAAGTCACCGAGGTAGTCAAGAAACTCCTCGGTGGCAAGGCACCGGGGGTGGATGAGATCCACCCTGAGTACCTCAAATCTCTGGATGTTGTGGAGCTGTCTTGGCTGACACGCCTCTGCAGCATCACGTGGCGGTCGGGGACAGTGCCTTTGGACTGGCAGACCGGGGTGGTGGTCCCTCTTTTTAAGAAGGGGGACCGGTGGTGCTGTAGTGTTCCAACTACAGGGGGATCACACTTCTCAGCCTCCCTGGGAAAGTCTATGCCAGGGTACTGGAGAGAAGAATACGGCCGATAGTAGAACCTCAGATTCAGGAGGAACAGTGTGGTTTTCGCCCAGGCCGTGGAACACTGGACCAGCTTTATACCCTCTACAGGGTGCTGGAGAGTTCATGGGAGTTTGCCCAACCAGTCCACATGTGCTTTGTGGATTTGGAGAATGCATTCGACTGTGTCCCTTGCGGCGGCCTGTGGAGGATGCTCCGGGAGTATGGGGTCCGGGGCCCTTTGCTAAGGGCTGTCAGGAGGAGCTTGGTTCGCATTGCCGGCAATAGGTCAGATTTCTTCCCGGTGCATGTTGGACTTTGTCGCCGGTTCTGTTCATAGTTCTAGGCGCAGTCAGGGGCTGGAGGGTGTCAGGTTTGGGGACAACACGATTTCGTCTCTGCTCTTTGCGGATGATGTTGTCGTGCTGGCCCCTTCAGACCAGGACCTTCAGCATGCACTGGGACAGTTTACAGCCGAGTGTGAAGCGGCTGGGATGAGAATCGGCACCTCCAAATCCGAGGCCATGGTCCTCAGTCGGAAAAGGGTGGCTTGGTGGACTTCAAGTTCCTGCCTCAAGTGGAGGAGTTCAAGTATCTTTGGGTCTTGTTCACGAGTGAGGGAAGGATGGAACGGGAGATTGACAGACGGATCGGTGTAGCTTCTGCAGTAATGCGGTCGATGTACCGGTCTGTCGTGGTGAAGAAAGAGTCGAAGCTCTCGATTTACCGGTCAATCTACGTTCCTATTCTCACCTATGGTTATGAGCTTTGGGTCATGACTGAAAGGACAAGATCCCGGATACAGGCGGCCGAAATGAGCTTTCTCCGCAGGGTGGCTGGGCGATCCCTTAGAGATAGGGTGAGAAGCTCGGTCACTCGGGAGGAGCTCAGAGTAGAGCCGCTGCTCCTCCACATCGTGAGGGGCCACAGCTGAGGTGGCTCGGGCATCTGTTCCGGATGCCTCCTGGACGCCTTCCCGGGAAGGTGTTCCCGGTGCGTCCCACTGGGAGGAGTCTCCCGGCTGGCCTAGGAATGCCTCGGTGTCCCCCCGGAAGAGCTGGAGGAAGTGTCTAGGGAGAGGGAAGTCTGGGCATCTCTGCTTAGACTGCTACCCCCGCGACCCGGCCCCGGATAAGTGGAAGAAGATGGTATGGTATGGTACATGCTCTAAACTAATTTTTTACTCTCAACTTATTAGTTATGATTTTGGTGATAATATATTTACTGAAATTAAATTTCTAAACTGAAATCATTGATTAAATTAAATGAATAACTCAACCCTGTCACAAAGTTTACAACCCCGAAACAATGACATATGTGACAGGGTTGAGTTATTCATTTAATTTAATTGAGTGTGATGGGGTTGAGTTTTTTTGCTCAAAATGGCCACTGCTCTTAATGTGGTATAGAAGAGTGGGCCACATGGCAGCCAATGAAATAAGTATATTTTAGATTTTAATGGATTAAAATAAAATTTTGAAAAGTCATCATTTTCCATCTTAATTGTATGTGATGGGGTTGAGTTGTTAAGCTTGACCGTAACCTCCCTGACTATAATACACCTCAAAAAATGAATAAAAAGTGTGATATCACTCATCTTCTTCTGCACCATGCTGTTGAAGAGAGCTGAATGATGCAACATCCTGTGTATGATGTCACATATGGGTGGAGTCTAAATTATTATGGGCGGAGAATGGTTGGCGTGACGGGGTTGAGTTCAGACTGAGGGACGTAACTTTATAAGTTGTTTTTTATCAAATATCTTGCATTTTTTAATTTTTTTTCTTTTCAAAAGCAAAGAACACAAATAAATACTTGCATTATTGCCGAAAATTATAAACACTGTGCACATTTTATTAATTATTTTCCAAGTACAAATTCAGCGAAGAACCTCAGGGACATGACAAAATGCTTGCTGTAAGACAGAAATAAGATTTTTTTTAATGATAAAAATTATTTAAATGCAATAATTATTTGTATTCATTATAAAGGACATACCAAAGTATTGTGAAAAGCTTTTAACATTTCATTTTGGTGAACCACCACTTTCAAAAATCTAGGGGACTGAAATATTACCGAATCCCAGGAATGACCCTTATACAGCCACATATCATTTAAACTGCATTAAACAAACATATTTATATGTGCCATTAAAAAAACATTTTGGGTGCAAACCCACATATTCAAATGTGCAATTAAAAAAGTCAATTTTGGAACAGCATAGAGTTCCACACGTCAGTGGTGTGTGTGTGTGTGTGTGTGTGTGTGTGTGTGTGTGAACAACACATTTAGAACGAAATGTGCAAATTACAAAAAATCGATAACTGATATGTGTTTGTATGATGAAAACATTTTTCAAACACAGTCTTTGCAAATGAAACCATCGTCATCACAGATACCATTCTCTTCACCACAGCTCTCATGAAACCAGGCAGAACATGGATCACATTTTACCCATTCCTCAGTAGCCTTAGGGTCATTTGGGTCACCATAGTGGGTGTTTCAGACTTTGCAAGGTGATTTGCTTCTCTTGCCCTGCTTTTTTTCCCCTTTTGGTTGCTTGCTGCCCAGGTACTTGCTGGCTTGCTTGGCTGGTTGCTTGCTGGATGACTTTTTTGTTTGAATATATTCAATGTGTTGCTCACTTGTGAGGTTATATGATGGTGGCTATACTCTCTTTCTGATGGCCCTCTCCCTTTGCGGCACTGAGATCAAGTCAGTGAATGTGACCGATCTCACAGACTGAACAGATTGCATTCCTTTCTCCTCACCTGTTCTCTCACTTCATGTCTCCTCTGCTTGTCTCCTCTCTCATCCTTCCTCCTCCTCTCACTTCCTCTCTATTTCCTTCTCCCTCTCTCCTCTCCTCTCGCTTCCTTCTCGTTTGCCATACTCACTGTAAATAAAATGTGACCCGCTCTGGCGAAATGAGTCGGAAGTCGCAACGTTCCATTTTAAGATATGGGCCGATTATGTGGAAAAACAATGAAATAATAGTTTGTTTGTTTTTTTGCTAAATTTCAAAGAACAGACATTCAAAAATAATCTCCTAAAGTTTCGTAGTCCAGATAATTGAGTAAAGGTATTTAAATGACTATTAAAGTTTACAGAGTTTTACTAAATTCGCTGGAATGAATATTGCTTTTCTCAAAACGTCTCTGCTCTCCAAATATGGTGTTACATGTTGTATAGACCCAATCAAAAAGCTTAGAAATGTACACAAACGCTGATCATTTGTCAATGGGAAGCCCCGTTTCGACTGACCAGCACACGATTGGTCCAGCCATCCTCCTGTCAGACTCATAGCGGTCTGTGTAAACAAGCTAGCAGATCTCCTCAGAAAGATTAAACATTATTAATTTGAGAAATGTCGCTGTCAAAATAGAGCAAAGTCGCCAAAAGCGTTGAACTCACTGTAGGCTTCTAAACTAAGCTCTGCTGCTGGTCATCAAGAGTGGCTAAGGCTAGTCAGTGATTTTCTTGAATCTGAAGACGTGTCATCCTCTGATGACAGTGAAAGTGACAGCCCTGTGGTATTTATTGTGTATGGATGTGAGTGAGTGCAATTATTGTGTGAGTGTTTTATCTGCAAGGAGAATCCATTACAATGTGTTTGATTTATTTTAACCCAATATTTAACTGTTGGTATTTCAGTTATGAATGTTACATTGTTATTGTCAACTAGCCTACACAAAGATATGATTGTATAGGCTAACATTATTTGTTCTCTCTCTCTCTCTCTCTCTCTCTCTCTCTCTCTCTCTCTCTCTCTCTCTCTCTCTCTCTCTCTCTCTCTCTCTCTCTCTCTCTCTCTCTCTCTCTCTCTCACACACACACCCTCTCTCAAGCAAAACTGTAGCACCTTTGTTCAATCTTTCTGATTTTAGTAAATGTTTGTAAAAGTGCCTTTTAAATTATTCAAATAAAAACTTTAAAATAATTTGAACTTCAGCCTGGTTTAATAGCATTTATATTAATGTCTTTGGTCAAATTAAACTGTACAATAAATAGTTTATCCCTTTAAATGCAATGGATTTTGAAAGATATCAACAAAAAACGGGCAAAAAACTTTAAAAGCAATTTTCTCAGGTTTTCAATTGGAAAAAGAGGGCAGACGACCATAATTCAAATGTGTATATTTTTACAACCATTCAAGGTATGGCTTTGACTAGGATATAATTTGAAAGCTTATGGTCTCCTCTTTCCAAATACCAAAGTCTTAATTTTGAAATTTGGGTCACTGTGACTCATTTTGCTGGATCAGGTCAGAAATATCTACTTCCATTATTACTGTTGGGGGGATCATGGTGTGACACACACTGTCAAGTGTATTTAAAACATCATGGCTTCCCACACTTGAAAAGGAAAGGACTTGATCAGACTCAGGATTTTACTCGTTCTTCAATTTATTTGACCAGTAAACAAAGAAGGTGAAAAACCTTTAAACATACACAAAAAAAAAATAATAAAGCTGATGGTTTGAATTGTTCCCGTGTTCCAAATTGGAATTGTTTTAAAATATCTGAATGGCATTAAATCGGAACACTGTAGATTTAAACAGTAGCAAATGGCTGTGGTATTTGTTTTTATCTTTTTTTAATTACTAGATGTAGTAGTTAGTTCACATAGCTTATCTGAACTAACCAACCAGTGTTTTCTACAGAATTTGAAATTTATTTGAAGTATAACCCCTTGAGATGCACCATCTTGTTTTCGAGGGGGTCCTTAGAACAAGCACAAATACAGACAACAGGTTACATTGTATAACACATAATACTTCACATTCATACCAACATTTAGCTCTCCATAACTATCTCCTCACATACCAGCCCTCTAAGTACATCGATACAATAAGTATACAGTTATCACACATAACATGCAGGTTCAGTGCCGTTCAGTTTAATGAAGTTCACGTGATAATTGAAAGTGGGTATAATCAAAAGCAAGAGCATGTATTCTGCAAATGATCATGTAGTAATGATCTAAAGAGATTAACTGAGGTAATGGATCTGATTGCACTTGGTAAATTGTTCCAATCTGATGGAGCTTTAAATTTGAATGCCCGACGACCTACTTCTTTATTAATTTTGGGAACATAAAAAAATAATTGATCGTCAACGTCCAAGCGTTGCACTTGATCGAACGTGTCAAGTGTATAAAAACATCATGGCTTTCCACACTTGAAAAGGGAAGGACTTGATCAGACTCAGGATTTCACTCGTTCTTCAATTTATTTGACCAGTAAACAAGGAAGGTGAAAAACCTTTAAACATACAACAAATAAAACAAATCAAATAAAGTTCAATATTTCCCATCAAATACAATAAAGCACAACAAAGTACATCAGGCAAAGGGGTAAGTATATTTTACACATAGATTAACCATTACTTCATTATTTATTAACCCAGGTAAACAGTGTAAATCATTGAACAACCAGAAAGCCAGCTCTACTTTTAGACCCATTTACTTTTTAAATTAACCTGTTATTCTTTGTTTAACCTAGATCATTCTATACATAATGTATATATGACATATTTCATTCATAATTTCAACCTAAATGAAATCAAGCATTCCAAACGATTTTACTGTAGATTAGCATAAGATTATTTCTGTTCAGAAATAGTTAAAATGGTCTCTTTGTACAAAGCTAAACATTTACCCAATGTACAGAAATGTTTTAGCTTCAATCTATTAATTGAATTGTGCAATTAACAATGCATCTCTATCAACAGACCATACATTTCGCTAGCCCATACAGACTACTATGTAGCCAGCAATCACATTTAAACAGTCTTCAGAGTCCAGTAAAGAGACGTGAGCTTAGCGGTAGCCCTTTTGATCTTTTCCTTTTCCCATGAGTTTTAATTCTGTGATTCTTTACCGATTTCTTCTTTCTTCTGCTGTTCTTAGCTGCGTTGCAAACCTGAACAAACTCGCGCCTCTTCTATTGTCTGAAGGTTTCTGACGTGTGCTGGTAATTAATCTAGATTCTCTGGTTCGCCGTGGAAACGGCGGTTACGTGTAGCCTTTCTTAAGGGGACTGACAGAGCGAAATGCTTTGAAGGCTCAAATGTTTAGACGCTCATAAATACTCGAGCACCATTATGTGAGTGGGAGGGTGCGAGAGGCGGGTTCACTTTCTGTATGTAAGAAAGCTGGCCGCGAGCTCGGAGAAGAGAACAGCATAATTTTTATCTGCCGCCAGAGCTAGGATTCGAACATGGGTCTCTGGTGCGAAAGCCTAAGATTTCGCCACTGAGCCACAGGGGGAAAACACATAAGCTTTCAGTTAGCGCGAGCATATAAGAGAGCGTCATCATGTCTTGTGACAGCGTTTGTTTGCAGGCATGCTTGTATTATAACAGGCTCGTTTACTGCAATATTGATATTTCCAGTCGCCTGAACTTAAGAGGGGACTGAGAAATGTGTGAGAAATGGAGGTTGGTCCGGCCTCGGCGGGACTAAAACACTCTCTTTTCTCCTTTCACTGGTGAGTGACGCGCGCGAATGGGGCACGAGGGTGGGGTAGCTTTCTTGTAATGTAAAGAAAACTAGCCCCATGACCGTCCGCTTCTGACATCCCTTGTGAACGGCGCAGTTTGCGCGGCTCAAACAGAGGGAGAGAGAACGAGAAAGCTAGCCCCGTGTTTGTCACAGCGGCGAAGCAGGCACGGATGGCTGAAGGCGGCGAAGAATCGTCCGGCTTCCTCAGGTGCTGTCCTCTGCTTGCACTGTCGCTTGCTTCGACGGCGATAGCTTCTCTCAAAGATCCAGCGATGCGGAGAGCTTCGCTGAAGAGATGAAAACCAGGGAAGCAGCCCCCGAGCCCTTCCTTATATACACTAAGCCACTCCCATTCTGGCGGGCTTTGACGCGTGAGGGCGCGACGTCACGCGGGGCTCAGTGGTAGGCTGCTGCAGTTGCCGCAGGGCAGCCAATGAGCGCGCTAGACAGCTCGCTCTAGGTCTGCTAGCTGCTGCACTGCATTGACAATAAATACAAAAATTAAGGATAATTTTTTGGCTTCATATCTCGAGAAAAGATGACTTTACCCGTAGCGTAAGCAACTTACGCAATACGAGAGAACCTCTCGTAAGAGAACTACAGTTCTCCATAAAATGTGCAGCACACAGATAAACATTAGGGTTATTATGTTCAGAAACAGTGTTTAAAATAAATGTCCACCATTCTAAGTTCGTCAGCCTCCGAAAAGTCAAACAAATGAGTTTTGGAAAGGGGGTGGAAAAAACCAGCATCACTTCAACATAACAAAAACACTGTATTCTCTAATGCAGTTCAACCAGGCCTGTCACAAAATACCGCCTACTGAAAAAATGTGTAAACATGATGGTAAAAGCGCTAGTTTGGTTTGAAGACAAAAAAACGTTTGTACCAAGCAAATGTTCTCTCAACATAACTGATTTAACACACACTCATCGCAATCTGCATGGTCTATCGACTGTCAGAGCAGAAACCGAACCTGATGCTTTCTGTGTGTTTTTCTGTCGTCTCTGGTCACGTGATTATAAATATGTCAATTGCTCATGTATAGAATTTTCCATAGATTTAATCTTATAAGTGCTCAGATTTACAAAACCATGCATACGCCAGAACCTGCGCAAAATTCCCTTTAAAAAAACCCAGACAGCAGAAGATTGTGTCTACATTAGGGTGACCAAACGTCCTCTTTTGCCCAGACATGTCAACTTTTTACGTATTGTCCAGGGTTTTTTTTTATAAATTCGTGTCCGGTTTTAACTGTTTTTCATGGGACCATTAAGCGTGTACTTTAAATTGACTGGCGCTTGCCTTTGCACACAAAACATATGAAACCAGCTTTGGCTTAGCAGCGGCTCCAAGCAGAGAGCACATCAGAAAACAGAGGCCTCTGTGTTCATCTCAGCCTCATTGATCTGTCACTGCTCGTCAATGTCAGAATATTTGAAATGACCAGTAAAATCAAAGTAGGCGGACTTTATGTTCAAAGAATTTTAGCAGCGTGACTCGACGCTTCAGTTTACGGTCAAGTGCGAGATAAGATGTAAGTAGCTAAGATGTAAGTGGGCAAAAAAAAACCCAAATGTAAATTAACAGATGATTTACAGAGAGAATTCCTGTGTTTTCCGTTTTGTTCGGGATCCGTGTAAAGCAGAATGCACCTGCAAAGCTGGCACGTACGTGTCAGTGTCAAATCAGAGTTCTTTTAAACAGCAATCACTTAGTCACACGACGAGAGAAAGCCTTTCTCTCTTCTGTTTTTCCTGTGCCTGATGACCAGGTGATCATCGTGTGACTAATTGATTGCTGTTTAAAAGAACTCTGATTGTTTTGAAAGAATTAAAGAATAAAGTGTGCCGTGAAAGAATACAGTCTTTTTATATTTTTCTAAAAACAAATTACTTGAGTGCATTGGATTGTTTTTTCTTATGAATAAAATTAAAAACATTTAGTGTAGTCTATACAAATATTTAAAATCTATACATATTATAGTCCAATTAGTTAGTCGAATTTCCACTTTAAAAATTATATACACTACACTACAACATTACAACTGCAAAAGACTGTAATTGCAGTTCAGACACCTACAGTTCAATTCAATAACCTTGACCCCAACGGTATTTCACAGGTGGTTGAATGACTTCATCCTCAGATTCACTATTATTTATAGCCTGAGGGAGGGGACAAACCAAGTTATGTTTGTTCTCACTCACAAATTCCCTTATTTAATTGTAAAGATACTGTTGCCTTTTAGCATCAAGGCCCTTTGGATGGAGTTGACAAGGCGCAATGCATTTGGGTCAAGACTATCCAAGTTTGTCATTTTTGCCCAAGTCTTGGGAAACTTCCTCACTGTTTAGGAATTTTTTCATTGTGACCAGTGTGGAGCCCTTACTGAAAGAGAAAGAATGATAGTTTTTAATGCTGTCTAATTTTCTGAAATATGTACCCAAGAATGTGCTCCATTCATACATGGGTACAAGAATAGTACCATCCTCTTTGCCACAAAGACACGGTACATTGACCCCAGATGGACTGGAGCTTTGAACTACTTGGGCAATATCATCCAAGCAGTCAACCTTATTTCTCCTCAAGTTTCTTTTAAAGAGTCCAAAGCAGCAGTCACAGGAAACCTTTGTGTGACCAGCAAGAAGGAAGCTCATTGTGACTGACACATGGCGACCTGTCAAGATACGCCACAAAAGATACTACATCACAAAAAAATTCTTATTTTGCCCCGCACAGTTATCTGTATGGAGATGCATGTGCTTTTCACCCAATCCATAGTTCTCAAAAGGAAATTCATCCAACAGGAAAGTGACCTGACAAATCATTTGTATTCATGTATTCATTACTTCAATGAGCTAATTTTTTCTGCCCTAAATAATACATTGTTTGCTAACTGCATGATTTGAAAAATGTAGTGTTTAGTGTGTTTGAATTCACAAGCACATCAGCTAGTGTGTTTTTTATTTTTCTGAAACTGTTATATTGGGGGAAAAATATTTGTACAATGTCCTGATGTAACCATTTGTATTATCTAAGCACCAACTAAATGAAAATGTGTCTCTCACTTTATCTAAAAAAAAAAGCCTTTAGAATAAAAATGGGCACTTAACATTTATTAATTCTGTATATTTAAAAAACAAAAATAAATTCTTTCAAAAACCATAGTTGGAGATACAAGAGACTTTAAACGGTTGTATACATCACCCTATGTATATGCTGGTGACACCATTGCTTTGTGTACAGTTATCTAAAAACTGCAAGGTTAAAAAATAACCCAACCTTAACCACACTATTGTGGGTCATAGTTGGGTCACTATTGGACAGAACGCGCAATGTGTTGGTTTGAACCAAGTGCTGGGTTTTGTCTTGAATGCATTTTTCTTCAAGGAAATTAATTAACTTTAGATTTCAAAAACGAGTTTTCTTCTTTGAGTTTATTGATGGTCACCTGTTGGGTTGGTGCTTGTGCTAGAATATAAAACAAACAAATAATCTGTCAAAAAATAATTTAGAATGTGTCTTCCACATGAAACACATAATGTATAAAATCTATAGAGTTTACATAAATTGTCTCCAAGTTCACAGCAACTCACTTTCATGTCTTCAAGAGATAGATGATTTATTTTTAATCTGACAGCCTGTTATTATTATCATTCGGCTATAAATATGTATGTATGTGTACAGCATATATATATATATATATATATATATATATATATATATATATATATATATATATAGTTACTATAATTACATGTGTGAAAATCGCTAAATGTTTATCTAATTAAATAGATTGAGATTTTTTTTAATGTAAAGGGAAAAAACACAATTAGGCATTATGGAAATAAGTTTTTTTTTTTTTTTATCCCACCATTATCATTCGGCTTTAAATATGTATGTGTACAGCCTATATATCAGTGGATATTTCTTTAAGACTGCAAGGGAAGCTTGGCTTCCCCTATAATGTCAAAAAATGAATGGTCAAATACCCAGCAAACACATTTACATTGTGGCAACGTCTCTGGCACGTTGCATTTCTGCTATGGCAACATCGCTGTCTGCGTGCTCGCAACATTGTAACAACATAGAATTGTAAGACGTGACAGGGCTGTAGCAACGTTGTTGCGCGACATTCAGCAACTGAGAGACGACGTTCTGACAATATTTTTATATGGTGCATTTTGTTAGATAATTATATGCTTTTTATCGTTTATTGTTTATCTATATTATTATTTAATGGGGCTATCAACACCTGCAAGTGTAGCCTACACTTTGAAGAGTAAAAATGACAGAAGGTTTCGTTAATTCAACTTTATTAAAACTGCATATAATCAAATTGCACTTCCAAAAGTCATACATTTGTGAAAAAAGAAATAAACGAATATACAAATTTATTTTAAGTATAATAAATAAAACATAAAAAGCAAAGGCAGATCAGAACATTTAATGAACAAAACCGGGTCTGTATTGCAGACGGGAGCGTAGTCGAAAGCCGGGCGATAAAGGTCAGCAACCGGAGTTAGTCCAGGAAACATCAACAAATCCAGAGGAGCAAAGAAACAAATGAGACTAAATAGCGGAAAAATCAAACGAAAAACTAAACAAGTGCGAGCGATGCTACATTAATCACATTAGAAATTAAAGTTGTAGGTTGTGTTAGATAGCTGAGGTAGGCTAAACGCAATACTCACGTATCCTTGCTAGATGATGAATGAGAACACAATGAGCCCAACAGGTGGTTGAAATTTAAAAGGCTGATTTTCCCGCTTCAGGGCAGTGACGAGTACATTATGTAGTCCAGTGGTTGTCAAGACACTGTTGGCACAACCTTAAGCAATTGCCCTGGACGGTGGTTTAATGTCAACATTGTGACAACGCTGTAACAACCTTCACCACACAATGTAGTTATAGCAAACTTTTGGTCATGTTGTTAAAACATTGTTAGAAGGTTGGGTACGTTGCGCCAACGTTCTGTGTTTGCTGGGTATGTACTATTGTATTAACATTTTATTGACTAAAAATGCATTAGAAAACGTTCATCTCAAAGACGAGTTCGTTCAGAATCAGTTACAAACAGCAGGTCGGCTGACTCGTTTGGCTTCTCATACATTCCCGTAGTGTCACAGTGCATTTCCCAGTGCAAGCCCAGCTTCCATTGACTTCAATGGGGCTGCTTTGAACAGTGTTTTTCAGTGCTTCGAAACTAGACTGTCATTGGATAAATGCTCGGATATTTTTTTAGATCGATCGTTCGTTCATTCGTTCATTCATATAGTAGGCTAGGCTAGCGTCGTAGGGGTGAAACTGCACACGACGGCAGACAGTGCTAATATTGTCGACCTGATTTTGGCGAAGCCATTTGAAAGTGTTCCTTGCGAGGAAAAACTTTAAACAGCAGGGCAGATCAACACCTAAGATTGATTAAGTGCAAAAGATAGGGAAAAATAACAGGTCTTTTCAGCTCTCCTGGTATGACAAAGTTAGCTGGCTGACTGGAAGTGCTGTGACAAATAAAATGTACTGCTGGCCACGCCTCTTGATGAAACCATCTCACGGATGTGTTGTTTGGTCAAAGGTGGGGTTTGGAGATCTGACTAACTTTAACAGGGAATATTAAAGACATGAAAAGAGCAATGAACATGTGAGTGCATGTGCAAGATTGGGTTGAGCATACAATCAATGAAGGTGCTCACATTCAAGTGGCTAAACATAATGATACAGTCAAACAAAACAGGGCCTTCCTAAACCGCCTTACTGATGTGACATCCTTGCTTGGCCGGCAGGAGCTGTCATTTAGGGGACATAATGAGAGTAGTGAAATTACAGGGAGTTCACAGAAACATTAGCTAAATATGACTCTGTCCTGTCCACACAATTCGAGTCCTCAACTGTGTTTTCTGGTATGTCCCATACTATTCAAAATGACTTGATCTCTGCTCTTGCAGCCACCGTTTCTGATCAGATTAGAGATGAAATTCAGGATGCTCCCTTTTTTGGATGGCAGGTTTATGAAACAACTGATATATCCTGCCGTGCCCAACTCTCTGTCATTGTTGGCTATGCGGATAGTGCAGGTAAAATTCAGTAGCGCTTTATTGGATTTTTTTATGTTTCTCGGGGGGCGAGATGCCCAGTCCGTTTTTGATATATTAAATGAGAACATGCAGGGCTACAATTTTAAGGATAAGCTTGTGGCACAGACCTATGATGGGGCTGCTGTCATGGCTTCAGATCTCAATGGTCTGCAGGCCAAAGTGAAAGCAATAGCCCCCAGTGCAATGTTTGTGCATTGCTATGCACACAGACTGAATCTGAGCTTGCCTGAGTGCAGAATTTTTTTTGCATCACTCTCTGGGTTTGCCACATTTTTTTCAAAATCCAACAAAGAGGACATCTTTTCTGGAGTCTGTAGGCTGTTCAAGGTTGCCCAGAAATGCTCCTACTCGATGGAATTTCACATCACGGATAGTGAGCACTGTGGCAAACAATTATGATGGCCTCCTACATTTGATAACATCATTGCAGATACGACAATGGATGATGATACACTGGATTGTGCCAAAGGCTTTGTGAGGAAACTGGAGGATTTTGAGTTTGTGTTCATGTTGTACACATATGAACAAATCTTCTCTGAGACTGATGTGGTCTTTGATATTGTCCAGCAGAGGGCGATAAATGTTCTTTACTGCAAGAAAAGAATTGAGTCTCTTCTTGCATTTGTCAAAGAGAAGAGGGTCAGAGGGGGCTTTCCAAGCTGTTTATGCCAAAACAGCAGATCTCACATCAGACCCACGAGATGAGCCCATGAGAAAGTGCCGTCTGACCCAATTGCAGGATCCCCAAGAGCGATAAAGAAATCTGTACATGGCCATCCTTGATAACATCTTGGAGCAGATTCCTCAACGTTTTTCAAATTTGGAAAGTATGTTCTTCAAATTTGGAAAGCATGTTCTTCTTAGAATTAGTCAATCCAGGGAAATTTGATGACATGAGACAAGTATTTCCAGAGGAGGCCTTCCAAAGTGTCCTGAAAAGTTATGGCCATCACTTTGATTCAGGGAGACTGAGGTCAGAACTTCAAGTCCTGTATTCAGATCAGGGCTGCGTTCTCCGATAACGTTGTCTCTTAGCGCGCTACGAAGACTCAAAAGGTACACCTTAACTACAGGTATACATTTCCTACGTGTGTTCTCCGAACTATACCTTAGGATGTTGCTTAAGGTAAACCTTCTTAAGTTCGACCTTAGCAGGTGCTGTCCATGGTGGAGGTGCTGAATAGGTTGATATCGATGCCTCGATGATCGATTGTGCGCTCTTTCCTTCACAGCGGTATAGGTAAAGTATTGAGAAAACAATGTTCTTTATAAAGAAGCGTTTTAGAAATAGTACAAACTGCATTTATCGGGGCTCATTGAAATATGTACATGCAGAAATAAATATGAGTATGTGTTTATAATTTAGAAAGTGTGCAATCCCAAACCCTCACGGCCATAAGTGTGTTAATGTTCTCCACAACGTATGCTGATTATCCACCAGCCGTATCACATTATTGGCGTAAATCGCTCATTTGTGTAATTGGATGATTTCCTCAATAAAAGCGCAAACATGAGAGACATACCGACATTCACTATGTCGGGAAAAAAAGTCCACAAAAAGAGATCGCCCAGCTTCACTGCTTCCGAAATGTCTATACTGCTGGATGAGGTGGAACACCACAAAGGTGTATTATTCGCTAGTTTCCGCACAACGGTCTCCAAAAAAAAAAAAAAAAGAACTCTGGGAAAGCATAGCCATGAAATTGGCAGCGTCTGGTTCCTGCCCATTGAGACAGTGGGACGTGATCCGTAAAAAATGGCACGATTTTGCCAGCGCTGCCAAAGCGAGAGGCGCTGCAGTCCGGAGAGACCGGGAAAGAACTGGTGGGGGACCCAGCTCTGTGCCTGCACTCAGTCGCGATGAGGAAAGGGCCCTGGCAATCCTCGGAGAAGCGGCCTCACAGGGTATCTCAGGGGGGATTGATCTGAGAGCAGGTGTGGATACATTGCCGCAGAGCACTTCATCTTTACCTCCTCGACCCAACACACCCTCTTCCCCTGCCAGCAGTGACAGCGCTTCTTCAGCACCGGCGTCACCACAACTGTCCGCACCTTCACTACCATTGACTGAGGTAGCCCAGCACCAGCAATCCGGCTCCAGAAGGCGTCCTTTAATCCGATGCAACTGCAGTGATGAGCTGGTGAAGCTAGAAAAAGAGAAGCTACAACTTCTGCGGGGAATCGAGCAAGGGCTACAAGAGGCAAACGACATCGCCCGAGCCACGCTGGAGGTGGAAAAGGCAAAGCTTCATATTATGGAAAAGCAGTATGCTTTGTCCGAGGCACAGTTTCAAAGGCCATCAATTTCCGTTCCAAAAATACTCCCAGATCAAGGTAAGGTTTTATGATGTTTGGTAGAGTGTCGTGTTGTTTTTAATCTAACTATTCTTTTACGTTACAGGTGAACCATCGCCGACCCAGTAACAGGCTTATTCACATTTTTCTGTTTTCTGTGGTGTGCCTTTTCAAATTTACTTTCAAAAGTATTTTCAAATAAAACACGATTAAAAGCAAAACTGTTGTCATCAATGTTGGGTTTGCAGATCATCTTTAAAGGAAATATCATTTTCCATCTCATGAAAGTGTGTGTAAGAAGTTTACATTACTTTTAATTGGGGTGTTTTTAGGCATGCAAAAAGCAACTTATGAGTGACACTTTTTCCCACGTATATAATATACCCGTATCCACATCATCAATTTTCACTACGAGGTTAATGCTGTGTATTTTTATTAATTTTTTATATATATATACATGCAAAGCCAATTGTAAGTACAAATAGCACACATGCTATAGTAGGTACACAGCGCAAGGAGATCGGGTAGCCTAGGTATTGTGACACCACCTTTTGAAGTACTAAAGTAAAAAAATAAGGTGATTGGGGTTTCAGCATTTAAGTGAAATGGCATGGGAATAGGTGACAAATGAACTGTGTGCACAACTTAAATTTATTAGAGAAACACACAAATAAAGGAGGAATCTGAGTGGTCGATTTAAACAAAGAAATTGCTTGAAAAAATATTAACCAAAAATAGAGTGAATCATTTGGTGCCTCGTTTGCACACCAGCAGCGTGTAGGGCATCTCGTAATTCAGGTGGGTTGTGGAAACCTGCTTCCTCTTCCTCCTCTTCTTCCACCTCTTCTGGCAAAGCTGCACCTCCAGTAACTGCAATGTTGTGTAGGATGGCTGTACCTACTACTACTGCACAACATCTTTGTGGCTTCAGACGCAACCCTCCAGCAGATTTATGAAGGCAACAGAAACGCATCTTCCAGCGCCCAATCGAGCGCTCCACCAAGTTGCGGGTACGAGCATGTGCAGCGTTGTAACTGTGCTCAGACTGCGTGGTGGGGTTGGTGACTGGATTAAGAAGGTATGTTCTTAGGGGGTAGCCGCTGTCTCCTAAAAAAATGCTCTGCCCAAAAACTCTTCTTTCTGCGTCTTGACCCACCGCTGAATTGGCCCACACAAAGCTGTCGTGTGTGCTACCAGGCCACTTTGCCACTACGTCTGTAATCACTCCCCTGTCATCAACTACCACTTGGACATTGATAGCCGCGAAGCCCTTGCGACAAATGAAGGCCTGGTCGAGTGCTGATGGGTTGGAGATGGGAATAAGTGTCCCGTCCACAAGGCCAATTACTCGCGGGATACCCGCAATGGCATGGAAGCCTTGATGTGTCTTCATCACTTCGTGCATTGTGAAAGGCATACGTATGTAATCAGTGGCGTGGCGAAGCAGTACGTTTGTGACTGAGTGAACGCACAGCCACACTGAGGTCTTACTCAGCCCATATCCATCCCCAACAACCTCCAGAAAACTCCCCACGGCATAAAAACGAAGAGCCGCCAGCAGCTGAATTTCGGGGCTGAGGGGGTAGCTCCGTCGAGTTTGTCTTGACAAATCTGGGCCAACAAGATGCAAGAGCTGCAGAATTTGCTCCCGTGGCAGGCAAATTTTTTTTACAATGGTCTCTTCTGACATGGTAGTCAGTGGACTAAAGTGTTCTCTTATAAAGTAGTTGACATACACTAACTGGCTCCGCGGACGGCGCCGTCTTTGATTTAAAACAAGTACTTATAGCTGCCATAGCTATAAAGTTTGTGTAAACTCATCTTTCTTTATATAGACTCCTAAGCCTTTTCTGTCAAATGGTTCGCCAGCTGATGTGCCTTAGGATAGTAATTAAAAAAGCTAACAACCATTAGTGTATGGAAACTTTATTAATGAAAACACTTCCATACACTGGGTGTAGGCTATAACAACTTAAGTATTTTATGTGTAAAATTTTAAAGTAAAGTAAAAATGTAATTTTAATACTAAATCAGATTTTATATTAAATGTTCATATAACATTTTCTATGTGTAATTAAACTGCGATGTAAAAAAGCTTTTTGCGTAGTGGTGGCCACTAGCGGTATGAACCGTCAGCAGCGATAAGGTATAGCTAAGAGCGCTCCAGACCAACCTTACGAACGTATGACTTACAGAAGGTATACTTAACTAAGAAGGTTTCGGAAAACACGTATTAACGATAAGGTACTTCTTAAGGTACAACTTAAGAACGACGTAGCGTTAAGGTAGTTTCGGAGAACGCAGCCCTGGACTTGCAGGGTAACAGGGGAAAGCTGTGTGATTACTTGTTGTTCCTTAAAGACATGGAGTTGGACAGTGCAATACCTCAGCTTTACAAACTGTTCTCATTAGTGGCAACAATTGGAGCTACATCTGCAGGTGTAGAAAGGAGCTTCACCTGTTTAAAGCGGCTCAAGTCCTACACCTGTAACACAATGGACCAAGGCTGTTTAACATTATCTATGGAAATATAATATAATAATATAAATATTTTTTTATCCCACCGATATTCAGTTAGGACACCAGGTGAGAAAGTAAAATCATGTTTTTTCATAAACATTTCTGACAAATTTGTTTTGAGGGAACTGAATATGCAATTATGCTTTTAATATTATTAATGATAACAATAATTTTTGGTCTTGAAATTACATTACCCATATACCAAACAACCTAGCTAGCTTGCTAGCAAATTGTCAACAGGCTGTTTAATTGACCCTTCGCAGGGAGCTTGATTGACAGGCGATCTAACCAATCATAATCCACCATCCGCAATTTTGTCCGACAAAGCAGTCAGGAGAGATAGCAGTTAGCAGATTAACATGGGAGGATTTGAACTTGAAAAACAGAATGTACTGACGTCTTTCCGAGGTTTAAAACAACATTCCTTCTTATGTTGATTCATGTTTATTTGATGCAATAAATGAACTAGAAGGAAGAGATGATCGGTTCACGAGCAGCTTTAACTGATGCTCTACAGCGATCTGTCAGACACATTTAAGAGCCACAAAACGGTATGTATCATTTAAATTTCTTTTAAAAAATGACCAAATTTGAAAGGTGAGACTTTGTTTAATATGTTTAATATCAAAAGTAACCGAAAAGTAACCTGGTCTGTCCTGTCTGTCAGCGTGTTGTCAGTCTCCTCTCTGCTCCGTGATGTATTTTTCACTGCGTGAGAACATGGTGTGGCGTGAGAGCAGCGTAGCTTGTCGGACATAGCGACAGTAACTAAGGGGGGGGGCGGGTCTTTGCGAAGGGTCAATAGACTATGTGCACGTAACTAAGGAGTTCTACTTCCGCCACCTTGAGTGTGCGGTCGACCATTTCCGGTTCGCAGCATTGCTACAGAAAGATGGCATATTTCACCCGTTGTCTACAAGGCCTCCCGAAAATTGACGTGAACGACGTCCACAGGATTGTTGACCACTGTTCACCTGCACCCGGTAGCAAGCGTGAACAAGGATTTAGATTGTACATATCAAGTTACATCCACAACTTTGAAGGTGAGTAGCGATACCTCAGCTGTTAGCGGCTAACGTTAGATCAGCTGTCAACGTTAGACATTGACTAGCTAGCAGCCAAGTATTTTAACTCACATCAAATCGTGTCAATATTACGACATACTTTATTAGTGTTATTAAATACCTTGTTATGATTATCAACTGGTTGTGTATATTTTTAATTTTGGTTTTGTTTTTCCTCTCAGTGTCTCAGAAAGATCTGACAAGTCTGCAGAACGTGTACAGTCTGGCCACCCTAGCACATCTGTTAGTCTTCCACGGACACTGTCTGCTGACAAAAAGGGTAGATGCCACGACTGCGTAGTGAGCGGAACCATTGTTTTGTCTGTGGCCAGGCAGGACACCGAGCTATTGGCTGTTTACAGAGGAAGTTGTCGGGAAACAGGAGGAAGTCGCTGGAGCAGGGCAGCCAGTGACTGTGAACAGCATTCAGCCCACTGTTAAGATCAAACCGCTACCCATACCATGCCAAGCAGGTCCAAAAAAACGCATCGCCCAGCTCATAGGAAAACGTTGTACCGTCTCTTGCAACATCAATGGTGTGCCAATTGAAATGCTTTTAGACTCAGGGGCTCAGGTGACGATGGTCAGCAAAACCTGGATAGACAGAGCAGCACTGCCCTACTAAGCAAAATACCTTAACTCACCAGAGTGTGAAACTGAGAAAAATTACTTTAAAGTTATCTTAATGTCCTGACAATTGAGTTATAGGTATAATATTGTAATTTTCACATGTTGTAGTGTATACCTGTATTAACCTATCTACAAAAAAATTTTGAACTCAAATTTGACCCTTGACCCTTTTTCGGAAGTTACTGTATTCTGCCATAGCATTGCCCTCAAAATGACAATCGGTCATACCAAGGCAAAAGACCTTAACTTCTATTTTATAGCACAATGTTATGATAACACTTAAAATGTAAGCAATATTAAACCTTTTGGACTCACTATGATAAAATGGCTTCACATGTATCAACAAGAAGTTAAAGTAGTGAGAATAGTTGGAAAAGTATGAATGGTTTTAATTAACATGAATTTCATAAAACAAAGTTGATTAACATCACTAAAGTATAAAAGATGTGGAACATTTAAAGGTTTTTTGAAAAACTGATTCTAAAACTGAAGTGTGTGTGTGTGTGTGTGTGTGTGTGTTTAAAGATCAGAGCTGTGTGAGTCTGCAGAAGGGCATGAGGCCTGATTGTTCCCCTCCCTATTCTTCATCCCCACAGTCATTTCGCACAGGTAGTGACCTCCAGAAAAAGCTCCTGGTAGCTGGCATCAGGGGAACAAGATTCTGCAAAATCCCCTTCTTCTTAATCTCCTCAACACCCAGGTCCTGAGATCTCAAGGTAAAGGGTATGCAGGTGCTGAACTTCTTTTGTAGGAAGTCCATCTCCATGAACTCTTCTGCCGTATGTGATGTCTTGACCCACATAGACCTTGACCCACGTCGCAGTTGGATCACTTTCAGGTCTGCTAGTCTGGGCATTTTCTTCAGCTTTGCCATGGAATGGCCATTCACCCAGTCCCTGATGGCCTCGTTTTTGAGTTCCATGACCTCCATCTTCTTAGAATTTGAGTTTTTGACAATTGACACAAAATCCTCAAAATCATACACCACTCCTCCTGGTCTGCGTCTCATCTCTTGTTCCACGCCATTGTAACAACAATGACTTTATGTTAGGGAATTAATTAGCTCAAATCAGCGGTAATATTCATCTATGTGAATATGCATATGCTGCTTACACAAATTAATTTATTCAAAAATAGGGAACAGGTTAAAACCTCGACTTATATCAGTGATTACACAATTACTCGTAATAAT